>NC_037335.1:17943798-18263798 GCF_002263795.3 Bos taurus | reverse complement strand
GGCTTTATCAAATCAGTTCCAGGGATTTCATAAGACTGAAGAATAGAATTACCACATAAAATACAGGTTTCCTAATTAAGACTATATTTTAGATAAACAACAAACAATCATTGGCATGTCTCAAATATATATACATAAATTGTGTGTGTCTATTTATTTCCATCAACTAAATAACCAATGATAGCTTCTAGATATCATTTTTCATCCTTAACATATGTTTGACCTAAGAGACAAATTGACTTTCATTTGGGGTATTCATATTTTCAATCAATTCATTCTAAAGTAGTCATTTAAAGGCTATAGCCACACAGAAAGAGAGACATGTGATTAAAAAAATTAAAATATGACATACCTATACTTTGCTGAGTTTCCTCAATGGGCAACAACAATCAGGTTAAATATTTTTTGATATTTTTAATTCAGCTAAAATTTGAATCCCCTAAATTACTTGATTTTTATTTGTGTAGATTGATATCAGTTTATTCTAGCTTATAAACTTCCATTCCCTAGGCTACTCAAAAATGAAAAATGGGGCTTCCTTGGTAGCTCAGTGGTAGAGAATCCACCTGCCAGTGCAGGAGATGTGAGCTCTATCTGTGGCATGGGATGATCCCACATGCCCCGGAGCAGCTAGGCCTATGTCCCATAACTACTGAGCCAGCGCTTTAGAGCCTGAAAGCCACAGCTATGGAACCCATGAGCTGCAATTACTGAAGCTTGCGTGCTCTAGAGCTCATGCTCTGCAACAAGCGAAGCCATTGCAAGAAGTCTACGCACCGCAACTAAACCGTAGCCCTTGTTCACTGCAACTAGAGAAAAGCCTGCGCAGCAATGAAAATAAAATAATTTTTTTAAATGAAAAATATTTCCATTCCCTCAGATAATATCAGATTGGCCAAAAAGTTCATTTGGATTTTTCTGTAACATCTTAAGGGCCAACCCAATATTTGTATCTATTATCACTTTAACTCTACAGGTATAATTCATGTTACCCTTTGAAGACCCAAAGTATAGAATCTAAATTTCATAAAATGATTAAACTTTATATTTTGGTCATTCAAATACTTTTCAAGAAATTTTAAAGAACATGTGATACTCTGGCAAAGTAAAAACTGCTGAAATAATTATTGTTATACAACTATCCATACAAATTTGACATGTTATCTATTTTTTATAAGAAATATACATTGATTTTTTGAATGATAAATACTTCACACTATTGTTTAAATTTGCTAATTGTTTTTTTAGATAATAGAGCATATTCTATGAGATTAATAAACAACATGTTTACCATGTATCCAAAAAAGATAGTTAATACTTCAAGTATTAATTAGAATATGTGAATCATGAACAAATAAGAAGGCAAAATATTAATCTTTACTTCTTCCTGGATCTCCAGAGTTCCATTTAGAAACTTTTTTGCATACCTGAAAAATATTCTTTAATATAAACATGCTGGTGACAAAGTATTTCAGATGGATTTTGGTAAACATACATTTATTTTGGTTCTATACCTAAAGTTTATTTTAATGAATATAAAATTCATGCTTAGGATTTATTTTCTCTCAACACATTGAAGCTACACTCTCATTCGTGTTCATTATTTCTTTTGAAAAGTCCACTGTAATCTAAGTTTTGCTTCCTCCAAAAGTCACATGGTTTTTTTCATTAGCTACTTATAAGATACTTGGTATTCTTTATTTTATTGTGATACTACAGACAGGAATTATTTATTGATTTGTTTTTATACTCCCAGGGGTTTACTGGACAGACGTTTTTCATTAGATTAGGGAAATTCTTATTCACAACCCAGTATTTCTTCTTTCCCAGTTTTTCTTTCCTCTCCTTTTGAGACTCTATCTTGGATCTTCCTCCTTTATGTTCTATGCTCCTACATTCTCTGTGTTTTTCATGTCTATGTTTCATTCATTTATTTTTCAAGTTGATGTTCTCCTCAGAAGTTAAACCAAGCCATTTAATTCTATTTTTACATAAAATAAAATAAATATACTTTACTTGTATTTTTCAGTTTTTTTTTAAATTTCTGGGTTTTGTTAATTTGCTAGATCACTTTTAATATTTTAGTCCCTGCTATAAGTTTGAATCTTGTCATTTATTTCCTAGAATGTGAAAATTACAGTTATAGTCTGTGTCTGATAATTCAATATCTGGAGTCATAGTAAATTTCTTTATATTTTCTCTTATTTCAGGTAGTTCTTAATCATGAGGTCTTATCTACTCACATCCTGGATTTTTTATTGTTATATTTTTGGATACCATATGTGAAAATTTATATAAACAATTTGAGAACAAAAATGATATTACAATCCTCCAGAAATGATGCCGTATGATTTTACAAGGTATCTAGGTCACAATAATTTCTAGATCGTCTCAATCCAATTTTATAATTGAAATTTTTCTGACCACCAGTAAGCTGGTCTGAAGTCTATGCAAGACTTAGTTTACTTCTGTTTCATTCTTCTTATGAGAGTCCAAATAAAACTGAGGTAATTTACCATGCCACCATACTTAAGGCCTTCCCTCTGTGCTGGGGTCCTTCAAACTCAAAATACCAGCTGACCTGAAATCTCCCATAGGACCAGAGCAAAGAGAATCTCTTAAAGGGGTTAAAATAATGGACTGATATCTTCTGGGTCTAAATTTAGCAATTATTACTATATTTTTATTTTCTATTATTATTTATCTAGTATTTCTTATATGATTTATTTGATATTTTAATTACTATGTTCTCACTATTTAAAACTTACTTTAGCTGCAAGTTTTGTTAAAATTATTTAATTTGGTATTATCAGATGCAATATCAAATCTTCAACTATTGAAAGTTAATTTTTTAAATGTAGTTTATCTACAGAAGACACAGTCTATTTCATTACATTGTGAAAGGATGCTTTACTCTAACCCCAATATATCCAGCTCTCAATGACCATGTTCTATAAATGAATAATATCAGGACTTATTTTCTTTAATCTTCAATCATATAGTAGAAAATAAAGAGCTGGTAAGATAACCAAAAAGCCAAAAAGCAAAGTCTAATTCACTTAACAGCAACCATATAAGGCAACAGATCCATATTGGAGAGAATTAAGTTACTTTGTTGACTCAACAACTCACTTTGCAAAACAAGTTCAGTGTTTTCATTCAATCTATCTTTTTTTATTTATATCCAAAATACCAGTCCCACAAATCAAACTGAAAGAGGAGACAACCTCAAGAGCTGATTATGACTTCCAAAACAGAAAGAGAAAATTACTTGTATACGAACATAACTGGAAAAAGGAAGAAAAAAAAAAAAAAAAGCTGGACAAAAATATGCCTTTCCAAGTATCTCTGTAGCATGGGAATAATTATTAATGGTCAAAAATGAAGTTTTTATGAAAAATACTGATTAGCTGGAAATTAGAAGGTATTGTGTTCCAGCTTGCCTCCTGCTTTTATGAATGAATTCTACCTCTTAGTCCATGTCTCAAAGGCCTCATTTGTAAAGTAAGCAATTTGGACAACACTCTCTCCAAAATCAATTTCCCTTCTCAGTTTTCATAATGTATGTTTCAAGTTACATTTTTTTTAACATTGTTAGCAATCCCTTGAGTGAAAATCACAAATATACATACAAACACAAGAACAAAGAGCACATTAAATGTTTCTCATTCACAAAAAGTACCTCTCACGAAATGAACAAAGGCAGAAACAACAGAACTCCCTTAGATTAAAAAAAAAAAAGCACTTCTAAAATAGGTCAAATTCAATCCACATTCTTAAACTAATGAGAACTATTGTTACCACATGCTTGCAAAAATATTCATTACAGTTCAAATCTAATTTCTGTTCTCCAAGCAGCTATAATAGAATCAGTGAATATTTCCATAATATCTTTTATGTTCATGTCAGTGAGATAACAGTTTCATACTCAAAGATTTCTAATTGATTTGACCATAAAATAAGCCTTTTGTACAAAGAAGGGCAAAAAATAAAAGATAAGAAAGATGGCAATTTAACTTTCAGATGTATACTGCATACTGATATATTGGGGCCATTAAAATGCTGAACACAAAAAATAAAAAGGCTAAGGCAATAAAATCATGAAATTGACCAAAGAGTCATGTAGCTACAATAACTACACAAGGACACAGGTATATCTTTCTGTAACTTTTAGAAAACAGAGAGTTCATTTCAGAGAAAAACATCAGATGTTTACATATGAGTTATTTTGCAGACAGCATTATTAAAAGGATTATTCAATAGCAAGTAACTTACAGAAGTTTCATTAGTAAGTCTTGAAAATATCCCTGGTTGGAGTGTGTGCAAGAATGAGTGTGTGTGTGTGTGTGTGTGTGTGTGTAGTTCTTGCCTTTTGGTTTTAAGATTGAATCTGAGCATTTGGAAAATATTTATTCCAAATTCACATTTCTTAATCTCATTTCCCTCATTTGTGAAATGTTGACTAGAAGATCTATCTAATGGGATTATTATGTGCACTAAAAGTTATAAAATAAATTCAAACATATTTACATTGGGTAGGAACATATTAATGTAAGCCATTACTACTTTCTCCTTGGTAGGCATTTAAGAAATTGGAAGCTCTTGTCTTCAGAGTAATCTGCCAAGGGTTTGAAAAAAATACAAACATCATGAGGGAAGCCACACATGGCATCCTTGAGCTACAATACATTTAGTTCTACATTTTGAAAAAAAAAAATCAAACAAATATCTATAGAAGTATCTTGCTCTTCATCTACCACTCCATATCAAGGAAGTGAATACAGCATCTTTCAAATTGTTCCATACACTTTTTATCACTCCCTTTCACTTTCCTTTTCTGATTGCTTTTACTTTTTCCCATCTGCATTTTCTAGATACTGCTCTCCCTCAGTGTTTTCTGCTTTGCCATCTACCACTTATAATCTTCATCATCTTAAAGTTGTCATCTAATTGTGGTTTCAACCTTTGTCACTAAGCTGATAAATTCCAAAATGAGTATTCACCAAATGATAAGTCTCACCCTTCCTTCTGATTTAATAATTTCAGAGGGGGCATCTCCATCTGGACAATCTCCCCCTGACACTTCAAAAACGAGTACACTCAAATAAACCACTCTCTCTCTTCCTGAGAAATACACTTTGTATCTCAAATATCCTAGCTCTTCTGCCAGAGGAACCTCAAATTTATAGTGAGCCTTTCATATACCTTTTATTTCACCTTGAGCTTTCATTTTTCCTCCATGTTTTCAGTCTCCTCTGTCTGCAAGTTTTTCCAGATGTGCCTCTGAAACGTCCCCAGAACTGAATCTTTACTCGATCCTAATTACAATCAAACTGGCCCAGTATTCCAAGGCTTCCTGGGTGTTTTCAAAAGCCAATCAGATAATAACTCAAAACAGGGTGCAAACTAATACATTCTTTAAAACTCTACACGTACACTCTTCTATATTTACAATGGATAACCAACAAGAACCTACTGTATAGCATATGGAACTCTGTTCAATGTTACGCAGTAGCTTGGATGGGAGAATGGACGCAGGTATATGTATGGCTGAGTCCCTTCACTGTCCACCTGAAACTATCACAGCATTTTTAATAAGCTATACTCCAATACAAAGTAAAAAGTTTAAAAATAAATAAAGTGTAAAAAACAACCCCAAAACTCTACTGCTGATCACAGAAGTGAGAAAATAAAAGAACATAAGAAAGAAGAGCTTAGTGAGAATGATGCTTTACTAATGTGAAAACGGAAGAAAGGAAAAAGAGATGAGGGTGCGTAGGTAAAGACTTGGTGAGCATACAGACATGCAAAGGGAATCACTGACATTCAGACTCAAACTTGACCCAGTGCTGCCATGGGGGGAAATGTGAGTTTCTTATGTCACTCAGTTTCGGGTTTTAATCTGTTGCTGGCAATTCCCATGCTTAGATAACAAAGGTAATACAGAAAACACCATCATACGTGATTCCCAAATGCTAGTCCTCCGAAATGTCAGGCTTCCCTCCCCATCTTTAATGTTCTGTGCTCGAATTCTTCAGATCCTGCTGACTTAAAAAAATGCTTTTATCAGATATTACTTTTGCTTAGGTATATACAATGATTCCCTATTATTTTGATTTCCCTGGTGGCTCAGAGGTTAAAGCGTCTGCCTACAATGTGGGAGACCTGGGTTCAATCTCTGGGTCGGGAAGATCCTGTGGAGAAGGAAATGGCAACCCACTCCAGTACTCTTGCCTGGAAAATCCCATGGACGGAGGAGTGTGGTAGACTACAGTCCATGGGGTCACAAAGAATCAGATACGACTGAGCGACTTCACTTCACATTATAATTTTAGACATGATAAATTTCTCTGCTGACTTTCCAGGCCTTCTATTACCTGACTTCAAACTTTTTTCTAATATTTTCTTCTGGTTCTCTTGACAAACTAGTTTTGCACCAGAGTCAAGTTGCCTTATTAGCCTCTAACTACATCGAGCTCCTTGCAGTGCCAACGGTATGCATGTTTCTGTCTTTTTCCCCCATGGACTCCTCTATTTCAGATCAATACCTACAAACATTCTTCAAGGTATAGCAGGAGTTCTACTTACTCCATGAAACTATAAACACCTAGACTATTTCCCCACTGAAACTTCTCCATAGTACTTAGTAGTAGTAAAAGTTGAATAGATAACATGATTAGTTAAAAGTAGAAAAGCTACTTAGATAAGCTGCTCTACATGGAATCAAATAGCCCCTGTGACTGATTGTTTTCCTTAGTTTGGTGATATTTCTACTACATTAACTAAAACAACCAGTAAATGGAATGCCCTATAGTCACAGTGATATCTTGCTTTTGGTTTATCCTATTCTGACAACATTTGAAAGGTTCATTAAGCCAAAATTATTTTCCAGCATGCTCCGTAATGACATAACTCCTTATGCGCCATATCAGTAGCATATTCTTGCTGCATGTGCTCAGATAAAAATAGCAATGTCAGACACAACAACTGTCAGATTTGATGCCTGGGGCATCGTTTTTTGATAGAGACAGCTGTGGATGCTAAATTGAGGCTTCCTATGTGCTCTGTTCTCCCACCTCTTTTAAGAAAGCTGTCTATCGATAGGCTTTATATTTTTGTGTTTTGCATCTGTATTTGGATGCTGAGAAAACAAATAATGTACTAAATCCATGGTGTGGAGAGAGGGGAAGGAAAAACACCTGTCAAATGTAGAACTTTCAGTTACATTAGAAGAGAAGGTTTTCTTCTCTTATTGACAAGGAAGGCCTTTTGGACCTGCTCAGACCATTGTTATGTTCCATTTAAAAGCTGTTTCTGCAAATAAAAGGGTCTTGTGAATTCCACTTCAGAGGCCTCATGATTGAAGACCTCATACCCCTTTGCATTCCTCTCTCATCAGTGTACATAAGGGGTCAACACACTTTTTCTATAAAGGGCTATGTAAACACTTTGGGCTTTGTGAACCATATCGTCTCTGTCACAATGGCAAACTCTGTCAAGGTGTTGAAAGCAGGTTTAGACAACATGGGAATGACTGGGAATGAGTTCGTTCAAAAAAAAAAAAAAAACATGATCAGTAACAAAGAATTTTGAATTGTATATAATTTTTACATGTCACAAAGTATTATTCTTCTTTTGATATGTTCCAAACATTTCAAAGGGCTTCCCAGGTAGCTCAGATGGTTAAGAATCTGCTTGAAGTACAGGAAACCCAGGTTCAAATCCCTGGGTCAGGAAGATACCCTGAGAAGGGAACAGCAATCCACTCCAGTATTCTTGCCTGGAGAATTCCATGGACAGAGGACCCTGTTGGGCTACAGTCCATGGAGAATTGAAAGAAGGCAGTGAGTGGGTTTGGTACACAGGCCCCAGTCTGAGAACACTGGGTCTGCACAAGTACTCCTCTATCTCACTTTCAAAAACAGATGTCCCGTTGGAGGCAGACTATCATCTCCAAATACTGAGATACCTGAGCCTAAGACTTATCCATTTTCTTTATCAGCAAACTGAGAGCTCTAAAAGAGAGGCACCAGGTCCATATTTTTCAAAGGCCAGAAAAAGTCATCAGATTCCAAAATAAAAGTACCCAACTATTCTTTTTAAGTTAAATTCAATCATAATCTAGCTTATCTGGTGGCTCAAACAGTAAAGCGCCTGTGTGCAATGTGGGAGACCCAGGTTTGATCACTGGGTTGGGAAGATTCCCTGGAGAAGGAAATAGCAACCCACTCCAGTACTCTTGTCTGGAAAATTCCATGAACAGAGAAGCCTGGTAGGCTACAGTCCATGGGGTTGCAAAGAGTCGGACATGACTGAGCAACTTCACATTTACACATATCCTTTTTAACTCAAATTCATTCATAATCTTAGCTTATCTACATGCTGCTGCTGCTGCTGCTAAGTCGCTTCAGTTGTGTCCGACTCTATGCGACCCCAGAGATGGCAGCCCATCAGGCTCCCCCGTCCCTGGGATTCTCCAGGCAAGAACACTGGAGTGGGTTGCCATTTCTTTCTCCAATGCATGAAAATGAAAAGTGAAAGTGAAGTTGCTCAGTCGTGTCCAACTCCTAGTGACCCCATGGACTGCAGCCACCAGGCTCCCCCATCCATGGGATTATATCATAGGTTAAAAAAGACTGGGTAATCAAAGGAATCACCTGTAGTTTCTGTACTTTAAAGAATCTTTTTTGTTCTACCATAAACAAAAGTGGAAAATTTAGTACAGTTCTGAAATTTCAGTGTGATTCAATGCTAAGCCTCCATTGCATCAGCCAGACTTACATGTGATACAATCCGCCACCATACTGAGTTCTATTCTGAAGACTGCCATTGCTACTTAGTCAAGGAATTGAGTCTTTAACACAGGTCAGATCAGATCAGTCGCTCAGTCATGTCCGACTCTTTGTGACCCCATGAATCGCAGCACGCCAGACCTCCCTGTCCATCACAAACTCCCGGAGTTCACTCAGACTCACGTCCATCGAGTCAGTGATGCCATCCAGCCATCTCATCCTCTGTTGTCCCCTTCTCCTCCTGCCCCCAATCCCTCCCAGCATCAGAGTCTTTTCCAATGAGTCAACACTTCGCATGAAGTGGCCAAAGTACTGGAGTTTCAGCTTTAGCATCAGTCCTTTCAAAGAAATCCCAGGGCTGATCTCCTTCAGAATGGACTGGTTGGATCTCCTTGCAGTCAATAACATTATGTTCTAAGATGGTTTATCAGCTGCTCAGCAGTGCTCACTACACAGGACAGGATTTGACCCCTCATCAAATTCCTGAAGGGGATGATCATTAGGAAGCTGTGTTATGGCACAAGTGCTGAGGTATGAGTGAGCAGGTCTATACAATTGTCTTCAGGTATCAGGCAGCCATGAGAGGGCTGTCATGTTTCTCTTACTTTCTTTCCATCCTCTGCTTGTTGTGGAGGTATTCTTTTTTTTCTTTTCATCTGTTTATTTTATTTCATGGTGTGTCAGTAAAGAGTGATATAATCAAGTTATCTCTTTTAAGTGGTTTAAATCATAGCCTGAGTCCCAGAAGTACATAATTGTATGAGCAGGTTAACCTGGGCAGGTTAACACAGCAGTGGCTGGGCAGTGTTTACCAGATCCCCACAGCTTCTGGGTACTTTAACAAACACTGCCATGCAGTGGAACAGTATCATTATTTTCAAACTGGGGTTTATGTACTACAGATGAGAAGTCTTAAGTTTCTCAAGGAATAGGTGAAGCTACCGAATAATATACCTATCTTTCTAGAGCTTAGATTATATTCAAAGTCTAGTGAAAATTACCATCTGTATGTTTAGATAAGTATAGATAATGAAAAAAATGTATAAATAAATTATAGGGCAGAATTCAAATTCACAGAGATTTTTGACAATTAAGTGAACACTCCCCTCCCCAAATAAAAGTGTCTTCAGTTCAGTTCAGTTCAGTCGCTCAGTCATGTCCGACTCTTTGCGACCCCATGAATCGCAGCACGCCAGGCCTCCCTGTCCATCACCAACTCCCGGAGTTCACCGAGACTCACATCCATCGAGTCAGTGATGCCATCCAGCCATCTCATCCTCTGTCGTCCCCTTCTCCTCCTGCCCCCAATCCCTCCCAGCATCAAGGTCTTTTCCAATGAGTCAATTCTTCCCATGAGGTGGCCAAAGTACTGGAGTTTCAGCTAAAAGTGTCTTACAAATGGTCAATTCATCTACCTTATTAGACCAAGGAAATAACATGATTCTGCAGTGCCACTAGTTATTTTGGTAAACAAGTTTAGAAAGCATTGTTACAAGCTCCAGACATTTTCCTGATGGACAGAGCATTGAAATGTTTCTATGACTAATCAACACTTAGAGAAAGAAGGAAAAGTAAAATTCATCTTCTGGTTCTCTTTTCATTCAAATATTCCAAATGTTAGTAGATTTAAACAGACTCATCTACTGAAAGTGCACACTATTTTTTATCTCAGGTATTATCATTTAATATGGTCTGCTGCTGCTGCTAAGTCACCTCAGTCTTGTCCGACTCTGTGTGACCACATAGGGGGCAGCCCACCAGGCTCCCCCATTCCTGGGATTCTCCAGGCAAGAACACTGGAGTGGGTTGCCATTTCCTTCTCCAATGCATGAAAGTGAAAAGTGAAAGTGAAGTCGCTCAGTCGTGTCCAACTCTAAGCGACCCCATGGACTGCAGCCACCAGGCTCCTCCGTCCATGGGATTTTCCAGACAAGAGTACTGGAGTGGGGTGCCATCGCCTTCTCCTATATAGTCACTAGCAGTCTGTTAATGAAAGGTCTAGGAGTCTGTAAAGTTGAAATCTCCTTCCAAGTCTAAATTGTTACATGACATCAGTTACTTCTCTTCACTGTTCTCTGAGCTTTGGGAAAGGGGCCTCTACCTTCTTTCACTATATCACAGGTTTTAATAGAATTTTTGAAATAATATAAAAGCAAATTTAAAAGCAGAGACAATGAACAAATATTTAGGCTAGAAGAAAAAGTATTTTTCCTAGATTGTTTTTCAGTTGCTAAGTCATGTCCAACTCTTTGCAACCCCATGGACTACAGCACACCAGACCTCCCTCTCCTTCACTATCTCCTAGAGTTTGCTCAAACTCACTTTCATTGAGTTGGTGATGCCATTCAACCATCTCAACCTGTCGCCTTTTCCTCCTGCCCTCAGTTTTTCCCAGCATTAAGGTTTTTTCCAATGAGTTGGCTCTTCGCATCATGTGGCCACGGTATTGGGGATTCAGCTTCAGCCTTAGTCCTTACAGTGAATATTCAGGACTGATTTCCCTTAGGATTGACTGCTTTGATTTCTGTGCTGTTCAAGGGACTCTCAAAAGTCTTCTCCAGCACCATAGTTCAAAAGCATGAATTCTTGAATGAGATACATAAAATCAAATAAAAGTGAGGCTATAAGAGAAATGAATGTTATGTTCTCTGAACCAGCTCCTCCTAAAATGCCACTTCTTAAGGAATTGAGTGAATCACTCTTTTAACAGATTATATGAATAAATTTGAAATGCTTCACTTTGTTAGGATGAAAGTGTTTTCAATTATTGAAATTATTTGAAAAGGCAAAAATTGTACTGGCTTCTACCCTATTAAAATCTGTGTCTTTCTACTATTTTTTTCTTTTTGTTGTTGTTTCGTTTTGTTTAACAACAGTGCAGAATGACAGATGTGTGGGGGAAAAAAGAAAGAGAACTACGAAAATATGATAACAGTCACAACTGGCTCCCTAGATTTATTTCCAGTTGATTTTACATCTGGCCCAACTGTGTTGTTTGTTGATATTCTGTTGGCAACAGACATGAGCCGTATGTCTCTTTTGCTTTTATTAACATTTCCATAGCTCAACAAGAGAATTTGGTGGAAACTGAACTGACTGATCTTTGCATTACATCTCAAAGCTGGAATCTTTCCATCCCATATTCAAAAGGTCATCCAATCTGGTCAGTTTGGGGTATTTGTAAATATCTCTAGATTTCCTCCTCTCTAGTTACCAGGATCATCATGAAATTCTCCCTGATTACAGTAAAAGCCTTCTACTTTCTTTCTTGAGTGGGCATTTCAATCCACACATTTTCCTGGTACTATATTTAAGATTTTCAAATTAAAACCTGACCCTGTACCTAGAACTTCTTCAGTATGTCAGTTACCTGTAAAATAAACCCCTACTGTATTAGTGAGGCGTGGAATACTTGCAGTATTGGCTATCAATCTACTTCATATTTCCAAGCTCCCATCTCTTGCCATTTACTTACAAATCTCAGCAATTTTGAACTTATCATTTTTCAAACATTCCAAACCTTGTCATAACTGTGGCTCTTTACACGCACCTTTTACTCTGCCTGCCTGTCACTCATTCTTCTGAACCCAGCTCAATGTCAACTCCTCTATGAAGTCTTTATTGACACTCCTGGCTGTAACAACAAAATAAACCCCTCTGATGATACAGTGAATTCATATTCCCCTAGGAATGGCTCATAACTCGGAATGATTTTTATAATGACATACTTAGCAAGAGGGAAAAATAGATGGCATAAATACCACTCTGGAAACAAACACAAATATAACTTCTCCAAATGGTATTTTAATATCCCAATGGCTTATTTGTTTCAATCACTTAATTTAGATTGGAAGGATAATTTCTGATAATCCTTTTCTTCCCTCTTATATGTAGGCCTTTAATCTATGAATATGAAATTTCTCTTGGTATATTAATTAAGTTTTTCTACATGACTCAAGTATTCAGAGTACTGTGCAACTACAGATTTAAGAAAAAGAAAACTGAGCTTTTGCGATTTATCTAATGCTACACAGGAACTCTGGCAGGCTACAGTCCAAAGGGTCACAAAGAGTTGGACATGACTAAGCATACACGCATGCACCCAGGAACTCCATTATCAGGGAGAAGGACAAAAAGCATCTCAGATCCTCCAAAGCCCCATAATGGGAAAAAAGCATTCATAAAACTGGTGTCCAACCTAACTCCTACAAATGTTATTTTCCGAGGTTGGTAGATATTGCAGCCACTCTTCCAAACATTTTCTAAAAATAGAGGACAGAATAAGTAATGTTAGGGCTGGAGGCAGGGAAACAAGCATGCTGGTAATGGCAGTGAGGTTTTCTGCACCCCGGCTCCAGTCTTCTGAGATGCAAGTCCTGAGTGCATCGTTTTTGTGTGTCTCCTACAAATGTAGCAGTCATCTCAGTATGCTATTCCATTAATCCCCTCAGATAATTATTTAATGGAATTTTGCCATGTTGGCTTAATTACCTCCTTTTCTGCCTCCTGGGGATTTTGTAAATATGGGATGTTTTTGGAATGAAAAATGAATTGTTGTTTCCAAATAGCATGCCAAAAAATTATGATCCAGAATTTTCACAAAGGTTTGAAAATAACATATGCTATCTAAATTTCTATTTGTAGATTTGTTTTGACTCCTGTCACATGTCTAGAGGAGATGCAGCACTCTTTTCTAGGTCAAATCCCACATATATCACTAAAATGTTTGGTTTTCTGAGTTATTTTGATGTCAGTCCAAGAGATGTCATAGCTTTCTAAAGGTAAGAAGAGCAAAGCCTTTCCTTTTCTCTATAATGCCAACTTGGTATTTCTGAACAAGTCACATCTTTCTGTCTTGCTGAGAAAGACAGTTATTTTTGCTTCTTATCAATATTTATCTTTCTAGCAGTTCTATGATCTCCATCTCTACTTGGGAACCATGCCTGGCATCCTGAACTGTCAGTTAAAAATATAATTCCTTTCTATTTTAGTTTTTTGTATATTGGCTGTTGACTGCAGCCACAAAATAAAAAGACACTTGCTCCTTGGAAGGAAAGCTATGACAAACCTAGTGAGCATATCAAAAAGCAGAGACATCACTGTGCTGACAAAGGTCCATATAGTCAAAGTTATGGTTTTTCCCATAGTCATGTTCAGATATAAGAGTTGAATCAAAGAGGAGGCTTAATGAAGAAGAACAGATGCTTTCAAATTGTAGTGCTGGAGAAGGCTCTTGAGAATCCCTTGGACAGCAAGGAGATCAAACCAGTCAATCCTAAAGAAATCAACACTGAATATTCACTGAAAGGAATGATGCTGAAACTCTAATACTGTGGCCATGTAATGCAAAGAGCCAACTCATTGGAAAAGACCCTGATGCTGGGAAAGATTGAAGGCAAGAGGAAAAGGGGGCAACAGAGGATGAGATTGTTGGAAGGTATCATCGACTCAATGGACATGAGTTTGAGCAAACTCCAGGAGATGGTCAAGGACAGGGAAGCCTGGCTTGCTGCAGTTCATGGGGTCTCAAAGAGTCGGACACGATTTAGTGATTGAACAACAATTATATTGGCTTATTGCTCCAACTACATTTAAAACACTTTGAATAAAGGGCCCTTGAAGTATCCATCCTCAATTCCCAAAATAGGTCTAGCACAGTGTCATCAAGAGTAAATGCTCAAAGTATGTCTGCTGTTAAAAAATAAAAGAATAGATGGAAAGAAAAAAAAAAAAAAAAAAAACACACAATGGGAACAGAATGGTGCCCAAACTTTTGTTTTTAAACAAAACTGGGAATAATGGGAAACGTTCATATTTTATCTTATCTTCTTATTTTATCTTCTTAATACTGGCCAGCCTCAAGTCATCACAGGCAAACCTGATAAATACATAGAGTTGGTTTTCACATGGGTGAAGCAGATCTGCCCACCTGTCAAAACTTCTATAACAGAGCTGAGATCAGGTTTGCCAGCCCATCTTTGAGTTCCCACATTCCTGGAAATCAGCCAGGGCTTGCCCATCACTAGGGAAGCCACCACTCCTTGTACTCAGATGGTGTGTATCACCTGTCAGTTTCAATGCACTAAATGACATTCCAGTGACCAGGAAGCGTTAACGATCCTCCAGAAAGAGAACAGCTCACTCCCATCTGATTGTTAGGGTCAGCCCCCTCATGTTTTATTTGAAAGTTTTGGTCCTTTCTCCCTTTTCTCTCTGAAATGAAAATACTGGACCAATTAAGTTCAATTTAAACACTTTTACACTTGTCTTGAAACAATGTTTAATCAATTCTCAAACATGTTTTTTTTTCCCTTTATTCTCTCCACTGATTCTCTTATTTCAGGATAACTCCAGTTGGGAACATCTATAACAACAAAATCCAAATGCAGTAAGATACTGATAACTTTAAAGGCTTAACTATAAAGTTTTCTTAAATGTTGAAATGTCTTTCACATTTGAAAATAATAAACATATATCATTTATATTAAGAATAATAATAAGGCAACAGAGAACTTTAAAATTGTCCCTCTCACTAAACTGAGTTCAAATAGGAAAGAAAAAAAAAGTTATTGAGTGAGTGGTGAAGTGTGGAATATCAAAAAGATGCAGATCAGAGTTCATAGTATTTTCAGAAAATTCCCTATAAAAATACACACAAGCATTAAAAGACAGGAGTCTCTGCATTGGTCAGATCAAGCATTTGGGGAAGCCAAATGGAACAGGGAAAACATTGAGATAATTAAATGTGATTAAAGATCTACAACATTATTAACCCAATGATTCTTAGTAGGTAACTCATTCATTCATTCACCAGTCCATCTATCTTTCTCTCCTTTTATACTTTCTCTCCTTTTATATCATCCACTCATCTGTCTATACATCTATATCCATGATTTAAGTTCAGTGGCTAGTACAAGGTCCTCAAATAATTTCTTATTGATTATATGAATAAAGTAATGAAATAATAATTTAATTTAGTATAATTATATAAAATATAATTTTAATTTTATTACAATAATATTTTAACCTAGTTGGTTGCTTTTTAAATTGAGATAAAATTTATATAACATGAAATTCATCATTTTAACTTCTAAGTACACAAAACTATGGCTTTTAGTACATTTAAAATGTTGTGCAGCCATCACCACTACCTAATCCCAGAACATTTTCATCATCCTAAAAATCATCGTGTACTCATTAAACACTAACTCTCCATTCCCCTTTTTCCTCTAGTCCCCGGAAACCACTAATCTACATTATGCTAAGTAAAACAAGCCAGACACAAAAGGCCATTACTTAGCATAATGTTTGCAAGCTCCACCCATGTTGCACCAGGAATCCATATTTCATCCCTTTTTAAGGCTGAACTCAATCACACTGTATGGATATCCCATGATTTGATTATCCAATTTTCAGTTGATGGACATTTGAACTGTTTCCACTTTTTACTATTACGAATAATGTTACTGTGAACATTCATGTACGAGCTTTTGCTTGAACACTTACTTTCAGTTCTTTGGGATATTTACTTAGGAGTGGGACTGCAGGTTCACCTGATGACTTTATGCTCAACTTTGTGAGGAGTCATCAAACTGTTTTTTTAGAGCAAATGCATTAGCAATGTATGCTGCTGCTGCTGCTAAGTTGCTTCAGTCGTGTCCGACTCTGTGCGACCCCATATACGGCAGCCCACCAGGCTCCCCCATCCCTGGGATTCTCCAGGCAAGAACACTGGAGTGGGTTGCCATTTCCTTCTCCAATGCATGAAAGGGAAAAGTGAAAGTGAAGTTGCTCAGTCCTGTCTGACCCTCAGCAATGTATGAGGAGTGCAATTTTTCCCTGCCATCACTCACATTTTTCACTCCATTTTTGTTTTAAGTTATAGCCATCCTAAAGGGGTGTGAATTGATATTTCATAATTTTGATTTGTATTTCCCTAATAAGCAATAATATTAAGCATCTTTTCATTATTTCTTGGCAATTTGCACATGTTCTTTGGAGAAATGCAGATTTTAAGTCTTTTGCTCATTTTAAAAATTGAGTTGTTGAGTTTTAGATCTTTATATGTTCTAGATATTAAACACTTATCAGATATATGGCCTGCAAATATTTCCCCCCATTCTTCAGGTTATCTTTTCACTTTCTTGATAGTGTTCTTTGATGTACAATAGTCTTAATTTTGATGAAATCAAATTTATTTATTTTTGTTGTTGCTTACAATTTTGATGTCATGTTAAGAACACACTGCCAAATCCAAGGTCATCGAGATTTACCCCTATGTATACTTCTAAGAGTTTTTTAGTTTTAGCTCTTAGTTTAGGCGTTTGATCCATTTTTAATTTTTGTCCACAGTGAAGTTTGGGTCGAAGCTAATTCCTTTGCATGCGGTTGTCCAAGTGCCATTCATTAAAAGGACAATCCTTTCTACACTAAACAATTCTCATATCCTTGATGAAAACCAATTGACCAGAGATGTATAGGTTTATTTGTGGACTCTCAATTGTATTCTATTGATTGATACACCTATCCTATACCACTACCAGCTGTTTTGATTACCGTAGTTTGGCAGTAAGTTTTGAAACTGGAAAGTCTAACGCCTCCAACTTTGTTTTTTGTTTTGAAGATTATTTTGACTACTCTGATTCTTCTGAAGTTCCACATGACTTTTAAGATCGGCTTTTCCATGTGTGAAAGAGAAGTCTTTTATAATTTTGACAGGGATTAGAATTTAGAATTTTGACAGGTATTACATTAAATCTGTATATCAATTTAGGGAGTTTGTCATTTTAATAGTATTAATTTTTCCAATCCAGGATCAATGGATATCTTTCTATTTATTTAGTTCTTTAATTTCTTTCAGCAATGATTGGTACTCCTCAGTGCACAAGCTTTATACTCTTTTGCTTAAATTTATTATTCAATTAATATTTATCAAACTTACCAGATGCAGTCAGTACAGTGATGAAGATACAATTAAAAGCCAAATCCTAACTCCCTTTTATTTATTTGTCTGCAAAGCATTGACTCACTGGAAAAGACTCTGATGCTGGGAGGGATTGGGGGCAGGAGGAAAAGGGGAGGACAGAGGATGAGATGGCTGGATGGCATCACCGACTTGATGGACGTGAGTCTGAGTGAACTCTGGGAGATGGTGATGGACAAGGAGGCCTGGCGTGCTGCGATTCATGGGGTTGCAAAGAGTCAGACACAACTGAGTGACTGAACTAAGTGAACTGAAGTGAATAGATCCCTTTGGACTGGGACAGAGGCTTTTATTTAGAACTGACATATACTCTGAAATCTTTACATTTTATTGCTTGTACATCTACCAGTAACCATTAATGCTGCTTCAAAATTAAGCCTGACTATATTTTCTATTCTTGCTTCTCCTCTATGTATGATCCTAGGCTTGAAGAAAGAAATATTCCAATGGTATCAAGTATTATTAATTTAATGGAATAATATCAGTAAGTGATTTGAGCATGCTTAAATAATCACTTTTCATTCACTTGCATGCTAAATGATTATTTTATCCAATGACATTTTTGACCTTCTAAGTGTTGGACATTATTATAGGCACCAGTGATGGAAAAGTGAAAAATACATTGTTCCTGTCCTCAAAGAACTGAATAAATTTGGGAAACAAGTATAAACAATACAATATAGGATTATAAGAGGTAAGCTCTAGTACAATGATTCTTGTGAAGTGTTAGGTTGGAATAAAGTAATAGAATAAAAGAAGGATTTTCAAGTTTTAATGACTGAAAAAGGCATTTGCCTGTGAGAAGGCATTTTAAGCAGCTAGGACAGAATATACAAAGCAGTGAAGTGTAAAGCAGGAAGTTATATTTTGAGAATTCTGTGTGATTGTATACAGAGGAGGAGTTGAGTGTGAGACGCCAGGGAAAAAGTGCCAAGAGATGAGTTTTAAAAGACACCCGGGTATTACACCATGGACAGCAGTCTACCAATCAGTGGTTTCCATACAGATTTTAGTCACATACTTCTTTGTATCCAAAACATGAGCAGAGCAAATTATACACAAATAAAATGAATAAAAGAGAGAAGACTGCAAGGCCTCCCCAGTTACCTCACAACTTTTAATTAGTCAACATTCATAAAAGAGTTTTGAAAACCACAGTTGTCCACATGAGAAACTTTACAATATTCTACAAATATTTGGAATCAAAAAAAAAAACTTAATTCTTGCTGATTATACAGAAAGTCAGCTTATTAGCCTAGGAATGGTTTCAGGTTTGTAAAATGGACTAGGAAATACACACACTGATTTTACACATGCTCCTCTTTGATACTCCTCCATATAAATGCCAGTCATTTCCTTGAAAATCAGGTAACCAGTCTTTGGTTGAAATTCTTGCAACTGCATCTAAATAAGATCCAAACTCCTTTCTGTAGTCTGAACTCCTTGCTTGTCTCTCCATCTTCATTCTTCTACCATTGTCCCTCATCAGTTCAGTTCAGTTCAGTCGCTCAGTCGTGTCCGACTCTTTGCGACCCCATGAATCGCAGCACTCCAGGCCTCCCTCTCCATCACCAACTCCCGGAGTTTACTCAGACCCGCGTCCATCGAGTCAGTGATGCCATCCAGCCATCTCATCCTCTGTTGCCCCCTTCTCCTCCTGCCCCCAATCCCTCCCAGCATCAGAGTCTTTTCCACTGAGTCAACTCTTTGCATGAGGTGGCCAAAGTACTGGAGTTTTAGCTTTAGCATCATTCCTTCCAAAGAAATCCCAGGGCTAATGTCCTTCAGAATGGACTGGTTGGATCTCCTTGCAGTCCAAGGTACTCTCAAGAGTCTTCTACAACACCACAATTCAAAAGCATCGATTCTTTGGCACTCAGCTTTCTTCACAGTCCAACTCTCACATCCATACATGGCCACTGGAAAAACCATAGCCTTGAGAAGACAGACCTTTGTTGGCAAAGTAATGTCTCTGCTTTTCAATATGCTATCTAGGTTGGTCATAACTTTTCTTCCAAGGAGTAAGCATCTTTTAATTTCCTGGCTGCAGTCACCATCTGCAGGCAATGTGGGAGAATGGGGTTCAATCTCTGGGTTGGGATGGTCTCCTGAAAAAGGGAATGGCTACCCGCTGCAGTATTCTTACCTGGAGAATTCTGTGGAGAGAGGAGCCTGGTGGGCTGCAGTCCATGGGATTGCAAAGAGTCGAACACGGCTGAGAGACCAACACTTTCATTTCAGGTTGAGTATGAGGGACAAAATCACTGCAGATGGTGACCTCTTACATGGAGGGGGAATGTGTCCTCTAGTAGCTGAAGTGACAGTATTTTGGTAGGTTGTTTCCAATAGAAACTGGAAAGGAAGCTCCTTTTCAGTGAAATCAAAGTGCTGTTGTTTATCATCTGGGTATCACAATGAAATATGAAGGTGTTTGGGAAGTTAGCCTTTTCTGAGAGTCCTGAAATACCAGAAGAGCTGATAGGCATCAACTCTTAAAGATTTGTTTGCTCTAACCAGATAGGAGTCTTTGACTTGTGGATAAACTCAATGGAAAAGGATCAGTGGAACTCAGTGGAAAACCATTAGCTATTGGGAGAAGAAGGTACAGGATATTTAGTGAAGAAATACCAATTTAATATACCAACCATTGAATTTGCATATTATTAATTATGCTTCCTATTATAACTTGTCACCAAAAACTGCTGGCAAAATATGGTGATGTTTGGGGTTGGGTGATTATGAAAAACTACCTTATTTAGCTTAATAACTATCTCGAGTATAATTCAAACAGGGTGAGGTGTTCACAAAGAATAGTTATACATTTGTGACTTCAAGAATTTTCAAAGATGTTATATTCAAATAGGGTTCTCTGGTGTTCTAGGTAAGATTATTTTGTAGATGCTATTGTTTCTAAAGGTATGAACCGTGATTCACATGGTTCAGCATTTTCTGTAATGCCTTACAGTTGGATATGTCACAGTTGATGGTCAATAAGTGCTAGTAATTAATGGATTAGTTCTTCATTCTCTTTAAGACTCCAATTTCCTTCTCATTTTGATTCAGATACTGTATTCCTGGCATCTCCTTGGGACATTATTTCATTTGACTTTACATGGGAATAGAGGAATTCTTGGGAAGAGGAAAAACTCTACACTTTTTGTCTTGCTGTGTTGACTCTGTGGGAGCGGGAGGGGTTATTAAAAACATGGAATGTGCAATAATTAAATATTTGAATGAAGATAGTCACAACATCATAAGATACTGTTTCCTGGTTTTAAAGATAAAGTGAGGTCAACTAGTAGGACTTCCCTAGTGGCTCAGCTCTAAAGAATCTGCCTGCAGTGCAGGAGAGGTGGGTTCAATGCCTGGGTCAGGAAGATCCCCTGGAGAAGGAGATGGAAACCTGCTCCAGTATTCTTGCCTGGGAAATTCCCTGGATAGGGGAGCTTGGAGGGCTACAGACCACGGGATGGCAAAAGAGCTGCACGTGAGTTAGCGACTAAAACAACAACAGAGAGAGGAGAGGATTTGTAGCAGGCAGCATTAGTGTTTCAAATACTTCAGTATTTTAATTTAGCACTGATTATTATTTTTTCTTTTTTTGCTGTGGGAATCGTGTTTTCAATTCGGGAACAATTACAGACTCTCAAGATGATAGTAAAAATTCAGATTGTAGTGTAATAAGTATATATATCATTTAAAGTACTTAAGCTTGGTCAGCACTCTTGTGCTCTATCTGTGAAATGGGAGAGATCACTATACTGTCTGAGCCATGAAGGAACCTGCCCACTCAACCTCTCCTAGCCACAATGTCTTTCTTTTCTTCAAACACAATGCATGAGTTAGCCTTTTTTCTCTGCTCTCCTTTGGCCTGAAATGCTTTGCTTCTAGCTCTTCATATAGCAGGACCCTTTATCATCAGGATTTATTCAAAATTTCTCCCATTCCTAGAGGCCTCCTCTGTCTACATCAACTAAGAGAGATTTCTCTTGTCACTCTAGGATGCCTCACCCTCCTATATTTTTCTTTTTTTCTTGCATTTAGTGCAATTTCAATCATCACGTATTTATTGTTTCTATCTCATCCCCAATTTTCTCTAGAAAATAAACACCATTAGAGGGCTTGTCTGCCTTGTCCATGCCCAGGTTCTCAGAAGAATGCAAAGAGCATAGCAATCTCTCACTGCATATTTGTTAATAAATGAAGTGACAATGGGTTAAACAAAAGATAGCTCCATCAATAAAAAGTAGAGGAAATATCAGTGGGTGTAGGTCAAATAGCCCAGAACAATTCTAATACATCCTATAACATTCTAGTTGGTCACCCACCACCTGAAAAGATAGCTTCTGTGGATCTGGTATATGACTCATCACTTCCACCCTTTCTTTCATTTTTACCTTTCCTAATTCATTTTTCCAGTCACCTATGCCCCTGCCCCTTGAATTTGAACAAAGAGTTTTTATTCAAAAGCAATCCCAAAGGAGTACAAAACAGGAGGTAAGAACAAGGAAGCTTTGGTGAATCTATTATAGCCAGCAAGCCATCACCAGAACCATATGAGTTATCCCAATTTGAATGACAGGTGTGAAAAAGCATCTTACAGCACTAATGAAATGCTTACTTAGAGTCACATGCATTATTGGCAACAATATGTAAGATATTATATAGATTCTGGGCTAACCTCACACTTAAGATTCAGATTTTACCAAAAGAATATGATTTAAAAATCACTTTTCACATTCAACAGACCATTTAGAAAATTCTCTTAAGGAACTTTTGATGACTTAAAGAAAACGGATGAACTAAAAAGCACTCTGACTTCAGGGTAGAAGAAAATTAAATTGGTTTCCACTAGGTTGACCACAATCAAGAAATTCAAACTTAACTGCAAAAGTGAGAGAAACACTTGAAGACTAGTAATACGGTTTCAGGGAGAAGAAGACGAATTTAGCCAAAGTTTCTGAACTCTCTAGTGAGAAGGGAGGTCATAGATACGAAGACCAAGAAGTAGTCTGCAATAACCCACACAGGCAATGATTAAACCTGGGATGAGAACAAGAATTATTGATTGTCTAAAGGGGGACTGGGTGGGGGCAGTTAATTTCCCTTGCTTCTTCCTTACTTCACACAAATAAATCATTGCTTTCAACCTATACATCTGAAGGAAACACATCATGAAAAAAGAACCATTGGTGGTTTAAAAAACTGAGGTATAAAAAGTTAAATGCTGCTAGAACTGGATCCGTAAAGATAGCTGTATAAACTTAAATTATTAATTGCTAGGGCCAACACTGATTCCCATAGTGCCAGATCCTGCTGAGATTTTGAAAACCAATATGTTTTTGTCTTGAAGGGTGTTTGAAAGAAACTGGTTAACCTAAAAGGCCTTGAGATGTTGGGGGAATTACAGAAGAGAGACTCTGTAAATCAATACAATTTCTTCAGCAAATACTGTATCAAAAAGAAGGACATTGAATTCAACATTGTCAGCAATGGAGATAAAATCATTTATATCCAAGGAAGTGTAAACAGCCTCAGATTAAATAGTTGGCAGCACAGGAGGAAATTGAAAGAGGCTCTCATCATACTGCACCCACACAATCTTTGATTCAGTAGGAGGCCCATTTACAAAGACAGACCATTGGTTTGAAGAATGACCACCCTCTCTAAACTCTGCTTTTAAGACTTAGTAGAAAGCACTCTGCTTTCCTTTCAGAAAAATGAAGATGCTTCACATCTTCAAACAGTGATACCAGCCAGTAAAAGGATTAAAGTGATGTCTCCCATTTCACAGATAGAGCACAAGAGTGCTGACCAAGCTTAAGTACTTTAAATGATATATATACTTATCACACTACAATCTGAATTTTTACTATCATCTTGAGAGTCTGTAATTGTTCCCGAATTGAAAACACGATTCCCACAGCAAAAAAAGAAAAAATAATAATCAGTGCTAAATTAAAATACTGAAGTATTTGAAACACTAATGCTGCCTGCTACAAATCCTCTCCTCTCTCTGTTGTTGTTTTAGTCGCTAACTCACGTGCAGCTCTTTTGCCATCCCATGGTCTGTAGCCCTCCAGGCTCCCCTATCCAGGGAATTTCCCAGGCAAGAATACTGGAGCAGGTTTCCATCTCCTTCTCCAGGGGATCTTCCTGATCCAGGCATTGAACCCACCTCTCCTGCACTGCAGGCAGATTCTTTATAGCTGAGCCACTAGGGAAGTCCTACTAGTTGACCTCACTTTATCTTTAAAACCAGGAAACAGTATCTTATGATGTTGTGACTATCTTCATTCAAATATTTAATTATTGCACATTCCATGTTTTTAATAACCCCTCCCGCTCCCACAGAGTCAAACACAGCAAGACAAAAAGTGTAGAGTTTTTCCTCTTCCCAAGAATTCCTCTATTCCCATGTAAAGTCAAATGAAATAATGTCCCAAGGAGATGCCAGGAATACAGTATCTGAATCAAAATGAGAAGGAAATTGGAGTCTTAAAGAGAATGAAGAACTAATCCATTAATTACTAGCACTTATTGACCATCAACTGTGACATATCCAACTGTAAGGCATTACAGAAAATGCTGAACCATGTGAATCACGGTTCATACCTTTAGAAACAATAGCATCTACAAAATAATCTTACCTAGAACACCAGAGAACCCTATTTGAATATAACATCTTTGAAAATTCTTGAAGTCACAAATGTATAACTATTCTTTGCGAACACCTCACCCTGTTTGAATTATACTCGAGATAGTTATTAAGCTAAATAAGGTAGTTTTTCATAATCACCCCACCCCAAACATCACCATATTTTGCCAGCAGTTTTTGGTGACAAGTTATAATAGGAAGCATAATTAATAATATGCAAATTCAATGGTTGGTATATTAAATTGGTATTTCTTCACTAAATATCCTGTACCTTCTTCTCCCAATAGCTAATGGTTTTCCATTGAGTTCCACTGATCCTTTTCCATTGAGTTTATCCACAAGTCAAAGACTCCTATCTGGTTAGAGCAAACAAATCTTCAAGAGTTGATGCCTATCAGCTCTTCTGGTATTTCAGGACTCTCAGAAAAGGCTAACTTCCCAAACACCTTCATATTTCATTGTGATACCCAGATGATAAACAACAGCACTTTGATTTCACTGAAAAGGAGCTTCCTTTCCAGTTTCTATTGGAAACAACCTACCAAAATACTGTCACTTCAGCTACTAGAGGACACATTCCCCCTCCATGTAAGAGGTAATACAAGCTAGGGGAATGTGATCTATCTTCCATTCACACCAGAATTGGGACATGTTTATCGTCAAACCAGTCCTTAGTTCTTTTCCTTCCTCTGGCTCTCCTCATAATTTCCAGGCTCTTCCACTGACTTTTGGCTCTTAACTATTTAAAGTCAAAATTGATGAACCTTCTTTAGCTCCTCCAGAGAATATGGGTAAAATTAAGAAACATCCAAAATAATTTCTACCCAAGATTAGAAACTTGGCTATATTTCCAAGTTTCAAAGGAACAAAAGCAATCATCAATTCAGGGTTCACATTTAAAAAAAAAAAAAGATAAAATCAGACACTAAAACAAACCGGTTTGCTCAGTTTTAATCCCTATATAAATACAACATATTCCAGACATTTCAGGATCTTACTTTAGAGGTTTGCCTATTTATTTTTTTCCAATTTTAAACTCACTGGATCTTTGATACTAATAGTCACTGAGATCCAGCTGCTGCTGCTGCTGCTGCTAAGTCGCTTCAGTCGTGTCCGACTCTGTGCGACCCCATGGACAGCAGCCCACCAGGCTCCCCCATCCCTGGGATTCTCTAGGCAAGAACACTGGAGTGGGTTGCCATTTCCTTCTCCAATGCGTGAAAGCTGCTAAAATGTAAATGTAAATCCCACCCCCACCCCACCAAAGAGGATAATGTCAGTGATAAAGGAGCAGCTCCTGATATTCTGAAAATATTTTAGGCTATTAATCTTTTATAAGCCTGACGCTATGGTGGGCAAATATGGACATTACATTATAGACATGGAAATCAAGCCCATGAGTATTAAGCAAGTTGCCCCAGATCAAACATTAAATCATGAGAAGAGCGAAGCTTCAATGTAAGACTGATGCCTTAGCATAAGAGAATAGCATTGAAACATGTACATTACCACATGTAAAACAGATGACCAGTGCAAGCTTGATGCATGAAACAGGGCACCCAAAGCCAGTGCTCGGGGACAATACAGAAGGATTGGGGGGAAAGAGAGATGGGGGGAGGTTCAGGATGGGGGGGAACACATGTATACCTGTGGCCAATTCATGTTGATGGATGGCAAAAACCATCACAATATTGTAATCATTCTCCAATTAAAATAAATTAATTTAAAAAATCAAATAGAAGGATTAACAATATAAACCTAAACAGTTCTTCAGGAGACTGAGACAACTGATCACATTTGATGAATCTTAGAATTTCAACAAGGAGAAGAAAAAGCAGGAAATATTGAATAGGCCCAAATAAAAACATACTGTGATGCTTTGGCAATATTACAATAGACTCATGGTAAATTGACTAGCACTGAAGTCAATCCATGTCTTCTATAAAGCATTAAAAAATAACATACTTGTTCAGATGAATGATACACCAGCTAAGTGATATATGTCTGATATATACAAATGAACACTTGTGGGAGAAAATGGTAGCCATGTCCCATGATGCTTACATGAAAAGATTAAAATTCACTCTTTTTATGATGATTATATATGTCACATCTTGAAATACAGTTTCACGTTCTGTTTAACAGCTTCTGTAATGTTTCTGATGAAAAACTAGAAAGAAATCTAACACATATTGAGTGCTTCTGTACTTTCAGGAACTACTTGAGGTTTAGTACTTGTGATCTCATTTAATTTCTATACAACTTCTGTAATGTAACTAGTAACTTCATCTCACTCATGCAGAATCTTTGGTCTATAATTATTGAATGTTGGATCAAGAGTCACCCAGGTAAAAGTGAAGGAGTTAGAATTTTCAGTCAAATACCTCATTTTTAAAGTGTGAAGCTCGTTGTATTACATCTGGGTTTTGGTATAAATAGTATTATTGTCCACTGTCTCATCTCTCCTCAGGGCATAAAGTTAATACCCTCCAGGGATGTTTTTCTTGCTGAACTGGGCCAAGGTCCAGAGAGTACTTCAATAAGTCACTACTGGACCGGATCTGATAAATTAGATAAAAACTGTCATTTCTGCACTAAGCTTTACATGCTAGATAATACATACACACACACACACATTGCAAACTTTAAAAGAAGTCTACAAGGTCCTCCATCCTGCATAGAATTAGAACAATGTTCAAACATTATAGATGTATGTTCTGAAATTCAAAGACTTGGCTAAGCCCCACTTCTAAACAGATGGTACATTTCCTATTACTTCTCATATAATTATTTTTCCAAATGCTGATCAGTAACAAGTCCTCCCTCTTCTATCTTCTTCCAATGCCACCAGTTTCAACTTCTATTTCGAGCCCTTCTTACCTCCTATGTTAAGCCTTCTAGTTGCTCCAAGACACAAAGATATCTCTTACCTCTCAATTCCTTTTTAGCACAGAATATTCATACTGGATTATCCACCACTTACTCATACATTATCTTACAGAGTTACCTACTATTTTTTGTTACTGTTTTCTTTCCAACTTTTTATACTGCAAACAGTAGTACTTGTCTTAGTGGTGGTGAGAGTTTGTGGCCTTTATGTTGAAATCAAGTACCCAAAGTCACCCAAAACAAACATTCAAACTAAATTAAAAGGTTGTGATTACTATGCAAATATGGTTTCCAGACAAAATCCCTAAGCTCCTCCCTAAACAAATATTTCCAACCAGAATGCTGCCTCTTCTAAGCCACTTTTTAATCTCTTCTTTTAATTGAAGGATAATTGCTTTACAGTGTTGTGTTGGTATCTACCCTACAGCAATGTGAATCAGCCATAATCCAAGCCACTCCTATGTAGATTATCTGAAGTCACCACTGACTTCAAGATTGCTGGGAGAAATATCAATAACCTCAGATATGCAGATGGCATCACCCTTATGGCAGAAAGCAAAGAACTAAAGAGCCTCTTAATAAAAGTGAAACAGGAGAGTGAAAAAGTTGGCTTAAAGCTCAACATTCAGAAAACGAAGATCATGGCATCTGGTCCCATCACTTCATGGCGAATAGATGAAGAAACAGTGGAAACAGTGATAGACTTCATTTTGGGGGGCTCCAAAATCACTGCAGATGGTGACTGCAGCCATGAAATTAAAAGGCGCTTGCTCCTTGGAAGAAAAGTTATGACCAACCTAGACAGCATATTAAAAAGCAGAGACATTACTTTGCCAACAAAGGGCTGTCTAGTCAAAGAGTTGGACATGACTGAGCGACTGAACTGAACTGAATTGACTGACTTCTAACTTATTTCTCTTTCTCTGTTTCTTATGATGCTTGATAGGCTAAATAGGAGTTCAAAATTACTTGAAACCTTCGACTAAATAAAAATCCTTCCCCCTTCTCAGGCAAAGTGATGTGAATTTGTAAACACATGATTTGCAAGCAATACTGACTTTTTCAATCAGGAAAACAAATCTGAAGCAGTTAAGTTTTCAAGTTTGAGTACAAGGGTTTGACAACATTATGTAATAAACAGGCACAATACTAAAACTGCTTTCCTTTTTTCCCTCTTGTTCCCTTTTCAGGTTTTCACTCAGGACACACTGAGACTATGTTGGTCTCATAAGTCGTGTCCAACTCTTGGGATACTAGAGTGGCTTGCCATTTCCTTCTCCACTGAGACTATGTTAGGCCCATGATAATCTTCGTCTTTTTACTGTTATGCTATTTTAATATGGAAAGTCGATTGGTGTCCTAGGTCATCTTCTTTGACACTTGCTTGCCTTTCCTTTCTCAGAACATATAAGCTATACTCATATTGGCTAAAATGTGCTTTGTTGTGTGATTAAAACTATGAAAGAACTCTCTATTCTATTCCTTATGTACATTTTAGATACCAATTATAATTAAATTGATCTGTATTTATTGTTCATTTGCTCATCTTGCACCTTTAATTCTGACTCATGGCAAAAACCATTTTTTTTTTTTTTGCATTTTAACTTATATCTACTTGTTTCTCAAACACCATGAGATCTATTTTTATATTTTATCCTTCTTCCCTCTGAATCCCTGTGTCAGACATCTGAGCAGTTAGACAGCTTAAGAGCATCTTTTCTTGGTTGATATTTGCTTTGACATCAATGGGAACTCACATGTGTAAATGAAAACTCTTCTATGGAAAGAATCTTCTTTAGGACCCATCTGGGTCAGCCAGATAAGTCTGAGAATGGTTTTATGTTGCTCAAGAAAATTCAACCATTTATTACTCTGAGGTACTCTAGCAAATTCATATAGGAATGCATCAGATATGTTTAAAAACATTTCATACCATCATATGAAAATGTATCTTCCAGTTCACAGCTCTTCATATAGTAATTCCTCATATGATTCTTCAAAAAATTACATCATTACAGAAATTTTTAATAACAATGTTATGGGGACATATTACCTTGGTAATTTTTAGGTAAATTAACTAAAGCATATTTACAAGATTAGATCATTTGATCAAGATGGTAAAGGGCAGAATCAGGATTAAAGTTTTACATGTTCTGATTAAAAACAATACAAAGGATTGATGATATGCAAATGGTTTTTAAAAGACCATTTCATAATATGAACTCATTTTAAAAGTCCATTCAATTAAACCAGTATTTTTTGCTTATATAAAATGAAATGATTAACTCACTTATTCATTTATTAATATATGCCATAATGCTGGCATTTATTCAACAAGAATTCATTAATCACCTAGTGTATGCCAGAACTGCTACATGCAGGAGCAGATGTAGAGAAGGACGAGGTTTGTGCAATATGTAGCGATGCAGTGTAGTGCTTAAAATGCAGGGTGTTGAGTCACACTTGGATTTTTTTTGTTTTTTTAATATCCAGAGCCAAACTGACATTGGTCTATGTTTCTGCACCTTCTATTTTCATATTAGTTATATAACATATCTAATGTTCTATACAAGGACAAATATTCATCCAAAAAGATAATAGAAAAATGAATATTGTTTTTCTTTTCTGAGGTAACTTTTAACTTCCTAAAGAATTGCAAAAATAGTTCAAAGATTATATGAAATGTCCAGAAGAGGTAAATTCTAGAGACACAAAGTAAATAAGTAGTTGCTTAGGTCCAGAGATGGGGAGCTTATGGGGGAGAAAAGGGTAACAGATGCGTGGGTTAAATGCTCAGTCATGTCTGGCTCTTTGAGATCCCATGGCCTGTAGCCTGCCAGGTTTCTCTGTCCATGGATTCTCCAGGCAAGAATACTGGCGTGGGTAGCCATAAGTAGCAGGTTTCTTTTAGGGTATTTCCATTGATAGTACACTTGTTCTTCAAGGCTGACATTTATATCTCTATTTCTACCTTTATGCTCGTATTTATATATCTACACAGGTGCCCCTTGAACAAGAGGGATTCAGCAAATACAAGCTAGAGTACTACACAACCCGAGGATGGGAAACTGCAGATACTATAGGACCCAATACGGGCCCACTATAAAGTTATGCTGTGGATTTTTGACTTCATGGGGGGTTGACATCCCTAACCCCCATGCATTATTCAATATCAGCTTGCTTTCTTTCCATAATTGTGTCAATATCATCTGTCATTTTTAGAGTTTAGGTTGGAAAGGGGATGCCATGTTGATCCTATCCCGCCACTAATTCACATTTGACTTTTAAATTCAAATAGTTCCTCTCCAGTAACAGCAAGTCAAAAACGCGATTTGTCCCTCCTGACCCCTGCCAGTTAGAACATTTCACAGAGCAGGATGCTTCCTTCAAGTGTGCACCTCCGTTTTTAGGAGTTCATGACATGCATAGAATCTGTCCACGAGCACTTCTACAGAGCGTCCTGAAGCCCCTGCCACCCCTAACACTCTCCCCTTAAAAAGATACATTTGCTCAAGAAAGCATCTCATTATAAAACTGCATGCCTAAGGAAATGCAAGTCTGTTGGATGTCCTTCTTAGCTCCATACACAATTCACTCAAGAAAAGCCAAGAAATAGGCAATTCAATTATATGCTCATTTTAGATTTTGAAATTCATAAAATTGATCATACTCTCCATTGCACCATTGTCCTTATAGATTTGTTGAATAAATGACAGCAAATAAGAGGCAGTGATAGTGTAAAATTTCCAGCTTTCCAAATCAATTCAGTTTTATTGGCACAAAATTGCAAATACTTAAGATTTCAAATTATGGATATTGCCAAGTTTGACAAGAATTATGTGCAATATGCAAACTGATGGTTAGCCTGTAATTTCAGATTATTAGCAAGTTTAGAGGAGGCTCTTTTTAAGTGTCTCTGAAAATTCCAATTACATTATAATTATTAATCCCTAATCTACATACTGTACCAGGTTTGATTCACAATGACCAAAAAGGGTGTTTCTAATCTTACTTAGCTATCATAAAACATTACTGTGTAGTAAGGAATTGTTTCCATTGCTAATATCTCAATATCAGAATCCATCAAAATTAATTTACCTACCAAGAACTCAACTGTCCAAGAAATGGAACCATCTGCAATCCCAAATGCTAATCATAAAATAATCTCTTTTTTTAACTTTTTAACAGGTAATAACATTATAAGAAATTTTACTGGCCAAAAGGTTAGTGTGCCCTTTCTATTGTTTGACATAAAACTTTTACAAACTAGAGAATGGTTTTCAAGCTTCAGAAAAGCAGTGTATTATTGAAATAGAGAAATTCTATGAAAGGCAGGGTATGTAAAGAGCAGCCAGAGGGCTCACAGTTCTAGAACACTGACTTGCTCCTGAAAGTACCATAACTTGAAGCCACAGGCTGTCCAAACTGATGACCCTATATGGTAAAGAAAATATTAGAAGATATTAGTTCAATCCCATAAACTCTAATTAAAATAAATGGCATATATCATAAATATATGAAATATTTTCCTTCACTAGAACATTTTAACATTTGGGTATTTAAAGTGCTAAGCTACTGGGAAAAAAATTATATACCCAGAATGATTCATGCATGGAGGGCTCTTGTTAGACAAGATGTTTCTGTAATTATTTTTGTGAAGTATAATCATTTCAAAGATTAAACAGGTTCAAGGACTTTTTTCCTCAACAGACCATCTTATGAAGAACTTGCATCATATTTTTATATAAGGAATAGACCATTAAATGAGGTCATTGACCAAGGATCAAAACTCAGCTTATGCAAGCACTACCTGTAAGAGATGTTGCATTCACAGCACTAAACCAACAGGTAGAGGCAGCCAAACTAATTCAGTCAAAAAGAAATAAAAATAACTAAAATTTAGTTAAAATAGACAAGGTTGTTCCTCCACCCATTAAAACACTCATTGTTTACTAGAATCAAAGCAGTTTCTGGCCTGTCAGTCCTTGAATATATTCAGTTCAGTTCAGTTCAGTCGCTCAGTCGTTTCTGACTCTTTGCGACCTCATGAATCACAGCACGCCAGGCCTCCCTGTCCATCACCAACTCCCAGAGTTCACTCAAACTCACATCCATCGAGTCGGTGATGTCATCCAGGCACCTCATCCTCTGCCATCCCCTTTTCCTCCTGCTCCAAATCCCTCTCAGCATCAGAGTCTTTTCCAGTGACTCAACTCTTCACATGAGGTGGCCAAAGTACTGGAGTTTCAGCTTTAGCATCAGTCCTTCCAAAGAACACCCAGGACTGATCTCCTTTAGAAGGGACTGCTTGGATCTCCTTGCAGTCCAAGGGACTCTCAAGAGTCTTCTCCAACACCACAGTTCAAAAGCATCAATTCTTCGGCGCTCAGCCTTCTTCACAGTCCAACTCTCACATCCATACATGACCACAGGAAAAATCATAGCCTTGACTAGACGAACCTCTGTTGGCAAAGTAATGTCTCTGCTTTTCAATATGCTGTCTAGGTTTGTCATAACTTTCCTTCCAAGGAGTAAGCGTCTTTTAATTTCATGTCTGCAATCACCATCTGCAGTGATTTTGGAGCCCCCCAAAAAATAAAGTCTGACACTGTTTCCACTGTTTCCCCATCTATTTCTCATGATCAATGGGACCAGATGCCATGATCTTCATTTTCTGAATGTTGACCTTTAAGCCAACTTTTTTATTCTCCTCTTTCACTTTCATCAAGAGGCTTTTTAGTTCCTCTTCACTTTCTGCCATAAGGGTGGTGTCATCTGCATATCTGAGGTGATTGATATTCCTCCTGACAATCTTGATTCCAGCTTGTGCTTCTTCCACCCCAGCATTTCTCAAGATGTACTCTGCATATAAGCTAAATGTGCCCAAAATTGCTATAGGTTATATGACGGTAAAAAGTAACAAAGTTGGGCAAAAGGGAGAGAGGTTAATCCAACATTATAGGAGGCATTAAAAATGCTTTATAGAATATGCACTAACCTGAGTCTTGAAAAGGAGATCATGTCATGAGGCACAAACGGAAGGAAAATTTCTGACAGACCTTTAATATGTGCCTAATAAATATTTCAGAGAACCTTTGAATGAATGGGTGAATAAATGGGTATACCTCGGATAGGATGGGAGAAGGCAATGGCTCCCCACTCCAGTACTGTTGCCCGGAAAATCCCATGGATGGAGGAGCCTGGTAGGCTGCAGTCCATGGGATCGAGAAGAGTCGGACATGTCTGGGCGACTTCACTTTCACTTTTCACTTTCATGCATTGGAGAAGGAAATGGCAACCCACTCCAGTGTTCTTGCCTGGAGAATCCCATGGACGGAGAAGCCTGGTGGGCTGCAGTCCATGGGGTCGCACAGAGTCGGATACAACTGAAGCGACTTAGTAGTAATAGTAGTATGATAGGACAGAATTGTGTCAGCAAAGTCAAAGATAGAGAAAACACTCTGAAACATTAATAAGTTGTCAGTCAGTCAGTATGACAGGAACACAGATTACACTGTAGGGCATATAAAGACTGTGATACAGGCAGGGTTAGATGATAAAACCCCTGTTCTAAACTAAAAGTAAATTTTTAGCAGTAAAGGCAGTGGGAATAATTTAGGTCTTAACAGAGGACTATCACTGTCATATATAATGCAAAAAAGCAAAATGGCTGTGTGGGGAGGCCTTACAAATAGCTGTGAAAAGAAGAGAAGCAAAAAGCAAAGGAGAAAAGGAAAGATATAAGCATCTGAATGCAGAGTTCCACAGAATAGCAAGGAGAGACAAGAAAGCCTTCCTCAGCGATCAATGCAAAGAAATAGAGGAAAACCACAGAATGGGAAAGACTAGAGATTTCTTCAAGAAAATTAGAGATACCAAGGGAGTATTTCATGCAAAGATGGGCTCAATAAAGGACAGAAATGGTATGGACCTAACAGAAGTAGAAGATATTAAGAAGAGGTGGCAAGAATACACAGAAGACCTGTACAAAAAAGATCTTCATGACCCAGATAGTCATGATGGTGTGATCACTGACCTAGAGCCAGTCATCCTGGAATGTGAAGTCAAGTGGGCCTTAGAAAGCATCACTATGAACAAAGCTAGTGAAGGTGATGGAATTCCAGTGGAGCTATTCCAAATCCTGAGAGATGATGCTGTGAAAGTGCTGCACTCCATATGCCAGCAAATTTGGAAAACTCAGCAGTGGCCACAGGACTGGAAAAGGTCAGTTTTCATTCCAATCCCAAAGAAAGGCAATGCCAAAGAATGCTCAAACTACTGCACAATCACACTCATCTCACACGCTAGTAAAGTAATGCGCAAAATTCTCCAAGCCAGGCTTCAGCAATATGTGAACTGTGAACTTCCAGATGTTCAAGTTGGTTTTAGAAAAGGCAGAGGAACCAGAGATCAAATTGCCAATATCCAATGGATCATCGAAATACAAGAGAGTTCCAGAAACATCTATTTCTGCTTTATTGACTATGCCAAAGCCTTTGGCTGTGTGGATCACAATAAACTGTGGAAAATTCTGAAAGAGATGGGAATACCATACCACTTGACCTGCCTCTTCAGAAACCTATATGTAGGTCAGGAAGCAACAGTTAGAACTGTACATGGAACAACAGATTGGTTCTAAATAGGAAAAGGAGTACGTCAAGCCTGTATATCGTCACCCTGCTTGTTTAACTTCTATGCAGAGTACATCATGAGAAACGCCGGGCTGGAAGAAGCACAAGCTGGAATCAAAATTGCCAGGAGAAATATCAATCACCTCAGATATGCAGATGACACCACCCTTATGGCAGAAAGTGAAGAAGAACTAAAAAGGCTCTTGATGAAAGTGAAAGAGGAGAGTGAAAAAGTTGGCTTAAAGCTCAACATTCAGAAAACGGAGATCATGGCAACCGATTCCATCACTTCATGGCAAATAGATGGAGAAACAGTGGAAACAGTGTCAGACTTCATTTTTCTGGGCTCCAAAATCACTGCAGATGGTGACTGCAACCATGAAATTAAAAGACGCTTACTCCTTGGAAGGAAAGTTATGACCAACCTAGACAGCATATTGAAAAGCAGAGACATTACTTTGCCAACAAAGGTCCGTCTAGTCAAGGTTATGGTTTTTCCAGTGGTCATGAATGGATGTGAGAGTTGAACTGTGAAGAGAGCTGAGCGCCTAAGAATTGATGCTTTTGAACTGTGGTGTTGGAGAAGACTCTTGAGAGTCCCTTGGACTGCAAGGAGATCCAACCAATCCATTCTAAAGGAGATCAGTCCTGGGTGTTCTTTGGAAGGACTGATGCTAAAGCTGAAACTCCAGTACTTTGGCCACCTCATGTGAAGAGTTGAGTCACTGGAAAAGACTCTGATGCTGAGAGGGATTTGGGGCAGAAGGAGAAGGGGATGACAGAGGATGAGATGGCTGGATGGCATCACTGACTCGATGGACATGAGTCTGAGTGAATTCTGGGAGTTGGTGATGGACAGGGCGGCCTGGCGTGCTGTGATTCATGGGGTCACAGAGTCAGACACAACTGAGTGACTGAACTGATATACATATATTTGAGATTACAATTGTAGCAATGAGTAAGGAAGAAATAAATGAAATTAATTTGAAATGTCATTCATGCTATCAAGTTGATAAAGTTTTCTTTAATAAGTGTAAATACCTAGTATTAGCATAGCTGATAACTATCTAGATTGAATAAAATGTTAAAATTTTGGGAAAACTCCCATGTAAATGTGAAAAAGATTGTTTAATTCTCTACAGTCATACAAAGCAAGCATGATGTGACAGTAGAGAAGGTGAAGTATTGACTTGATATGAGGGTTAAGACTGGAAAAGTAGAAAGTAAAGTGGATCAATATATTGACAATATGAAATCAAAAACAGCACTAGACAAATTTAAACAGACAAGGAACACTGTCTTCAAGACTATTGCAGTAACGTGGGGAGAAAGATGAGAGCTCAGTCTTAATCCACTCAACTCCTCTGAGGGAAGTGGAAACCCTTAGGCCACCTTTGCTTGCTAATCAGCCATAGCCAAAGAAAAAGGATGTTGTTGTTCAGTCATTAAGCTGTGTCCAACTCTTTGTGACCCCATGGACTGCAGCACACCAGGCCTTCCTGTCCCTCATTATCTCCCAGAGTTTGCCCAAGTTCATGTCCATTGAATTGGTGATACTATCCAAAGGAAAAGGGTACTTCATATTTTCATGACAGGAGGCAGATTTACATCTTGGAGCAAAGTACCCACTGAAATTCAGGTATACTCTCCCACAGACTGGGTAATAGGGGCACCATATTCCTTGAAGATTAATTATCACTGGAATGCCTTCCAAGACTCAGAGAAACACATTACCAAGTAGCACAATAGGCAAAAACCATTTTAAAAGCTCTCAATCTCAAAGGGGCACAAAGAGAATTTACAATTTTAAGTTTTCTCATGTAAATGTTCTAGCAAAAGGAAAGTCAGAGACCTAGACTCAGGGAGCCAGCTTTAGTCAAAATGGGAGGAATATTAAGGTCCTCTTGATCAATGGGAAGACAGTGACTTCTGCTATACACAGAGCCAAATCTAAGTGGTAGATTGAAAGGTAATAAAAATGTTAAGACATGGGGTGTTTTCATGAGTTTAAGAACAAAGTATAGAACATGACAGACAGGTGAAGGTACAGGAGATGGCAGTAAATATTAATATGCTTCTGTATTTCAATTTAACATTTTGGAATGCATTTTGACATGGACCATGAACGTGGGTTTCTGACAATGACAGGTGGGTGAAAATATTAAAAGTAAAACTGAGGCTAGGGTGATCTATTGTAACACTAATGAGATTTTTTTTGAGGAGGGGTATTCCCTGAACTAAACATATTGCATGTAACAAACTCTAATCCCACACTTTGGAAAAAGCTGTTAGAAGATTGTTGTCACATTTGAACACATTCTTGCAATGCTTCATTTACTGCTTGAAGCCTGGTGTAAACTAAATGTTATGGAGTGTCATGATTCTGCAGTATTTGCAACTGTGTCAATGTGTTTGGTTGTTTTCTTTTTACTTTGTATTTTTGTTTCCTTTCTCATAGACAGACTATTAGGGTTTCTAGCTCCTTCCATGGAGAAGGCAATGGCACCCCACTCCAGTACTCTTGCCTGGAAAATCCCATGGACGGAGGGGCCTGGTGGACTGCAGTCCATGGGGTCACTAAGAGTCAGACACGACTGAGCGACTTCCCTTTCACTCTTCACTTTCCTGCATTGGAGAAGGAAATGGCAACCCACTCCAGTGTTCTTGCCTGGAGAACCCCAGTGACGGGGGAGCCTGGTGGGCTGCTGTCTATGGGGTCGCACAGAGTCAGACACGACTGAAGTGACTTAGCAGCAGCAGCAGCTCCTTCCAGGTGCCTTTCTCAGCAATACTAATTGCTTGCTTGAATCTAAGAAATAAAATACTCAGGCTTGTTGAATTTTACACACTAGAAATAATACTTACTTTTGCTGGGAAGCTGAATGGGAGTAGGGGAGGTGGCAGAGTTATGTTTTACTATAAATACTTCTGTATTATTGGAATTATTATAATAAGTCTATAATTCCTTTTAAATTTAAAAAGCCTATTTGAAAAAATATATGTAGATTGATTACTTTTATGAGCATCTGAGGGACTTTCTCCCAACAAAAATTAGTGAATGTTAATGTATAAGCTTTGTGGCTCCTTTTTCAGACTGCCCCAAGGTCTTCTTAGTGTCCTTTTCACTTTATCGGTGCCCTCTACATATGTGAGATCACAGAGTTTTTGAATTTTGAACTCTGGCATTATTACATGCACATATTTTCTAATTTCAAAAGGCAAAACAGTGACCAAAAAATCTGGGATCCAATAATTTCCATTATTTAGCAGTCAAGAGGTTAAAAATCCCATTGAAGCAGATTTTAATGTTTTAGCGTTCTTTGCACTTGAAAAATGCTTTCTCTTGTCATCACTAGGGAGTACTCTGCTCGTCTCATATTATGCAGAACAAAATCTCAGTCAGAGTAGGGGAAAACATCAATTATTAATTAGACATAAATTATTCCTAATCTACACACAATGCCTAATCCCTGGTTCACAGAAATGCTAATTGTGCTTCAAAAACAATATGTTAACAAGTCATTTGTCTGCAAAAGACAGGAGCCCAAGTTCAATATAAAATATAGAACAAATACTTCAAGCTCATTTCAAGGAATATGCTGATGGAAGGTTATCCAGAACTGCAAGGAAATGAAAACAGTGCAAACAAAATACAAGGTGAACTTGCTTTTTGGTGCATAGAAAACAAATAGTGTGTCGTCCACTGTAGCTATTTTTCAATTCTTCAAGAACGTTAAGAATTGACTGGGCAATTGTACTAATATATTCTTTACTATGAATAGTAAAAACAGTAATATATAACAAGGAAGAGATGATGGCTTTAGGACGCTGATTTTTTGTTACCCTAGCAGGAACACTCAAAACAGCACCTTAAATTAATCGCAAAAGCAGTAGGTTTTATCATTATAAATAACTGTCCTGTGATAAAACAGCGTCCTAGGTAGAAAGTAAAGCACAAAGTCATCTGGCCCAAACCATGCATTGTGTTTCCTTTCCTATTCAAGTTAACTTCAATAGGCTGTGAAGTATCAGAAGTGGCCAGATGCTCTTCGAGATTTATGAATTCCTCCCTCTGTCCAGCTTCATAATCCTCCATATACTCAGCATCAAGGTAACTGATCCAGGAAAGGTTCTACTACTATCCATTGCTAGAAAGATGAGAGCTTTTCCTGATCTACAATATGTCAAATTTCAGGTCTCAAAATCCCCAGTTAGTTGAGATGTATAATTGTAATACTACTAAAGGAAAGGAGGGCTACTTCTGTATTTTAGATTCACTCATTTTAGCTGTGGCTTTAAGGATATGTGTACAGTGTAATGCATTGTTTTCTCAAGTATATTCTCTAAGAGCTGATCCTAATGAGATTCACTATTTTAAAAAGACTGGTCAATAAATTTGACCAGTGATAAATCTGTAGGAATGGAGGATGCTCCTTTTTCTTAATGTCTCTTATCCCTCCCTGTTCCTCCAAAGATGATGACTTGTTGTTCTGACTGAACAGATCTCAGAACACTTCTTTGAATCTATTTGATTATTGGGTTGGGTAAATGACGCTCCAAAGGGTGCGCCTGTGGCACTGTGCACTTTAACACCTATTTTGGTATAGCTGAGCCAGTTCACCAACCGGGGTCCTTTCTTTGGACCTTTCTCTTCCTGCGTGTTCTTTTGTAAGAAATAGAAACTTTAAGTGGTCCGTTTTCAAGGCAAAGCTGAAGCCTGGACACTTTAGATCAAGTCAGTATTGAGGGAGGGACATCAGACTGGATTCTAAAGAGACAGGAATTCACCCATTGCCTGTGCCCTGGCTCTACACTTGCCTAAGGACTTGGGGACCTGACACAAAGCTCACGCACGTGGACAGTGCCTAAGCAAACAAGACGTTGGGGGAAGGGATAAACTAGCAAGAAAGCCTTTGTTGAAAAATGCAGATGTAAGTTGGGAAGGGAAAAAGAAGATACGCAATAAGGAAATAATGAAACTTAGGTGACCTCAGGGAAGACTGTACACCCCCTCAGCACTCAGCCAATGAGGAACTGGGGGAAGGACCTGCGGGTTAGGGAATAAATCCCTTTTTATAACTGCTCTGGGTATGCCTGCCCACCAGGCACCCTATCTTGCAAGATCATCATTAAAAGTCTCACTTTTGCTGTGCTCCATGTGTCCAAATTCATCTCTTGGTTTGGGGCTGGTAAGTGTATTTTTCACAAAGGGAAAATATGTCTACCAGCCAACAGTATGCATAAAGCCAAGTTAACTCCTGCTCTGGCCAATTGCCTATACCTTTTCTTGACGAATAGAAGATGACTGAAATTTCCTTAATATCAGGTTGAACTAGAATGTCTGTCTAAAGAAAGTGAGTCCCTAATTATGATGTACCTATTTGAGGAACTCAGAAACCCAGGCATGACATCTTTGTTCCAACTCCTGTGCAAGTTGCTCCAAACATAAAAACAAGAATATGACAGAAAATCATTCTGGAATATGTTGATTCTGAGTTTTTTGGTTAAGTTTTTTTTTTTTTTTTTCAGAAACCAGATTCTAAGTGGACTCCTCTGTAAAGAAACACCATATCCAGGTACTTCTAAATCTTGTGAGTAGAATTCATAGTGGAAACTCCAAACTTTAAACCAGAGTTAGTAATATAAGAATCTACTGGCCCTTTAATGCAAGCTTATAATCCCACTTCAAATTAGCAGATTTTAGAGACATAGCCTTGAGCCACTGATTCCTCAAATATACTTTCAAAAGAACACAGTTTTTTGTACAAACAACTTTCATAAAATACAATCTGTCATCCAAGAGTGAACATTAAATTGCTACAAAACTGAATGGCTAGAATATATCAAAATTAATTGACAGATCAATGTCTCACATGTAAAATAAACATAAGCAAACATTTCATGTAGGAGTAAATAACAGACCTAAATCTAGGCTCTCTGTTCTCACCACATATGTCCTGTATTACTACTATGAATACATGAGATATGTTGACTATCTGGTAGGCGGAAGGTCAGGTATTTTCAGTTTTCCTGCAAAAGCTTTTACCATTGTTCATGACACTTTTTTTCAAAGGATAAAAATCGTCTATGTTACATGTTGTTGTCTTCCTCTGGTCCCTGTGACCAATAAGATACTCAAAAAGCAGGACTGTAATAAGGCCCCCATTCCAGATGGGTTGGTTCCTACTCTGTCTTGGACATGAACATTGTCACACCTTCCTCTGTTCCTTTGCCCTATGCTCATTTTTGAACCACTTTTCTCACACTTTCCATCAAATGTTCGTAGGCTTCCCTATTCCAAATTCTTTCAAGGACTGATGACATTGATCTTTCTGGAGCTTTATCTAGCCCTTTCCATGGACTCAGCTGAGTCACAAAATAGCTTTTCACAATCATCTTGAAGAATTCCTACTCCTTAAAAGAGACAATTTGTATCCTCTTAAATATCCACCATGGAGCTTTGCACTTGGTAAAAGCCAAATAAATTTAATCTACTATGTCTGAGCTTTGATAATCTTCAGTTCAGTTCAGTCACTCAGTTATGTACAACTCTTTGTGATTCCAAGGACTGCAGCATGCCAGGCTTCCATGTCCATCACCAACTCCTGGAGCTTCCTCAAACTCATGTCCATCAAGTCAATGATGCCAACCAACCAGCTCATCCTCTGTCATCCCCTTCTCCTCCTCCCTACAATCTTTCCCAGAACAGGGTCTTTTCCAATGAGTCAGTTCTTCACATCAGGTGGCCAAAGGATTGAAGTTTCAGCTTCAGCATCAGCCTTTCCAAAGAATATTCAGGACTGATTTCCTTTAGGATTGACTTCTTTGATCTCCTTGAAGTCCAAGGGAGTCTTAAGAGTCTTCTTCAACACCACAATTCAAAACCATCAAATCTTTGGCACTCAATTTTCTTTATGGTACAACTCTCACATCCATATAGGACTCCTGGAAAAATTATAGCTTTGACTAGATGGACCTTTATTGGCAAAGTGATGTTTCTGCTTTTTAAAATACTAAGTTGGTCATAGCTTTTCTTCCAAGGAGCAAGTGTCTTTTAATTTCATGGCTGCAGTCACCATCTGCAGTGATTTTGGAGCCCAAGAAAATAAAATCTTTCACTGTTTACATTGTTTCCCCATCTATTTGTTATGAAGTGATGGGACCATATACCATGATCTTAGTTTTTTGAATGTTGAGTTTTAAGTCAGCTTATTCACTCTTCTCTTTCCCTTTCATCAAGAGGCTCTTTAGTTCCTCCTTACTTCCTCCATAAGGGTGGTGTCAACTGCATATCTGAGGTTATTGATATTTCTTCTGGCAATCTTGATGCAAAGAGCTGACTCATTTGAAAAGACCCTGATGCTGGGAAAGATTGAGGGCAGAAGGAGAAGGGGATGACACAGGATGAGATGGTTGGATGGCATCACCAACTCAATGGACATGGGTTTTGTGTGGACTCCAGGACTTGGTGATGCACAGGGAGGCCTGGCGTGCTGCAGTTCATGGGGTCGAAAAGAATAGGACATGACTGAGCAACTGAACTGAACTGAATCTTGATTCCAGCTTGTGCTTCATCCAGTCCAGCATTTCACATGACGTACTCTGCATATAAGTTAAAAAAGCAGGGTAACGATATACAGCCTTTATGTACTCCTGTCTCAATTAGGAACCAGTCTGTTGTTCTACATCTGGTTCTAACTGTTGCTTCCTGACCTGCAGACAGATATCTCAAGAGATAGGTCAGGTGGTCTGGTATTCCCATCTCTTTAAGAACGTTCCACAGTTTGTTGTGATCCACATGGTCAAAGGCTTTGGCATAGTCAATAAAGCAGATGTTTTTCTGGAATTCTCTTGCTTTTTTGATGATCCAGCAGATGTTGATTTGATCTCTGGTTCCTTTGCCTCTTCTAAAACTAGCTTGAACATCTGGAAGTTCACGGTTCACGTACTGTTGAAGCCTGGCTCAGAGAATTTTGAGCATTACTTTGCTAGCATGTGAAATGAGTGCAACTGGGTAGTAGTTTGAGCATTCTTTGGCATTGCCCTTCTTTGGGATTGGAATGAAAACTGACCTTTTCCAGTCCCATGGCCACTGCTGAGTTTTCCAAATTTGCTAGCATATTGAGTGCAGCACTTTCACAGCATCATCTTTTAGGATTTGAAATAATTCTATTGGAATTCCATCACCTCCACTAGCTTTGTTCAAAGTGATGCTTCCTAAGGCCCACTTGACTTAGTATTCCAGGATGTCTGGCTCTATGTGAGTGATCACACCATCGTGGTTTTCTGGGTCATGAAGATCTTTCTTGTATAGTTCTTCTATATATTTTTGCCACCTCTTCTTAACATATTCTGCTTCTGTTAGGTCCATACCATTTCAGTTCTTTATTGTGCCCATCTTTGCATGAAAAGTTCTCTTGGTATCTTTCATTTTCTTGAAGAGATGTCTAGTCTTTCCCATTCTATTGTTTTCCTCTATTTGTTTTCATTGATCACTGAGGAAGGCTTTCTTATCTCTCCTTGCTATTCTTTGGAACTCTGCACTCAAATGACTATATCTTTCCTTTACTCCTTTGCCTTTCACTTATCTTTTTTTTTTTCCTCTGCTATTTGTAAGGCATCCTCAGATGACCATTTTGCCTTTTTGCATCTTTTTTTCTTGGGGATAGTCTTGATCAGTGCCTCCTGTACAATGTCACAAACCTCCATTCATAGTTCTTCAAGCACAGTGTCTATCAGATCCAATCCCTTGAATCTATTTGTCACTTACACTATATAGCCATAAGGGATTTGATTTAGGTAATATCTGAATGGTCTAGTGGTTTTCCCTACTTTCTTTAAGTCTGAATTTGGTCATAAGGAGTTCAGGATCTGAGCCACAGTCAGCTTCTAGTCTTGTTTTTACTGACTGTATAGAGCTTCTCCATCTTTGGCTGCAAAGAATATCATCAGTCTGATTTCAGTGTTGACCATTTGGTGATGTCCATGTGTAGATTCTTCTCTTGTGCTATTGGAAGAGGGTGTTTGCTATGACCAGTGTGTTCTCTTGGCAAAAATCTATTAGCCTTTGCCCTACTTGATTCTGTACTCCAAGGCCAAATTTGCCAGTTATTCCAGGTATTTCTTCACTTCCTATTTTTGCATTCCCATCCCCTATGATGAAAAGGGGCTTTTTGGGGTGTTAGTTCTAGAAGGTCTTGTAGGTCTTCATAGAACCATTCAGTTTCAGGGTATTCAGCATTACTGGTTGGGGCATAGACTTGGATTACTGTGATACTGAATGGTTGTCTTGGAAATGAACAGATATCATTTTGTCCTTTTTGTGATTGCATCCAACTACTGCATTTCAGACTCTTTTGTTGACTATGAGGGCTACTCCCATTTCTTTTAAGTGATTCTTGCCCACAGCAGTAGATACGACGGTCATCTGAATTAAAATTGCCCATTCCAGTCCATTTAATTTCACTGATTCCTAAAATGTCAATGTTCACTCTTGTCATCTCCTGTTTGACTGCCAATTGGCCTTGATTCATGGTTCCTAACATTCCAGGTTCCTGTGCAATATTGCTCTTTACAGCATCAGACTTTACCTCCATCACGAGTCACATCCACAACCGGGCGTTTTTTTGTTTTGTTTTGTTTTGTTTTGTTTTGTTTTGTTTTTTGCTTTGGCTCTGTTTTTTCATTATTTCTCCACTCTTCTCCATTAGCATATGTGGCACCTACCAACCTGGGGAGTTCATCTTTCAGTGTCCTGTCTTTTTGCCTTTTCATACTGTTCATGGGGATCTCAAGGCAGGAATACTGAAGTGGTTTGCCATTCCCTTCTCCAATGGACAACGTTTGGTCAGAGCTCTCAACCATGACCCACCCATCTTGGGTGGCCCTACTTGGCATGGCTCATAGTTTCATTGAGTTAGACAAGGCTGTGGTCCATGTGATCAGTTTGATTAGTTTTCTGTGATTGCAGTTTTCATTCTGTCTGCCCTCTGATGGAGAAAGATAAGAGGCTTATGGAAGCTTCCTGATGGAAGAGACTGACTGTGGGGGAAATGAGGTCTTGTTCTGATGGGCGGGGACATGCTCAGTAAATCTTTAACCCAACTTAAGTTTTAGATCCTAAACACAAATGTCCTTAAAACTCCATGTTGGGACACAATTATCTTTATTATACCAGATCAGAATTCCCTTATTAAGTGTTTGCACTCTGCTTTTTAGCAAGAATGAATATTCCCAATATTCAAGTTTCCATGCCTATAAATTCGTCTTGAAACCAAATGGAACTCCCAACCTCAAGTTCAAAGGCAAAGGCCTGACACCTATGTCAGTAAGCAATCCAGCACACTCCTTTCGTCCTCTGCTCTGTATAATTTCCCCAGTGCAATTGCTAGTACAGTGATGAATGCAGAAATGGGAAGAATGCAATACTGCACATGATTGATTGCATGGCAAACAGAGAAACCTACAGAAAACCCCAAGCTGGGAACTTATTTTATATCATTTCCTGTTGCTGCTCAGTCATGAATGCTGCTGTGATTCATTTCAAAACTTTGAAATCTCTTGGTATTTGTAACATGTTCAGAACCAGATATAAATCGATTGTTCAGCCTTACCTATTTTTTTTTCCAATTGAATTTTTTTAACTAATATTTAGCAACACATTTAATATTGCTTATATAAACCTGTTATTTCTGCTCATGAAGAAAAAAGATAATTTTACCTCAAGAGGATTTAGTTACTTAGGAGATTATTGTACGGTTTCTATAATCAGTTTTTCTTATGTGTTACAGAGCAGGCCTCAGTGGAAATGGAAGATAACCATATATGTTTTTGGAATTGAATTATCCCAGCATATTTCTTAAATGAATATATAGGTACTAAAATATATAATGTAGTTAAGAAGTACAAGTTTTGATCAGCACCAGGGATGAGCTATGAAACAGGATGGAGCTAACTGGGATTTTAGGAAGTGGTTCTGGATATGTAAACTTATATGTATTTTTAGAAGCCTTCTTACTTAAAGAAGAGATTAATATTCAACATAAAGGAGTCAAGAGCAAACAAAAAATGTTATTCAAGCCTAACAAAATTTTACAAAATGAGTAAACAACATATGAACTTCTGTTTCCAAACCAAAGGACTAAGCAGTTAGTGATTTTGGTTTTGGCTAATTGTCCCACATGAAATAAATGGGTTGTTCACTCTACATGTGTTCCAAACACACAAGTGTTAATAGGCAGTTTAGGATTCAGCAGCCAACTTGGAGAAATCAGGCCTCTTTGATATTTTTGCTATCCAGAATTTTAAAAGACAGCTTGCAGTCTTGCCTAAGTGTTTCCTCTAGGTAGCAGCCTGTTAATGCAAGAACAGATTGCTTATTCCACTGGTAGCTGGTTGGAATCAAGCAATTTGTAAAAGGATTTCTCCATAGATTAACTTTTTTCAAGCATGAATTCTTTAGGTGAAGAATGAGGACAATCTGGCTCCTAAAGCCTTGGAACAAGCATTCCATATTATTCTAACTTCAGCCATTAAATATTTTTAGTGTGACATTTAATTATTCCCCTTTGACAGCTACCTGTGTATGTGCCTAATTAAATGCATCATGAACCTAGGATGTGTTTAGTTACCGTTATAACTTAGTTAGCAAGAAAAAAGCTGCCTCAAAATCTACAGGTTCAAAATAAATCTAGAAATGATCTGATCAACGCTTTGGAAAGTACAGTAGTAGTCCTTTAAATTTCTTTTTTTTTTTTTTTTAATTTTTTTTTAATTTTTTTATTTTTTTTACCATACATAATTGCACTAGTTTTGCCAAACATCAAAATGAATCCACCACAGGCACACATGTGCTCCCCATCCCAGACCCCCCTTCCCCCCCCCTCCCCACACCATCCCCCTGGGTCTTCCCAGTGCACCAGCCCCAAGCATCCAGCATCGTGCATTGAACCTGGACTGGCATCTCGTTTCATACATGACATTTCACATGTTTCAATGCCTTTAAATTTCTTAATCAAAATTAAGTAAACGTGTTAGTCTCTCAGTTGTGTCTGACTCTTTGTGACCCCATGGACTATATCTCTGTCCATGGAATTTCTCAGGCAAGAATACTGGAGTGGGTTGCCATTCCCTTCTTTAGGGGATCTTCCCGACCCAGGGATAAAACCCAGGTCCCCTGCATTGCAGGCAGATTCTTTACTGCCTGAGCCACCAGGGAAGCCCAACCAAAATAGTGAAGTGAAGTGAAGTGAAAGTTGCTCAGTCATATCCGACTCTTTGCGACCCCAAGGACTGTAGCCCACCAGACTCCTCTGTCCATGGGATTCTCCAGGCAAGGATACTGGGGTGGGTTGCCATTTCCTTTTACAGGGGATCCTCCGGACCCAGGGATCGAACCCTCGTCTCCTGCACCGCAGGCAGACGCTTTACTGTCTGAGCTATGAGGGAAGCCCCCTTCCATATGCTATGCTAAGTCACCTCAGTCGTGTCCAACTCTGTGCGACCCCATAAATGGCAGCCCACCAGGCTCCCCGTCCCTGGGATTCTCCAGGCAAGAACACTGGAGAGGGTTGCCATTTCCTTCTCCAGTGCATGAAAGTGAAAAGTGAAAGTGAAGTCGCTCAGTCATGTCTGTCCTAGCGACCCCATGGACTGCAGCCTACCAGGCTCCTCTGTCCGTGGGATTTTCCAGGCAAGAGTACTGGAGCAAATGAAGCAACTGACAACAACTAATCTCAAAAATATACAAGCAACTCCTACAGCTCAACTCCATAAAAATAAATGACCCAATCAAAAAATGGGCCAAAGAACTAAATAGACATTTCTCCAAAGAAGACATACAGATGGCTAACAAACACATGAAAAGATGCTCAACATCACTCATTATCAGAGAAATGCAAATCAAAACCACAATGAGGTACCATTTCACGCCAGTCAGAATGGCTGCGATCCAAAAGTGTACAAGCAATAAATGCTGGAGAGGGTGTGGAGAAAAGGGAACCCTCTTACACTGTTGGTGGGAATGCAAACTAGTACAGCCACTATGGAGAACAGTGTGGAGATTCCTTAAAAAACTGGAAATAGAACTGCCTTATGATCCAGCAATCCCACTGCTGGGCATACACACTGAGGTAACCAGAAGGGAAAGAGACACGTGTACCCCAATGTTCATCGCAGCACTGTTTATAATAGCCAGGACATGGAAGCAACCTAGATGCCCATCAGCAGAGGAATGGATAAGAAAGCTGTAGTACATATACACAATGGAGTATTACTCAGCCATTAAAAAGAATACATTTGAATCAGTTCTAATGAGGTGGATGAAACTGGAACCTATTATACAGAGTGAAGTAAGCCAGAAAGAAAAACACCAATACAGATACTAATGTATATATATGGAATTTAGAAAGATGGTAACAAAAACCCTGTGTACGAGACAGCAAAAGAGACACTGATGTATAGATCAGTCTTATGGACTCTGTGGGAGAGGGAGAGGGTGGGAAAATTTGGGAGAATGGCATTGAAACATGTATAATATCATGTATGAAACGATTCACCAGTCCAGGTTCGATGCATGATACTGGATGCTTGGGGCTGGTGCACTGGGACGACCCAGAGGGATGGTATGGGGAGGGAGGAGGGAGGAGGGTTCAGGATGGGGAACACAGGTATACCTGTGGCGGATTCATTTCGATATTTGGCAAAACTAATACAATATTGTAAAGTTTAAAAAAAAAAAAAAAGAGTACTGGAGTGGGGTGCCAAACCAAAATAAGTGCTTCACAAATGCCAAGTTCCCGTAAGTGCAGACTCTACTGATGGCAAAAACTCTGCAAATCAGCATATACTTTAAATAAGAACAGAACCAAAGGCATTCATCTTGATTTGAATCCTCCTTTTTTCCTTTACTGCATATATATTCTGGGCAAGTTATTCCAACTTTCAGTTATCTAATCTATAAAATAGAAAAGCTGATATCTACTATGTTAGATCTAAATGAGATAATTTGTAAATTATATAACATAATTTTTACTGAATACTAAGAAATCAGTAAATAGAGTATAATTTGTTTAAACACAAAAATCCTAAATCTTGCACCTTTACAGGGTCACTCTCACCTTTCAATGGTTAGAACCATATCATGTTTGCAAAGAGGCAGAAGCTTCAGTGTCATACTTTTCTGCCAGGATTACAGAGTGAGGGAAGATCTGATTTATGATCTCCTGTAATTTATCACTCTGTTCTGCTGAAAACTTAATTTTAATTATCTTTCTTAGCTTGTCTCAATTTCTGAGAATGTTTCTCTCAATCCCATTTTATGCCATACTTGAAGAAATCTTTCTCCATGTGTTTTCCCTAAATGATCATCTACTAGCACACAAGGCTGTTTCTCTGTAGTATCGTCACGGCATATTTGTGGGTAATTAAAAATAATTATAGCATAAAGCAAAATACAACTTTAAAACAGATGCCAGATATAACTGTTCCCAAAACTGTATCATGTAATCGTAAAAACGGGGAATTTCTCATTTGCTTTGTGACTTCAATATAAGCTGGACTGCTACAATATTGGGGGTGGTGGGGCTCTCTCTCTCTCTCTCCAGACACTTCCTTCTTCTGCTCTTTCCCATATTTTCCAAATCTATTTCTTCTAAACTGTCATAAGGCAATCCTCAGATTCCTGACCTTCAGTGAAGAAAAGGCTTTTCTTGTGATTCATCCCTATGGACAAATCAAATGTCAATATACTCCTCTTTATTTCACTTCTTTTGCAGTTAGATTGAGGCCATGTAGATGCAAAGGGATAGAATATAGACTAACGCTTTCAATGTACCACATTTTATAGACTTGACATTGGAGTCATGCAAATTGTATATCTTTATAAAACAAAATAAATATTTGAAAGTATACGCTAATTCATCTATTCAGTTCAGTTCAGTCACTCAGTCATGTCTGACTCTTTGCGACCCCATGAACTGCAGCATGCCAGGCCTCCATGTCTATCACCAACTCCCGGAGTTCACTCAAACTCATGTCCATCAAGTCAGTGATGCCAATCCAGCCATCTCATCCTCTGTCACCCCCTTCTCCTCCTGCCCCCAGTCCCTCCCAGCATCAGAGTCTTTTCCAATGAGTCAACTGTTCGCACAACGTGGCCAAAGTACTGGAGTTTCAGCTTTAGCATCATTCCTTCCAAAGAAATCCCAGGGCTGATCTCCTTCAGAATGGACTGGTTGGATCTCCTTGCAGTCCAAGGGACTCTCAAGAGTCTTCTCCAACACCACAGTTCAAAAGCATCAATTCTTCGGCGCTCAGCTTTCTTCACAGTCCAACTCTCACTTTCATACATGACTACTGGAAAAACCATAGCCTTGACTAGACGAACCTTTGTTGGCAAAGAAATGTCTCTGTTTTTGAATATGCTATCTAGGTTGGTCATAACTTTCCTTCCAAGGAGTAAGCGTCTTTTAATTTCATGGCTGCAATCACCATCTGCAGTGATTTTGGAGCCCCAAAAAATAAAGTCTGACACTGTTTCCACTGTTTCCCCATCTATTTCCCATGAAGTCATGGGACCAGATGCCATGATCTTTGTTTTCTGAATGTTGAGCTTTAAGCCAACTTTTTGACTCTCCTCTTTCACTTTCATCAAGAGGCTTTTGAGTTCCTCTTCACTTTCTGCCATAAGGGTGGTGTCATCTGCATATCTGAGGTGACTGATATTTCTCCTGGCAATTTTGATTCCAGCTTGTGCTTCTTCCAGCCCAGCGTTCTCATGATGTACTCTGCATAGAAGTTAAATAAGCAGGGTGACAATATACAGCTTTGACGTACACCTTTTCCTATTTGGAACCAGTCTGTTGTTCCATGTCCAGTTCTAACTGTTACTTCCTGACCTGCATATAGGTTTCTCAAGAGGCAGGTCAGGTGGTCATCTCTTTCAGAACTTTCCACAGTTTGTTGTGATCCACACGGTCAAAGGCTTTGGCATAGTCAATAAAGCAGAAATAGATATTTTTCTGGAACTCGCTTTTTCAATGATCCAGCGGATGTTGGCAATTTGATCTCTTGTTCCTCTGCCTTTTCTAAAATCAGCTTGAAAAGCACTAACATTTTTTGGTGGAATCTTTAGCATTCTTCATATACAGTATCAAATCATCTGCAAATAGTGGCAGTTTTAATTTTTCCTAAACAATTTTGATTCCTTTTATTTTCTTTCGTCTGATTGTTGTGGCTAAGACTTCTAGTACAGTGATGAGTAAAAGTGGTGAGAGTAGGCAAACTCGTCTTATTCCTGATCCCAAGAGGAAAAGCTTTCATCTTTTCACCATTGAGTATGATGTTAAGCAATCAGTTTGCCATGCTTCCCTGGAATGGCTTCCCATACCTGGCTCATCTGGTATAGAATCCACCTGCAATGTGCGAGACCTGGGTTCGATCCCTGGGTTGGCAAGATCCCCTGGAGAAGGAAACGGCTACCCACTCCAGTATTCTGGCCTGGAGAATTCCATGGACTGTATAGTCCATGGGGCCACAAAGAGTCAGACACAACTGAGCAAGTTTCATTTGCCATTCATGGTCTTTATTATGTTGAGGTACATTCCCTCTAAACCCACTATATTGAGTTTATATCATAACTGGATGTTGGATTTTGTCAAATATTCTTTGTGTATCTATGGAGATGATAATATGATTTTTCATCCTTTGTCTTGTTAACGTGATGTAGCTCTTTGACTGATTTGTAAATATCAAAGTATCCTTATACCCTTGAGATGAATCTCATTTGATCTTGGTGTATGATTCTTTCAATGTATTGTTGAATTTGGTTTGCGAGTACTGAATTTTTTGTTGAGAGTTTTTGCATCTACGTTCATCAGGGACAATGGCCTTTAGTTCTTTTTTTTTCATAGTATCTTTGATTTAAATACTAGTGTAATACCTGCCTCATAGAAAAAAATAATGGAAATGATCATCCTTTTCAATTTTGGGGGATAGTTTGACAAGGATAGGTATTAACTGTTTAAACGTTTGGTAGAATTCACCTGTGAAAGTGTCTGGTCCTGGACTTTGCTTGTTAGGACAATTTTGAAAACCAGTTATCAGGAAATTCAAATCAAAACTGTAATGACATATCACCTCACACCTATCAGAATGACTATTATCAAAAAGGAAAATAAAGGAATAACAAGTGTTGATGAGGATAAGGAAAAAAGGGAACCCTTGTGCACTGTTGGTGGGAATCTGAATTAATGTAGATACTACGGAAAATTGTATGGAAGTTCCTCAAAAAATTAAAAATAGAGCTACCATATCATCTAGCAATTTGATTTCTGTGTATTTTTCCAAAGAAAACAAAAACATTAATTCTAAAAGATACAGCCACTCCTATGTTCACTGCAGTGTTATTAATAGCCAAGATATGGAAGCAACATTAAGTGCCCACATATAGATGAATGGATAAAGCTGTGGTATACATACTTAATAGAACATTAGCCATAAAAAGAATGACATATTGCCACCTGTGACAATATGACTGGATCTAGAGGGCATTATGCTAAGTGAAAAAAATAAATCAGACAAAGAAAGACAAATATTGCATATCTTTACATGTATGTGGAATCTAAAAAAGAGAGAGAGAAACACATTTGCAGATACAGAGAGCAACCTAGTAATTGTCAGAAGGGAGAGAGTGTTGGGGAATAAATGAAATAGGCAAGGGGGTTAAGAGTACAAGATTCCAGTAGTTAAATAAGTCATGGGGTAGAAAGTATAGTATAGGTCAACAATATTGCAATACTTTGTATGGTAAAAGATAGTTACTTGACATCATGATGATTTTGTACTGTACATAAATGTCAAACTAATATGCTGTACTCACAGGCCCAATAATATTTTATGTCAACCATACTTCAATATAAAATAAAAATAAAAAAGTAAATCCTAAAAGTTAAAGTGAAACAAAAAGGCTGTATTATACACTCACTTGCAGAAACTACACCAATGTAGTTAAAAAAGAATGATTTGTGGCTATAATTAATAACACTATATTCTATTTTTGAAAGTTGCTAAGGGAAAAGTGCTCATCAGAAGAAAAAAAGCTTCTAACTGTATGTGGTGATGGATGTTAACTAGACATACTGTGATGATCAGTTCAGTTCAATTCAGTCGTTCAGTCCCGACTGACTCTTTGTGACCCCCTGGACTGTAGCACCCCAGGCCTCCCTGTCCATCACCAACTCCCGGTGTTTACTCAAACTCATGTCTGTTGAGTCAGTGATGCCATCCAATCACCTCATCCTCTGTCACGCTCTTTTCCTCCTGCCTTCAATCTTTCCCAGAATCATGGTCTTTTCTAAGGAGTCAGTTATTCATATCAGGTGGCCAAAGTATTGGAGTTTCAGCTTCAGCATCAGTCCTTTCAATGAATATTCAGGACTGATTTCCTTTAGGATGGACTGGCTGGATCTCCTTGCAGTCCAAGGGACTCTCAAGAGTCTTCTCCAACACCACAGTTCAAAAGCATCAATTCTTCGGTGCTCAGCTTCTTTATAGTCCAACTCTCATATCCATACATGTCTACTGGAAAAACCATAGCCTTGACTAGACGGACCTTTGTTGGCAAAGTAACGTCTCTGCTTTTGAATATGCTATCTAGGTTGGTCATGACTTTCCTTCCAAGGAGTAAGCGTCTTTTAATTTCATGGCTGCAGTCACCATCTGCGGTGATTTTGGAGCCCCCAAAAATAAAAAGTATGTCACTATTTCCACTGCTTCCCCATCTATTTACCATGAACTAATGGGACCAGATGCCATGATCTTAGTTTTCTGAATGTTGAGCTTTAAGCCAACTTTTTCACTCTCCTCTTTCACTTTCATCAAGAGGCTTTTGAGTTCCTCTTCACTTTCTGCCATATGGGTGGTGTCATCTGCATATCTGAGGTTATTGATATTTCTCCCAATCTTGATTCCAGCTTGTGCTTCACCCAGCCCAGTGTTTCTCATGATGTACTCTACGTATAAGTTAAATAAGCAGGGTGGCAATATACAGCCTTGACGTACTCCTTTTCCTATTTGGAACCAGTCTGTTGTTCCATGTCCAGGTCTAACTGTTGCTTCCTGATCTGCATACAGGTTTCTCAAGAATCAGGTCAGGTGGTCTGGTATTCCCATCTCTTTCAGAATTTGCCACAGTTTATTGTGATCCACACAGTCCAAGGCTTTGGCATAGTCAATAAAGCAGAAATAGATGTTTTTCTGGAACTCTCTTGCTTTTTTGATGATCCAGTGAATGTTGGCAATTTGATCTCTGGCTCCTCTGCCTTTTCTAAAACCAGCTTGAACATCTGGTAGTTCATTGTTCACATACTTCTGAAGCCTGGCTTGGAGAATTTTGAGCATCACTTTACTAGCATGGGAGATGAGTGCAATTGTGTGGTAATTTGAGCATTCTTTGGTATTTCTGGTTTTGGGGATTGGAAGGAAAACTGACCTTTTCCCATCCTGTGGCCACTCCTGAGTTTTCCAAATTTGCTGACATATTGAGTGCAGCACTTTCACAGCTGTGATGATCATTTCATATTATATTCATATATTGAATCACTATATGGGAAGCCTCCAACTAACAGAATGTTATATGCCAATTACATCTCAATAAAAAAAGACAATTTGTCTATTTAATACATTTTTATAATAAATAAACCTAGTGGTTTATTTTAACCTATTTTAAGAATTAAGCAATGCAGGAAAAAACTTAGAAGCTATTTCTTGAACATGATGATGATACCGTTATTGTCAATTTGCTGTATGTAGATTTTGATATAAAGACAATGGAAAATTATGTTGTTGAGAACTAGGATTATGGACATAGGAAAGAGGAGGTATACATATAAGATATATTAATAAAGTAAAAATCTTATACTCCTGAATTTATATAAGACTGATTACTATGAATTCATGGATTATTTTAACAAAAATTCTAATTTCCTAGACAGACCACAATGATTTTCCACTTCTGATGTTTACACTTCTGTAAAATACCCTCCCCAAGTGGCAGTGAGATCTGTGTTGTTTCTCAGTAAGAGAATATGGCCAAGGTTGCTGGATACACTGTCTTTGTTAGAGTATTTTATTTGGCAAATGTGATAGGGTTACTCCTGTGAATATATCATACTCCATCTTAACAGAGTGAGAGATTCTTATCAGTGTGATGAAGTGAGTAGCCATGATGGAAAAGTTCTTAAGGCAAGAAACTGACACTTACTAGAACATAAAACCTGCTGCTGCTGCTGCTAAGTCGCATCAGTAGTGTCCGACTCTGTGCGACCCCAGAGACGGCAGCCCACCAGGCTCCTCTGTCCCTGGGATTCTTCAGGCAAGAACACTGGAGTGGGGTGCCATTTCCTTCTCCAATGCATAAAAGTGAAAAGTGAAAGTGAAGTCGCTGAATTGTGTCTGACTCCTAGTGACCCCATGGACCGCAGCCTACCAGGCTCCTCCGTCCATGGGATTTTCCAGGCAAGAGTACTGGAGTGGGAGAACATAAAAGCAGCTTCCAGTAAATTGTCAACAAAAAGTTGGGGCTTTCAGTCATACACTGCAAAAGATGGATTCCAAAACACAAATGTACTCTGGGCCTGGAAGTATATTCTCCACCTAGCCTCCAGATGACAATACAGGTGGTTACTACTTTCACTGCAAAGCACATGGCCAAGTCATGCTCAGAAACCAGGCCTGTGGAAACTATGAAATAAGAAATATATATTGTTTTAAGCTAAGTTTGTGATAATTTATTATGTAGGATTAAAAAAGTATACATATCACTTATTATTTTTAAAAAACTTACAATGCCTAACTCAGAAGTAACAAACACTCTAACAACCAGTGCAGACTCAATTTTTTCCTGAATAAGCTAATGCTTCTTAGAGAAATAACTGATTATACATTTAGAATAAGCAATGCATGACTAGAGCCTACACTCAGTAGAGATCTCAGAAGATTCACACCTTAGTCTAGGTCTACAGAAAAGAAAATGTAAATACGAGAAATGGAGAGAAATGGTACCCTAAGAACCAAAAAGAAAAGAGGTGAAAAATAGCATATCTAAAATGAAAAATGCAATATATGGGCTTAATGGCAGATCAGACATTGCAGAATAAAAGACAAATGAACTTTAAGACATACAACAGAATCCATCCAAAGGAAGCAGAGAGAAATAAAAGACTGAAAAAAGTAGAGACTTTTTTTCACATGTGAGCTAATATCAAATGGTTTAATATATACGCAATTTTAATCCCCCAAATAGATACAGAAACAAGTTTTTTAGAAATAATTGATAAGAATTTTCCATGTTTGATGAAAATAAGAAACCAACACATGTGAGAAGCCCATCAGACATTAAAAGGGATGAACACAAAGAAAACAATATCAAGATATGCAACACTAACAAACAAATAACTCAAGACCAGTGAAAAGGAGAAGCTTTGAAAAGTAGAGACATAAAGAAGAAAAAAGAAAGACTGGCAATTGTATCCATCCAAAGTAATTAAAGAATAGAAACTGTATATATGAAATATGTATTGTTTACATTCGCTAGGATTGTGAAAATCACTACAAAAGAGTAGACAACTGACACATCTCATTGTTAGGGAAATGCACAGCGAGCAACGCAGTAGCAGCGAGCACCTTGGCACCCAGCCGTTAGACGTTTAATTTCTCACTAAAACAAACTAATATCCCTTAGAAAAACTGCTGGTTAAAACTTGCGACAGGTAAACTTATGTATGTATGACTATAACTACTTTACTTAGTCTAAACTTACTTTAAAGATAATTGACAGTTTCAATGAAAAATACTAGTAATGTATCATTTTTGAGTTATATGTGGTACTAAAATGCATAGCAAATGCACAAAAAGGAGAAATGGAGACAGTAGAGAAGAGGGAAATGGAAACCCACTCGAGTACTCTTGCCTGGAGAATCCCATGGATGGAGTAGCCTGGTAGGCTACAGTCCATGAGGTCGCACAGAGTTGGACGCGACTGAGCGACTTCCCTTTCTATACATCAAGTAGTATTCTATTATTTGAAAGTGGACTATAACAAATTAAATCCTAAAGCAACAGTTGAAAAGAATAAAATAAATAAGTAGAATTATTTTAAATATAATACACAAGGCTAAAAAGAAAAAAAAACAAAGAATAGGAAAAATAGAATATACAGTAATGGGTAACAAATTAAAATTCAACCGTATCAATAGTTACATTAAATGTAAATGTTTTAAATACTTCAATTAAGTAGCAAAAAGTATCAAACTGAACATAAACAGGACTCAATTATAAATTCTCTACAAGACAACCACTATAATATGAAGACCATTTGCAGAAAATTAAAAAATGAGAAAAGATCCATCACATAAAAATAAAAGGTTAAAAAAGTGGATTGGCTGTATAAATAGGAGGTAAAATATATATCAGAAAAAGAATAAAAGATAAATGTATCAGTGCCTCAAGAGGACATAGCAATTTAAAATAGATGTACATAGAATAATTAGAAGTAAGTTATGTAAACAATTTATGGAAAAAAAACCTTAAATATTTGGAAATTAAACTACAAGATTCTAAATAACATATGGGTTAAAGGAAAAAAAGAAATTTTAAAATATTTTGAAAAAATTAAAATGCAATATAGCAAAGTTTATAGGATGCAACAAAAGTTGTGCTTAGAAGGAAATTTAGTTTTACAAACTTACATTTGACAAAAAATATTTAAATCAGTTATCAAACTTTTACCATAGGAAGCTAGAAATAAGAGAAAATTAAGCTAAAATAAAATTTACAGAATATTAAGAGAAAAAAAGGAAATCAAATAGAAAACAATAACATCATAACAGAAAGCAGATTGGTGTTTTCCAGGAACAGACTCAATGCAGCTCTTTCTCCAATCCTCTTTTGTCATAATTTAACCTCTTATTAAATTTTGCTTTACCATCAATAAAAATTACAAGACAAAAATTGCATCCCACTTCCAATGTTTCTAAATTAATATCGACATTGGCAACAAATCAGCTATAGGCTCTGAGAAACACTGAAATTTATTCATATATTTAGAATACCCCATTCCCTTCCAATCTGTCCTAATGTAATTGTACTATTCTCCCAGCTGTTTCAGATCTTTTCTTTTTTGGCTCCCATACCATTCTTGGGATAGACAAGCACAAAGTCAGAGCAATGACAATTGGAACTCCATGACTATTCCATTGAAAGTCAATTGAATTTCAATTTCCTTCAATGGAGAAAGCCAGGAGGAACCAATTATTGTTGCTTTAACATTATGCAATTTTACCTCAGGCACCACTTAGGATCCAAATGAAAACATTTCAATTCCTGCTTATTACCTTCTTCCTGATAAAACACTACTTTTCCCTGGCTCCTGAAAATGGTGCTATATCAAGGGAAACCTCTATTAAATACACTTTACCATCTTGGCCATATTAACAACTATTAAAAGAAAAAAGATACACAGAGACCAATACTGCACAGACAATGCTGTGTGCTCTTTATTCTGCCAGCCATTTTATGTGGTGATGCTCTTCTTTCCACTCGTGACAACTTACTTGAGAATAAAGTCAGTACACATTCACTTTCTGTCTGGGACATCAATTCCCAATCTGGAAGAACTCTCATCTCCATGCTGAGTTAGCTTGCATCTGCCACAACCACAGGATTTCAGGGAGGCTATTGGCACGACTCACACATTTCCACTGTGAAGCTTGGCTTTGGGAAGGAGGGAGTGCAAACACTGTTCCCCAAGCAGTCACTGGGTCCACAAACTGTGAAAGCCAGAGCCACCTAACAAGCTGTGAAAATTTCAGCCACCTGAGGAGCTGTGAAAGCCAGAGCTGGTATGAGCTGCAGAGACAGGAGCTGCAGGAATATCCAGAGGAGATGCAAACATCCTAGGCCCTTATGTCAGCCGAAAAGAAAAAACTCCATGCATTTTTGAATTGAGTAACAAAGTCAGCAGGAATGAAAAACTTAAGACATGAAAATAAACTCAACCATATTCAAAAACTGACTATACAAATGTAGGATGTTAGCCACCCTAAGCCATTAGGTTATAGGTCTCTTGTTCAGTTGCTAAGTCGTGTCTGACTCTTTTCTAGGATTCTCGTACTCCCCCCCTTAAGAAAATATATAAGAAGAATAAAAAGAAACTTAAGCATCAAACATGTCCAGGGCCTAAAAATTGAGTCAGTTTCTCAGCCAGACTCTTGATTCTGCAGCTCAGCATGTGAAAAAAAACTATTAAAAAAAAAAAAACCTCTGGGGTAGCCCAAGCTGCAAGGAAATGTTCTGCCTTTTTCCCAGTCCTCTCTCATGTTAGAGCAGCAACCAGGAGTTTTTATGGGTCATTACTTCTCCTTATGTTCTGCAAAATAGACTGCATTCTGCCCAGGACACATCTGGCATGCTGCCTTTCCCCACTAAGCCCCCTGAATACTGTTTCTCTTGTCCCAATTGGACATGAAATTGTCACGCCGATACAACTTCATCACTACATCGCTTTTCATGCTAGTGTGAGCCTCATCGCAGCTTTTAAGAATTTAAAGGGCGATATCAATTATCCTTTCAAAGCTGCTTCACATCACTGGAGAAGCTTTGAAAATTAGATTTAAGTTCCTGTTGTCAACTTATCTCGGAGTTGTGTTAGGTCACGGAAGCTGGTTTTTAGCTAAGGTATGAAAAGAAGCAGAATAACTTTGAACTTTGTTTTTTAGATTGGCACTGCTCAAAAGACCACGGGCATGTCTTGGATTAATAATCCAGAATGTGTCTCTCAAGATTTCTTCGATTACTTTTGTCATCCATAATAGATATTAGCTGTTAAAGTACTCAGGAAGTCAGAATCTTACAAAAATGCTTTTGGAAATTTCGAAAGGCTTTCAACACAGGGTAGTAGGGAAAAAAATGGAAGTTTTGTCCTTGTGAGTTTTTCCTTCTCCCTTAGGTTCTGAAGGAGATTATCAAAATTAAGAATTACATGCTGAATTCAGACTAGATTCTTATTAAAGGATACATTTCTATAAAGAGTAAAGCTATGACCTTTATGAAAATACAAAATAAGCATATGTCAAAGATTTTATTAATATTTAACTCAGTTAATGAGGAAACAGTAGGATGTTACAAGGAATTCAAAAGAGGATTCAAAGAACAACACACACATAGACAATCAGGAATGCTAAGTGAATTTGCAAAGAGATGATGAAAAACTAGATAACTGCACTTCCCTGAATACAATTAATATGCACTGCTGTGGACAAGAATCATCTACATCAGTATTAATTTTCTACAACTCAGAGGTGGAACGTGAAAGGCAGAGACAACCTGAAAAGGTACCCTGGATAATACCTAGTTTTCTACTAAAGACAGTGTCTTTTTCATTCTGCTCTTTTGCATAATTTTCCCTGTCATTGAAAACAAAAGGCTGAAAAGAAGTAAAGAAGACCTGCCCACATCTCACTCAGAACTGCTGCTTAAGAAAACCCAGAACTGGCCTTGCATGTATCTATAATTAACATTATTCTGTTGTTTATTTTGTACAACTTCCAAATACCAATCTGTTAAGAAAGTTATATATAGATGTATCACATGGCAAATTAACTTCCCAGGGTGGCTGCAACAAGCTGCCGTGAACAAGGCGACTTAAACAAAAACTTACTATCTCACAGTTCTAGAGACTAGAAATCTGAAATCAAGGTGTCAGCAGGGTTGATGTCTCCTTGGTGCTCTGAGGTCCTTCTCGTTTCTGATGATTGCCTTTAATCCACATCCTTCCTTACTTGTCTTACAGACACATCACTTCGATCTCTACCTGTATTGTCACATGATGCTTTCCCTGTGTGTCTGTTATTTTTGTCCACATTTCTCTCTTCTTATAAAAACACCAGTCATACTGGATATAGGGCCCACACTTATCCTGTATGACTTTGTCTTAACTTGTTTACATCTACAAAGACTCTCCAAGTAAGGTCATATTCACAGGTTCTAAGTAAACATGAACTTTTGAGGGACAGTATTCAACCCAGCATATCAGGAGATACCAATTATAGAGAATGTAGAGAGTGGCATTTCTTGCCAAGAGATTGCCAAGGAACCCTGAAAGGCAGACCGTTTTAAAAGGCAACAGGCTTACCAAAATACTCCAATTAAAAAGCAATTCTTGTTTATAACCAGGTTTGGATTATCTCCAAAAAGCAAACCAAGCAAGTAAGTGTGATACCAGACTTTTGGGCCAAAGTTCCAAAGGCAGCCATCCACTCATTCTTCAGGATTCAGGAGAACCAGCTCCTAATTCTAGCTTTGCAACTAATGAGCCATGTAAACTTGGGCATGTCCTCTGTCTAATTGAGCCTCACTTCCCTCTTTTGTCAAATGAGGGAAATAGACCAGAATATTTTTAAGTCTCCTTCCACCTCTAATGGGCTGTGATTTATGATCTCTATGTTATAAATGCAAAATGCCCAACCTAGTTATTAGGACATGAGCTAGACTGCCTTTTAAAAATGTCCAAACCTATTTATATATATGAAATGGCAACCCACTCCAGTACTCTTGCCTAGAGAATCCTGTGGACAGAGGAGCCTGGTGGGCTGCTGTCCATGGGGTCGCACAGAGTCGGACACGACTGAAGCGACTTAGCATGCATGCATGCATGGAGAAGGCAATGGCAATCCACTCCAGTACTCTTGCCTGGAAAATCCCATGGACGGAGGAGCCTGGTAGGCTGCAGTCCATGGGGTCGCGAAGAATTGGACATTTACTGAGCGACTTCACTTTCACTTTTCACTTTCCTGCATTGGAGAAGGAAATGGCAACCCACTCCAATGTTCTTGCCTGGAGAATCCCAGGGATAGTGGAGCCTGGTGGGCTGCCGTCTATGGGGTCACACAGAGTCGGACACAACTGAAGCGACTTAGCAGCAGCAGCAGCAGCAGCATGGTTTCTAAAGTTAGAACACAATCTTTGGAATCTTTTTTCATTGATTGTAATAGGATACAAATTTGGGTCTCCCATTATCCCTTAAAAATGGGATATGTTCCCTGTTTCCACATTTCTTCCATATGACCTTGTACCCTTGGCCACAAGGGTGAGACTTTCACCTTCAAAACCCCAGGAGACATCACCATAACAGTCTTGCTTGGCTGTAAGTGCAGCCCTTTGCAAAGATGACAGTTACAGGGACTCTGCTGGAAACAGTTTTCGATGCAGGGGTCCTGTAGGGCTGGCTGGATCCGAATGGACACTGGACCAGGCTGGAACAAACAGGACTCTTTTTTGAAAATTTAGAAGTGAGGATTAGATAAGACTCATCAGAGTCCCGTGGACAGCAGGAAGATCAAACCAATCAATCTTAAAGGAAATCAACCCTGAATATTCATTGAAAGGACTGAAACTGAAGCTCCAAAACTTTGGCCACCTGATGCAAAAAGTCAACTCATTGAAAAAGACTCTGATGCTGGGAAAGACTGAAGGCAAAACAAGAGGGTGGCAGAAGATGAGATGGTTAGATGGCATCATTGACTCAATGGACATGAATCTGAGCAAACTCCAGGAGACAGTGAAGGACAGGGAAGCCTGGTGTGCTAAGAGTCAGATACAACTTACGGACTGAACAACAAATAAGATCGCCCTATGCTCTTCTTGTAAACCGAGAAATACAAACTGGAAAACTACCGATTTCGTACGTAAAGTCAAAAGAGAGCAAAATGAGAGAGCAGAGGAGTAAAAGGTGGTTGTTTTTTTTGTTTGTTTGTTTGTTTTAGTTTGTTTGTTTTTTATGTGCAGAGAGAGCAAGAGATGTTACTATCTGACATCTGATGGCTTTTACTTCTTGTGAGAACTGGAAGCATCCTTGGCCCAGGACTCTCTTTCTTAAGCTGCTTTGAAGTGGTTTTACTATTTGCAATTTAAATAAACTTGGCTGAGATATTGTTGATTTAATGCATTACTGATTAAGAAATTTCCTTGTTGTGTTAAATTCTTTGACAATGTCCTTTCTTAAGAGAATATATATATATATATATGGGATTTCCAGGTAGCTTAGTGGTAAAGAATCCACCTGCCAATGCAGAAGAGGTGGGAGATGTGAGTTTGACCCCTGGCTTGGGATGATACCCTGTAAAAGGAAATGGCACCCCAGTCCAGTATTCTTGCCTAGGAAAATCCCATGGACAGAGAAGCCTGGCGGGCTGCAGTCCAAGGGGTTGCAACGAGTTGGACATGACTGAGCATGCATACATACACATACATACATATATAAACACACACACATATATATGAACTTAATTATCCACACTATAGATCAATATTGATTTATCAGAGGTTAACAAAATTAATAATAAACAAAACAATTATACTACAATAAGCTCTTTGGTAATAGAACTTATTTAAAATGATTGTAAATATAATCTAGATAGTTCCCATTGCAGGTAACTTCACTTTGTTGAAGGATTATTAACATCTTTTGTGTAAACTTGTGTATGCCTAAGTTGCAACATGCAGACCACAATCTGGAATCTCCTCTGCATTATAGCCCTGAAACAGAAACATGAAGGGGCTGCAGGACCTATGTTCCACGAAAGGATAATTTCCACCTGCCATCCCAAGACCAATGGCAAGCATAAGAGACACGTAAGAAAGGCTACTTTTCATAGGTCCCCAGGAACAAACAAAAGGATCCATGAAGATCTCCTCCCATGATATCTTAGGAAAGAATAACTAGAGAGTCCAAAGTATATCAAGTAGTCAAATGGTGAAGTCAGTCTAAGAAAATTCAATTGGTTAGAATTCTGCTCTTGATCATGCATTTTGGAGACCATTTCATGTGGAGTTGTTACCAGGGGGCTCAGGTATTTGCCTAATTCTCCTCTCCCCAAGATGAGCCCGGAATAGAACTCAATGCTCATCTCCATGTTTTCTCCATGGGTAAGACGAAGTCAAGGGGCTGGGGAAGCACTACATTCACGTCTGTCTCAGTTTCTTAGGTAATCACTTCCCTATGTGCTTCTTGACGTGATCAATGAGGCAAAATATTAGATAAGCATTTCTTTTATTTATTTTTAAATTGAAGGTTAATTGCTTTACAGAATTTTGTTGTTTTCTGTCAAACTTCAACATGAATCAGCCATAGGTATACATATATCCCCTCCCTTTTGAGCCTCCCTCCCATCTTCCTCCCCATCCAACCCCTCTAAGTTGATACAGAGCCCCTATTTGGCTGTCTATTTTACATATGGAAATGTAAGTTTCCATGTTACTCTCTCCATATATCTCACCCTCTTCTCTCCTCTAGATAAGCATTTCTGAACTTATGTCTTACTTTTTTCCCACAAAGCCTCTCCCAAGCTCAAATACACACACACACACACACACACACACACACACACACACAAACACACACACACACACACACACACATATACATACACATATTCCTAGGGTGAAATTTCAGGCACTCTACTTTAAAAAACATATTTGTGTGGGAAGTGTTCTGTAAACTTGAGAATATTAAATACATGTAAACAGTGTTGTAATTTGGGACTGCAAGAACTGAATGTGTAGAGGACAGAAATACAGAGGATCTTGTACAACCAAGGGGAAACAAAGTTTTAAGTATTAGTTAATATCACAAATAAATGTAATTTTGTAAGAGTCTTTAAGTTTCAATTTCCACAAATACATACCCATGTCTATTATGCATTCATATAACAACAGAAGTTAACATCTAGTTAGTACACACTACATATCAGATATTGTTAGACACTTTATAAATATTATTTCTTCAAATCTCTCACTAAACTAATGTCTTCTTTCAAATACTATAAGCATCAAGATAATATAACTTACCTATGGTTTTCCAAAACCAGAGAGTGAATTTGGAATACTCCTAAACTACTCTATACCCACATTACCTGTAAATGTGATATTTTGGTTTTCTGTCTATGATGATTATAAATCCATGACACCGCCTAAAATTCACCCACTTACACACTCATTACAAACCCATTCCTGATTCAGACTACACCTCATTGAAAGGAATCTGGCTCACAGGATTATATGCTCTTCCTAAAACTTCCTCAAACGAAAAGTGAAACAAAACCAAAGCTAGTCCAGGAACAGTTCACCCTCTGAAACTCTCAAGAGCCTTCCCCTACTCCTCTCGCTCACCCTCCCTTGCTTGGGTCCTGTGGCCTTCTCTCTGTTCTGGGCCAGCTTATTTAGTGTTTTATAACCTGCTCCCCACACGTCACCTCTCTGTGCTGTGAAAACACCCCTGGGCTCGAAGTTCTTTTTCTGCTCTGATTGCTTTCTGGAGAGTAGTTGCCTTCATTGCTTTTATAGTTGTCCTTTGTTGGAGAGAAAATAAGGTAAAGAGAACGGGGCAGAGGAAAAGGGGAACACAAGACAATGAATTCTATACTGTGGTATGTTCAGGAGGAATATTTCTGGCAGTGTCAATACTAAATGACCTTGCACTTGAACTGAACACAAGTACAAGTGGAACATTTTTTTTTTTTTTAATAGCTGTTTCAAGAACATTTTATCCTTTACAGAAGGTTTACTTTTTGGAGGTAGAAATGAAAGAACATGGATAAGGATGATATTTAACAACACAGATGAACCTGAAAGGCATTATGCTACTTACAAAATAAGTCAGTCACAGACGGCAACCACTGCATAAGTCCGCTTATATGAGGTATCTAACATAGGCAAACTTAACAGAAGCAGAAACTAGAATGGTGGTTCCCAGGGAACTGGAGATGGGAGTTGTTCATTGGAGGTTACAGCCATATAAGACAAGTTCTGAAGACACACAATACCCCACGGTGCTCACAGGTAATAATATATGGTATGTGCACCTGTTTATAGTTTTGATTTTCTTCCTTTCTAGATTATTTCTGGGCTGAAGAAACACCACTGGTGATCTATGATTGGCATGCTTCGAGAATCAAGGTTTCTGGCTCACTAGCCAAAGGAAACGACATAAGTGGCCCATATTTGTTCGGCGGGTAAGTCTTCGTGTTAAGTGACCCTCCACAAAAATAAGAAACAACGGACATAAGGGAACTTGTGGACGTGATGGGCATGTTTACTACCCGGTTTGCCATTTTGGTACCACAAGTGTATGTATATGTCAAACGCATCAAATTGTATTCATTAGATATGTGCCGTTTGTGCTAATATCAATGAGATCAATAAAATGGGGGAAGAAAGATTTGATTCAAAACTAAGTAAAGATTATGTGAACCCACCTGCCAATGCAGGAAACACAGGAGATGCAGGTTTGTGTATCTTGTGTGAAACACAAGGATCTTGTGTATCTTGTGTGAAACACAAGGATCTTCCTGAGTGGGGAAGATCCCCTGGAGAAGGAAATGACAACCTAGTCCAGTATTTCTTGTCTGGAAAATTGCATGGACAGAGGAGCCTGATGGGCTATAGTCCATGGGGCTGCAAAGAGTCGGACATAACTGAGCATGCATACATACATATACGCATGCACACACACACACACACACACACACACCAGGATAGAAGAAAACTACCCACACATAATTTTAACCACTACATTTGTGAAACACAGGCTGTGAGTGGACAGGGTTATTTCTAGCTCACCTCACTAACGGGCACTGCTGCATCCTCATCTCTAAAGTGGAGGAATAATAATGATTCATACTACATAGGGATGATGTCAAATGTGGGAACAATACAGCTGACCTTGAACAACACTGGGACTAGGGGCATCAAACCCTGCTCAATCAAAAATCTGCATATAACCCACCCCAGTGTTCTTGCCTGGAGAATCCCAGGGACAGAGGAGCCTGGTGGGCTGCTGTCGATGGGGTCACACAGAGTCGGATACGACTGAAGCGACTTAGCAGCAGCAGCAGAAGACTCTTGCAGACCACATGTAAACAAAACTCACAAAAATCTCTTTACACACTTTATCTGGCTACACTAGACTGAATAAAGTTCTCAAAATATGTTCCAAAAAAAAAATCTGCATATAATTTTACAGTCGGCCTTCCATATCTTCAGTTCCTCTGTGTATCTGTGGTTCCACATGCAAGGGTTCCACCAACCACAGATCATATAGTCTGTATTGATTTTTAAAAATCTACATATAAGTGAATCTGCATAGTTCCAACTCATCTTGTTCCAGGGTCAAGTATATCAATGATGGTAATTAATAACTTGATGTTCTTAGTCGTGTCCTACTCTTTGACACCACATGGACTGTAGCCCACCAGGCTCCTCTGTCATGGGGATTCTCCAGGCAAAAATAATAAAGTGGGTTGTCATCTCCCTCCTCCAGGGGATCTTCCCAACCCAGGGATTGAACCCAGGTCTCCCTCATTGCATGTGGATTCTTTACTGTCTGAGTCACCAGGGAAGCCCAAGAATACTGAAGCGGGTAGCAGCCTATCCCTTCTCCAGGGGATCTTCCTGACCCAAGAGTCGAACTGGGGTCTCCTTCATTGCAGGCAGATTCTAATAACTTTATAAGAATGAGTATAATGGTAATTCCCTAACCAACTTTTGTAGCATTACTGTATGCCCAATATGGAGCTAAATATATATATTTTATTTGATGTGTCCAATTACCTGTGAGGTAGGAATTATACACATTAACTCTTTATCAGCATACCTGACCTACAATGAGGTTTCAGTAAAAAAAACTACAACAATAATTATTATCTTAAATGTTTTGTTACAGTTACTCAATGTTATAATAAAGCTTATCTTGTTGGAAGCATTTTTGCCACAGGTAGAAATTATAGAGAGCAAAGAAAGAGAGGGAAGGGTAGGGCCTCAATCTGCTGATGGAGAAATGAAGAGTCAGGTCTGTAACTGGCACAACTACTGATTAATAAGGACAAATATTTAGAAAGGGATCAGAGATGGGGACTTTCTGGGTGACGTTCTCAGTCAGTATTTCCACCTGCCCCAGCATAACTATTTCTGTTGAGTCATCACCCTTGCCCCCAAGGAAGACTGGATCAAGATGTCAGAGTAAGAGAACTGAGACCAGCTCCTTTAACTCATTGATCACCACCTAAATAATCCTACAAAGACAAAATCAGATGTTTCTGCGGAACCAGGTGCTGAGTGATTTCAGAGACACTTCTGTACTGTCCCTGAGTAAGAGAAAAATCTATTTGCTGATGCTTGAGATTGCTTTCATATGCAAATGTAGGGCAGCCTATAGTCCAAAATTAAAGAGAAGAGGATGAAAAAAGAAAACGTCTGTCTGGAGGGTAAACTTTGTAGTAAGTTTCAGATAAAATGTAATCAATAAAGTATAAATGAATAGTGTTAGTCATTTTCCAATTTTGATGGAGGAGTAGGGAGGGAGGAGGGCAGGAAGATCTTAGAGTAGCAGGTATCCACTGATAACAAAGATGAGAAGCCCTTAAAGGAATGACCATGTTCACATGAGTTGGATCTGGGTGGTTCTAACTAGGCTAGCACCTGCAGAGGTCATACACCGGGCTATCTTAAACTTGTCTGGAAAAGCCAACAGGGCAGCCCTAAGAACCACTTGGTGGTTCTTTCAGTGTTTCATTTTAAGATATAAATACCTTCTCTGAAGAAATATTAATTGTATTATAGCTGCAGTTTGAACTTGGGCAGGTGAATATCAATTTATTTTGGGACTCAGTGTTGAAGAATAACTAAGAGTTTAATATCAACTATGCTGCAGTAATCCAGGAAGATATAACCTAGCGAGAAACAAACTTTTTCACCCTCACGACAAATGTTCAAGGAATAAAAGGATCAGGAGGAAAGATGAGTCAGAAGAGATAATTTGGGATACTTTGACACAAGAGAAGATCTTAATTTAGGAAGGGAAAAAGTAAAGAGATACTCAGATTTTTTTCAGTATCAGAGAAGGAAGAACCAAATGTTCCCAGAGACTTTATCAAAACTCCCTTCAGGTAAAACACATTCCTACTGATATAGGGTTTCCAACTAGTCTCTCTAATAGTCCTTTCTAAGCTGTTTCATATTCATGCAATGTGGGCTGGGATGTTTGCCATAGAACACGCGCGCCTTTATTGTAATGGGTTTTACTACCCCGAACATTTGCTAACAACCTTGACATTTTTATTTGCACCGTGATGACAGGGGAGTATAATAAATTCCCCCCAAAGGTTGCAGAATTGAGACTTAGATAGCAAAGAGAAGAATGAAAAGTGGGAGATGCTGTTGATGAACTGGTGTACCAGGCAAGGAGAAAGTTTTGCAGAGGAGGAGGACACAAAGAGGAAGGCATACTGGGAATGGCTGTTGGGCTCTCAGAGCACAGCAAACGGTTTCTGAGGGCAATTTTCACCACTAATGCAGCCCAATAGAGCTAAAATTCTCCCTCCGTCCTCCTTAAAGTCCATCTAAGTAGGAGAAGAACTGAACTGCTATCTTTTATCACAGAGTCTGGGTGGAGAATGGGTGAAATGGAAACAGCCCTTCCAGGCATCACAAGATGGCTTCTCTTCTGATTTTTTTTTTTTTTTTCCATTTTAGGACTTTGTAACCACTAGAAGGAACATCAAGCAAGATGCTGAAGTGAGAGTAGTTGATGGTGGGTAAAAGAAATAGCATTACTGATCATCAGATGGGCATGAAAATTCACTTTTATTTATTTTAAAATCTATATCATTATGTATGAGGTGTATGCAAACTCTTACTGTAAAATAAGTGTAAAGCTATTACACACTGCATTTTCCTTTAGTTAGGAGAGCAAGCAAATAATAAATTTAACACAGAGGCATACTCAAAGTCAATCATAATTTCACTTTTCCCCAGATGAACTGGTTTATCACTTAACGTATATGTTACACTCCCTGAGTAGCCTCTCTGGATATCACAAGACTTCAGAATAATATTCACAATGAAAGTGTAGTGAAGAGACTTGGGAGAGGAATGAGACATTCCCAAATTGCAAATCCATGAAATTAGTCAGCTCTCAGACTTGGGTATCCAAGCCCTCTGCAATGGATGATGAATGGCCCACTGGGGACCTCCACCTCCTTACTGGGGATAGAGTTGTGAGGAGGAGAGAGGTGATGTCTTTTGCATAATGAGTCCACTGAGAAAGGGAAGTGTGTAACTGCTGAACCTACGGCAGGGAGCGGACTGTTTGTACGTCTGAAACAGAAAGAAAACAATTTCCGCCGGGGCATATAAGGCTCTTGGGGAAGCAAAAAAGAGACTCAGAACTCAGGAGCAACTTAAACACCTCTGGTGAGGGTGGCGGTTCCAGCATGCAGCTTGTCAAGTTAATTTATGGCTGTGTATAATTGCGTGGTTGCTTTTCCTCCAGAAAGATGAAACAGCCAAGCCAAGAGAGATGGGTATCTCACTGTTTCTAATATAGAGATAAAGATCTTATTTTTAGTGCGAAGTGAAAAAGAATGTGGGGATGCTGGGCAAAGATTAGGTTTTTGCAGGGTTGAAAAGTTTCCAAAAAAAAAAAAAAGCAAAAAGAATGCAGAAATGTTTCAGAAAATCAGGAGCCTAATTACTCAAATTTTTTTAAAAGCTTAACTCTTAAACTTCCCCAAAGTAGGAGACATTCCTTCTGTTACATTATTTTAAATTAGGCTGAGATAGTTCTTGAAACTACAAATCAGGAGCTTGTCATTTAAATCCCAGATTTGTGAAAGCTTTTTTTTTTTTATTATCCCTTTTAGACTGTGACTTGCTGCTATTATAATAAACTGTTAGTGGGAATAACAGCCATGATTAATCAAAGCAGTTGATTATACACTATTAGATTGATTTCAAATTAAATCTTACTTGGACTTCCCTTGTGGCTCAGATGGTAAAGCGTCTGCCTACAATGCAGAAAACCTGGGTTCAATCCCTGGGTCAGGAAGATCCTCTGGAGAAGGCAATGGCAACCCACTCCAGCACTCTTGCCTGGAATATCCCACAGATGGAGGAGCCTGGTAGGCTCCAGTCCATGGGGTCACAAAGAGCGGGACACGACTGAGCAACTTCATTCACTCAGGGTCCATTGGAGAGGAAATACTTTTGGTTAAATAAAAACTGTGCAGGAATGGGAATCTGATTTGTCATATCAAAAGGAAAAGTTGGTTATACCAACCTCCCAGGCCCAGCTCTTCTCCAGAAAACGCTTCTACTAACAGGGCTGTAAAAGGGGTATCAGAATTTAAGGCATGCATAGGAGCTAAGTTGCGTTAGTCGTGTCCGACTCTTTGTGATCCAGTGGACTGCAGCCCACCAGGGTCCTCTGCCCATGGGATTCTCCAAGCAAGAATGCTGGAGTGGGTTGCATGCCCTTCTCCAGGGGATCTTCCTGACCCTGGGATGGAACCTTCATCTCTCATGTCTCCCACACTGGCAGGCAGGTTCTCTACCACCAGCACCATGTGGGAAGCCCAGTGTTGAAGCCACTGCTGGACAAATCATGACAGGCATTGCTGCAGCCATAGTACCTTGGTTGATGTAAAACAAGATGAGTTCTCTGCACTGAGAAAGCTAGGACTTGAATGGCTGCAAAAGTCAGTTGCCTGAGAGAATTCCTCAAATGAGATTCTTTATAAATGTGTAAAGCCTTGCTCAAGGACCGAATCCAAGGTTGTGGGCATTTTTTAAATGACAATGACACTAATGGAGTCACTGAAATTCCCCTGGTGCTAATAGGGAACTCATTTCCCTACAACATGTTGCCTCTCAGGATTCTCAGCAACAGTCCAGACTCCACCCCACCAAAATGAACTGTCAGATTAGGCTAGATGTGAGACAGGAGCTTGTTCTCAATGCTAGGGATCTCAGTTATTTGGGGAACCTCTTATTATGAATATTTAAACAGAGGCAACAAAAGATGGTCCCAGGCTCATCTAACCAAAGGGCATAACTAAAACTAGAATCAAGGGTAATATTTGCTTTTGATTGAAAATAAAGTTTCTTAACAAAATTATTTAGTTTGTCTCACATGAGGCATAGGGAAAGTGAAGATGATGAGAAAGGAAAGAACATTTATGTTTGGAATGTACTCTTCTGAATCAAAGAGCTAGCTAAACTCACATACTCATCATGAGGTACTGCTCCATATCTTTTTTTCTTTTCCCCCCTATGTTGCTAATCTTTGATTACTTTAATAGATGAAGCAATTGAACTATTTTTTTTTAAAAAGACTCCTACTACTAACGGATTTTTTTTTTTTTTTAGGGTTCAGTTCAGTTCAGTTGCTCAGTCGTGTCTGACACTTTGCGACCCTGTGAATTGTAACACGCCAGGTCTCCCTGTCCATCACCAACTCTGGGAGTTCACTCAAACTCACATCCATCGAGTCCGTGATGCCATCCAGCCATCTCATCCTCTGTTGTCCACTTCTCCTCCTGCCCCTAATCCCTCCCAGCATCAGAGTCTTTTCCAATGAGTCAACTCTTCCCATGAGGTGGCCAAAGGATTGGAGTTTCAGCTTTAGCATCATTCCTTCCAAAGAACACCCAGGGCTGATCCAACCAGAATGGACTGGTTGGATCTCCTTGCAGTCCAAGGGACTCTCAAGAGTCTTCTCCAACACCACAGTTCAAAAGCATCAATTCTTCAGTGCTCAGCTTTCTTCACAGTCCAACTCTCACATCCATACATGACTACTGGAAAAACCATAGCCTTGACTAGATGGACCTTTGTTGGCAAAGTAATGTCTCTGCTTTTGAATATGCTATCTAGGTTGGTCATAACTTTCCTTCCAAGGAGTAAGCGTCTTTTAATTTCATGGCTGCAGTCACCATCTGCAGTGATTTTGGAGCCCAGAAAAATAAAGTCTGACACTGTTTCCACTGTTTCCCCATCTATTTCCCATGAAGTCATGGGACCAGATACCATGATCTTCGTTTTCTGAATGTTGAGCTTTAAGCCAACTTTTTCACTCTCCTCTTTCACTTTCATCAAGAGGCTTTTTAGTTCCTCTTCACTTTCTGCCATAAGGGTGGTATCATCTGCATATCTGAGGTGATTGATATTTCTCCTGGCAATCTTGATTCCAGCTTGTGCTTCTTCCAGCCCAGTGTTTCTCATGATGTACTCCGCATAGAAGTTAAACAAGCAGGGTGACAGTATACAGCCTTGACATACTCCTTTTCCTATTTGGAACCAGTCTGTTGTTCCATGTCCAGTTCTAACTGTTGCCTCCTGTATGCTTAATTCCATTTCTGACCAGAAGCTAGGACTGTTTTTGGACTGGAAGCATTAAAATATTCTTGCTAATCCTTCAGATGATTCCCTGAGACCTGATAAACTTCACTGAGTTTTTTTTTTTTTTTTTTTTCCCCTTTGATTCATGTATTGCATAAAGATACTCAACAGAAGAAACACTATGGTTCAAGTAATGCTTTGGTCCAACCCTTCTCTAGTATAATACTATCCCTAACAATGCCCATCCTAAGGGAAAATGTACACTCCACAATTGCATCCTGCCTTCTGATAGTGATGAATGACTTGAAAGGGATGTACAATGAGTGCCAGTTCTTCCTTTCTGTCCACAGGCCCTGTGATATCTTTTTACAAAATAGAAGCTGCTTTAAGAACTTTTGTTTAATAAATACTAAATTTAGTTTACTGGGATAGGAAGAAAGGTAGAATAAGGTGTTTTTAAAGCTAAAGGAATAAGCATGAGTTAATCACTTGAGCTGAGGCCAAGGCACGTTGTCCTTAGCTTAACAGAGAGCACTCTATCATTGTAATTTCCTGTAGTCCCGAGGGTGCTAGGATTAGAGGGTAAGACTTCATTCCCCAACTTGAACTAGATCATGGCAAAGGCAGCTGTTAGACTCCCGACTTGCTCAAGTAGCTTATCACAATCTAGGAAAATCTTCCAGATCTTCACTAAACCACATTTCCTATTACACAGAGATCTCTTATGTTATTCCTCTAATCATTTGGGAATCATCTAGACAGTGATAAATTTATTACGCAAGGATTAAAAATAATTTTTCTTATCTGGAATACACCAAGTACAAACATTTTTCTTTTCTAGCATTTTCCTATCATGTGAATAAGAAGAAAACAATAAATATAATTTCCCCATTAGTATCACAGTTTAAATTCCCTATCTGGTCTCTGCAATGATTAAGTAAAATAAAACTTAAATATTTAAGACATTCCACATTCCTATGATTTAGATATTTTTTACAAACCTTGAGTAAATTAATTAAGGGACCAAAATAATTGTTTTGACCGGTTTCCTATAGGTAGCTACGCAGAGCATACTGTTTTGGACTCACTTTCTAGTGATATCAATTTTAAGCAGTAGACTCTGATATTCATTCATTTATTCATTCTTGTATTAATTTCAAAAAAATATTTAACTTGTACAGCATGCATTGTGCCAGTACTGTAGCTACACCTGAATAATCCATAATTCAATTAGTACAAAATTTGGTTTGCTGGGTTAAAAACTAAAGGAACTCAAAAATACAAGAATATCAATGACAGAGAACAAACAGTGTTAAAACAGGGTTTACAAGGCAGGACTGAGAGATATGAGATTCAGGAAACTACTCCACCTAATGGAACAACTGGAGTAAAAGCAGAAGGTGTATGTGAGAATATGATGGAAGATGAGATGAGATGCGATACATATATACAATGGAATATTACTCAGCCGTGAAATTACAAAACCAGGAGATACATAGAGACGTGGATGGACCTCGACTGTGTCATACAGAGTGAGGTAAGTTAGAAAAACAAATATTGTATATTAACATGTATATGTGAAATCTAGAAAAATGGTTCAGATGAACCTATTAGCAGGGCAGGAATAGAGAGACACAGAGAACATGGAGAACAGACTTGTAGATACAGGGGTGGGCAGGAGGGGTGCGATGATTGGGAGATCGGAAATGGCATATATGCACTGCATTCTAAGTTGCTTCAGTCGTGTCTAATTCTTTGTGATGCCATGGACCACAACCCACAAGGCTCCTTTGTCCAAGGGATTTTCCAGTCAAAAATACTGGAGTGGGTTGCCATGCCCTCCTCCAGGGGATCTTCCTGACCCAGGGATAGAACTCACGTCTCTTAAGTGTCTCCTGCATTGGCAAGGAAGTTCTTTACCACTAGCGCCACCTAGAAAGCCCTATATATACACTGCTGCAGCTGCTGCTAAGTCGCTTCAGTCGTGTCCGACTCTGTGCGACCCCACAGACGGCAGCCCACCAGGCTCCCCCGTCCCTGGGATTCTCCAGGCAAGAACACTGGAGTGGGTTGCCGTTTCCTCCTCCAATGAAAGAAAGTGAAAAGTGAAAGTGAAGTCGCTCAGTCGTGTCTGACTCTTAGCCACCAGCTAGTCAGAACCTATTGTGTCGCACAGGGAGCTCAGCTCAGTGCGCTGCGGTAACCTAGAGAGGTGGGATAGGGCAGAGGGAGGTCCACAAGGCAGGGGATACATGTATACATATAGCTGATTCACTTCACTGTACAGCAGAAATTAACACAACATTGTAAAGCGATTATACCCCAGGAAAAATAAATAAATATAAGGGTTTCCCTGGCGGCTCAGTGATGAAGAATTCACCTGGAATGCAGGAGACTTGGGTTCAATTCCTGGATTGAGAAGATCCCCTAGAGAAGTAAATGGCAACCCACTCCAGTATTCTTGTCTGGGAAATCCCATGGACAGAGGAGCCTGGCGGCCTACAGTCCATGGGGTCACAAATGGTTGGACACAACTTAGGGACTAAACAACAGGAAAAGGGCATTCATGCTGCATCCCTGACATGTTAAGAAACTTGGACTTACTCCTGTAGATAAAGATGAATGTTTGAGAATACAAAGATGAAGGAGAGAACTGTATTTTATAAAACTAGTATTGGGTTTTAGTAATAGTGCCATAGGCTCAGTGAAAAGAATATTTGGAGGTGGATACGAAGGGAAGCTGAAAGTAGATTTAGAAAACTACTGTCATAATCCAGATGAGGAATGTTGGAAACTTGAATTAAGGCAGCTCAAGAGCTGTCTGAGAGTTAATGTGGTAAGACAAATTTGGTAGATATTGCTGAGACAGAGACTGCAGAACCTCACAATTAATTAAACCTAATGAGTGAAAAAAAAAAAAAAAAAAGAATAGAAAATCAGGTGATGAACATTTTGTTCAGGAGTGACTAGCACAATTATGGTATCATTCACTGAAACAAGGCAAGTCCTAAGAAATTTTTAACAGTAAAGAAAACAGTGGTGACGATAGATAGATAGATAGTGGGGCAGACAGACGCACACACAGGTTGAATAAACTGGTTCAGAATAAGTAATAGATATATTTGCATCTTTTTAGGGTGGTTTAAGTTTTCATGAAAATATTTCCGTTTTCCCCAGACAATAATGCCATATCACTAATCCAGACTAAAATATGAAAGATGAATTTTTCAATTTCTACCTCCAAATTATCACACATCAAAACTGATGACTTACTTTTACGTTTTCATAATACAAACTAAAATGTTTAAAAATTGAATATTCAGAGAATATCCCTTAACAGATGGATGAACATGTTATGCCACTATGTAGAAACGAATGTATTTTAAAAATCTAATGCTTTTATCTCTAATAAGTTTTGTTTAGCTATCTCTGTTGAGAAACATGGGTTTGGAATTGGCTGTAAATGATCATTGTTAGGCAGCAACTGTTTGCCAGTATTTTTCACTCCTTCTACTACCACTATGTGATTAAAAAACAAACAAAGAAATTAGTAACTTCCTTCAAGGTCACAAGCCAGTAAGTACCAGATACACTACACAAATCCAGATTGGCCTGTCTCAGAAGACAAACTCCATAACACCAGTGAACTGGGGATGTATTTTTGGTTCTACTATATATACAAAAAGTGAAAGTGTTAGTTGCTCAGTTGTTTGACTCGTTGCAACCATCATGGAGTATAGCCCATCTGACTCTTCTGTCCATAGAATTCTCCAGGCAAGAATACTGAACTGAGTTGTCATTCCCTTCTGCAAGGATCAAACTCAAGTCTCCGACATTGCAGGCAGATTCTTTAATGTCTGAGCCACCAGGTTCAACCATATACATCTGTCCATGGGGTAACATTTTTTTGTTTTTTTGTTTTTTTCCTCTCTGAATTCCAGTTCTCTCATCTGCAAAAGGACAGAGTCATTTGTAAAGATAAAAGGATAATATCTGTGAAAACACTTTGAAAGCACTATAAAATAGCATCTGGGATTCCCAGGTGTAAAGTGGTGAAGAACCTGCCTCCCAGCGCTGGAGACTCAGGAGATGTGAGTTTGATCACTGGGTTAGGAAGATCCCCTGGAGAAAGAAATGGAAAACAACTCCAGTATTCTTGCCTGGAGAATTCCATGCCCAGAGGAGCCTGGTGGGCTACAGACCATGGGGTCCCAAAGAGACATGAACGCGCATTAGCACGCATGCATAAAATAGCATCTAATATAGAAAATATGTGGCATTATATGTATTAATGGTAAAAAATAAACTTTATTCCATCTCTTAAGAGGAATCCATGAAATATGGATTAGTTTTCAAAAAATGTGTCTAGAAGTAATTCCTTAATCAAAGTGTGACCTGTTCTGTATTATTACAACCTGATAACTGGTCTAGGATTAAAAGGAAAGACGTCAGTACAACAAATACATGTGGTATAAATCACACATGCAAATCATATACGTTATTTTAGAATTTCTAATAGCTGCATTAAAAAATAAATAAGTGACATTAATTTAATATGTATTTTGCTTCAAAATTTCTTAATATCACTTTATGTAATCAAATGTATGCTTTTATGTGGTCAATATAAAATTTATTAATGAGATACTGACAGCATTTTGTCCACTGGAAGTCTTAAAAGTCATGTGTACATTTTATAATTCCCCCACATCTCGGCTCACACTAGCCATATTTCAACTACTCAGTGATCGCCTGTGGCTAGTGGCTGTCATACTGAACATTGCACCTCTATGGTATTGACAGTGGTCTATGAAGTACTCTGTCACAAGAACTAAGCTCAAAAAGAATGCTCTGTGCTCATAAACAAGGCCACTCAGCTACCTCTTTGGGCATTTGCACAATAAAAAAGAAAGAGTGGGACACAGGCAGAAAGGTTAACAGCAGTCAAGAGACACAGAGGAAGTAGTAGGGAGGTTAAATTATGAATAAGCAGAAGCCATCAAGTAAACAAACAGATACAGAGCAGCCATCAGTGACCAGTAACAACACTAGCACCAAATCTAAACAAAGAAGTTGAATGGAGGTAACAGAAGGCTACTCAGAACATCAGTTGGCCAGTGAAGATGCAATACAGCCTAAAGTATCATTTCAGTTATCCATTAGGCCTGGCACATAGTTTATGAAAAATGTCCTATCTCCCTTCATCACCCTGTTTCCTTTCAATATACTTCCATCACCTTCTGTGTGTATTATGTCAGAGAGAAAGCAACTTCATTTTGCCTTCTACTATGCCTTCACATTTATTTATAGAGTATTCTTTCTCTGGCCTGAAAATAAATTCAACTAGCTCCCTGACTTCCTTAGTCATTCTATAGTCTTTCAGTTTGCAGGTCTTCAGTCTTTCAGGTTGCAAATTTGCCCACGCTTCTGTTATTGAAATGTTTAGTCTCATGTAATAATCAAAACTCCAAATCTCTTCTTCTTCCTGCTCTATGTAGGAAGCACACAGCCAGGAAAACCCCAACCATATCAAACTCTTATTCCCAATCTTCCTAACCACAGGTTTGTTTTGCTTTATATCTAGGGTAAAAGCAAAGTATAAAGAGAGATGAGAAGAAGGGCAGGAAATTTTTACCAGATGCTTGTGATGATCAAGCATTGACATCTCTGGGAGTCAGGTATTTAAAATTGCTTCTTTCTTTCTTACCACCTTTGTGGGTCCTTCAGAACCATATCTGTTCCTCTCACCCAGAGTTGAGGGTCTTTCTTTAGTTGATGGGTTCCCTTGACATGGATAAATACAGTTGGGTGCATTTAAATCCTTGGACAGCCCTGTGACATCCTGTTAGTTACTTCTAGCTACTTTCTTCTGAGGTTGGTTTAACATACTGGGATCATTGGTATTAACCTGAGTTACTAAATCTACCCCATATTGTAAATGACTTTATAATGGAAGTTCAGTTCAGTCACTCAGTCGTGTCCAACTCTTTGCGACCCCATGAATTGCAGCACGCCAGGCCTCCCTGTCCATCACCCACTCCCAGAGTTTACTCAAACTCATGTCCATCGAGTTGGTGATGACATCCAGCCGTCTCATCCTCTGTCGTCCCCTTCTCCTGCTGCCCCCCAATCCCTCCCAGCATCAATGTCTTTTCCAATGAGTCAACTCTTTGCATGAGGTGGCCAAAGTATTGGAGCTTCGGCTTTAGCATCATTCCTTCCAAAGAAATCCCAGGACTGATCTCCTTCAGAATGGACTGGGTGGATCTCCTTGCAGTCCAAGGGACTCTCAAGAGTCTTTTCCAACACCACAGTTCAAAAGCATCAATTCTTCAGCGTTCAGCTTTCTTCACAGTCCAACTCTCACATCCATACATGACCACATGGAAGTAGAATATTGCAAATCTCTTGACTGAAGGTTTGTTGGGCATCACCAAGGTTTGCATTCACTCTCTTTTCCCATGGTTGACTAACCTCTTCTCATTGAGTCTATAATTATACATGTTAATGTAATAAATCTGTGCATTAGTCAGGGTTCCCCAAAGAACCAGCAAAGATATAGATATATAGATATATAGAGATACATATAATCAGTCTGCCATCTGCAAACTGGAGATCCAGGAAAGCTGGGGGGTGGTGTAATTCAGTCTGAGTTCAGAGGTTTGAGAACCAGAGGAGCCAATAGAGTGATCTGAGTTAAAGCACCAGAGATGAGATGGCTCAGTTCAAGCAGTGAGGCAGGAAAACAGGGCAAATTCTTCCTTCCTCAGCCTTTCGGTCTATTCAGACTTTCAGTGAGTTAGATGATGATCACTCATGTTGGAGAGGGCAGTCTACTTTAGTGAGTCCAGCAATTCAGATGCTAATCTCCACCAGAAACACTCTCACAGACACACCCACAAGTCATATCTAATCTGGGCACCCCTTGGCGAGTCAACATGACCCATAAAATTTACGACCACAGCCTGAGCCCCTTTATCCATTGTTATTACAAATGGCATGACTTTTCTCTCTCCCAACACATGTTGATTTTTAAAGATTAAGTCTCAAAGCATAATTATATATATATATATATATATACATATATATATATATATATATATACATATATATATATACACACACACACACACACACATATATATACACACACACACACACATACACACAATTTATATGGGCTTCCCTGGTGGCTCAGACAGTAAAGAATCTGCCTGTAATGCAGGAGACCTGGATTTGATCCCTGGGTTGGGAAGACCCTTGGAGGAAGGCATGGCAACCCACTTCAGTTCTCCCCATGGACAGAGAAGCTTGGCGGGCTACAGTCCATGGGGTCACTAAGAGTCAGACAGAACTGAGTGACTAAGCCCAGCACATATATATATATTTATATTCTAGTTTCTGAAGAAAGCTTTGATGTATCAAATACATGCTAAAAACACTAAGCTTTAGCTTTGAGATATTTTAAGCACATTCCATGACAATATGCTTGTTGTTTTCAGTACTTTGCTCTTTTGTTCTGCATATTAAGAACCTGATGCTCAGAGACACAATTTTAAAAATGTTTTAATAAGCAAATCATGAATATTTAAACTCCTATTGAGAAGATTTGCTTGTTATGTTCCTTTCTTCTTGAGTCTACCCTAAAATATGCCATACTTTCAAGGTCTGGCTCACTGCTCACCTGGGACTGAATGGCCAATTCAATTTCTCCTTGAGCTATCACCTAGAAAACAGGGAAATAAATATTACTGCTTGGATGAAAAGAGGTTTTCTTTAAAATAAATAAAATTTCAAACAACGAAAGTTACAAAACAGAGTTTGCAGATTAACTCACAATGGGAGCACTGTGAGTATACATTTCTTTTGGTTTAGAGGAAGTTTTTCTAAGCATGTTTCGATAATTGAGTTCTGTCTCAGCAATCACTAATTGTCACATTTCTAAAAGGCTAGAGCTATTTCAGAAATGGACAACAGGCTTCAAAGGCCTCCTCCCAGAACAGGCCGTAAGTGCCTGGTTGGAAGCTAACGGGGTCACACTTCAACCTGAAGAAATCCAATCGCACCGAGCAGAGGACACAGAGTACGTGTGTGCTGCCGAGTTGAGTGCAGAAATCAAGACAATTGATCTGATAATTCAGATAAAATGCATTCCTGTCAGATGAAGCCAGATAATTTAAGCATGCATAACGTTTTAGTATTGAATTTTTGGAATAATTGAGTGTCGAGTTTCCATTTAAATTTTAAGGAATAATATTGCAAAAGAACCTTTACTAATATGAAGTGACTTACACTCTTTGAATTAAAACTGAATTGGAATTTAAAGGCAGTGTTTAGTCTAACAAATGTATTATTGTTGCAAAATGTCATTCATGATTTAATTTAACACTAAGTAGCAATTAGCCAAAAAGAATAGCTAACATTTTTTGAGGAATTACTACTTCGTGCCAAGCACTGTGCTAATAGCTTTACGTGGATTCTTGCATATTCGTAAATCACCATGATGGCGATGTTAGAGTGCTATTCCTACCTGTCTCAGGGACTTCTGCACAGAAGGCAGAGCTTGGTGCTCATCCTTCCATAATGGGCCCGGAATGGAGCCCATGGGTCACTAGTAAAATGGCATCTTGGAATCTTTCTGGAATTAAGAAATGATTTATTTTCCTTGGTATACAGATGAAAAAGTATAATTTATTTGAAAATGCTTTAATTAGAAAGACTAAAAATAGTATTATTGAGTTTTTCTCCCCTAATGTCCAGACCAGTAAGCTTTGTTTGCCTCTCAGATATATTCTACATGGTCTCTACTCAGTACTTTTGCTCTTGTGAGTCTTACAAGTATTTTTAATTGGGGGTTTTAAATCTTTTCCTTGCTCCATTGGTGAGGTATATTTTTTGAACACAGTGAAAACAATAGCCTGTAGCTTTTGTAGATTTTGAGGTTGCTGTCATTCCCCCCTCCCCATGCATAATAAAGAAATTAGAGCATATTGGAACCTTTGAATTAACAAAAAGTTAAATAAAATTTTATGATCTCCCTTGCTGATACCCTGACTGACACAACATTTTGAGTAATACATCATTAGAGAAATCACCTTCTAATGCATGATTGTAATATTATGATGGGAGAGTTGTTACTTTGAGGCAGTGCTTAAATAGACTGTTGGCCCCAAGAGCCTTAAAAAAGAAAGTGAACTTCTTCTTTCCAGGACTGCTGGAAAAGATCTACAAAAGGCCCCAGGAGTTGAGACGAAAGTTACTGACTTTAAGGGACACTATCCCATTAATTTAGTAAGCCTGAGGCATCAGATACAAGGTCTTGATTTGTCAAATTACATCGTTATTATCTTGCAAAACATTTCAACAAATTTAGTTCAGTTGAAAGAGTCAAGAAGTACTTGTGATTAGACAGAAAAAATTTGAAGGTTAAATTAATCATACACATACACACACACTGAATTTAAATTTGACCAACCCCTTTTCTACCACCAGTATAAAGATCCACAAATTAGTTTAGACTGTTTAAGTGAAAAGGATTGTTGCATAATATATGATAAAACTTTTGAAGTTACTAACTGAACTCAGTGTAAAAGAATCATCAAACACTCTACCATAGAGAAGCAAACTACCACAAACTATTTTTCTTTGAATAAAAACACTCTTTGACAATACAGTCTATGATTTTATTTGACTTTCAGCCTTCTCCTTTGCTCATATAAAGAAAAGAAAATATTTTAATTATTTTTTTCCCCAAGATATTTCTACCTGAACATGGGTACCTCTGCCAAGGAAAGCAAAATTCAGACCTGAGGGAATTTATTTCAGTCTAAGAGTGTCTCTGTCCACAGACAGCAAATCACAAGGCCTATCTTCATTATCAAATTCAAATTTCTGCAGAAAGAGAAGTTGTAACTATTCATCATTTAAAAATACTCTTATACAAAGAATAAATACAAAGGTAGAATGTTTGGAAAGAATCAGGCTCCTCAGAAGGAGAATCATTTGAAATATGCATCCTAGTAGCTTAAATGTATCACTGGGAGTAATGAATTTTTATCCCAGAACAATTGTAAAAGTCAGTGAACTCAATTCTCTTGCCTTAAAACCCTTATCAAAAATAAGTTGATACATTCCTTTTAACAACCCTGTGAGCTTTTGCTTTCTATTTACTCTCTACTGTTGAGAAGAGGTGAAGACAGAACTGTTGAGCTGCCTCAGCTGAAGTGAAAAGGCAAAACAGGAAAGAGCAAGACAAACTAAGGCTACCACCAAATCCTTAATTTGTTTTCTGGTCATTTTCCAGGAGAGCTCAAAATCATATTATTCTTTGCCATTAAGATATCCGTCTAATCTTTAGACTATGCAGTCTTAAGCAAAGATGCCAGATAGGGTGTGAAAGAGACAGAAATAATAGATAATTGTCTGCCTGAATTGACTTTTATTTGGTTCTAAAGACTTCAGTGGGATTACAAACCATGCCAAAGACAACACTTCTTCACATGCAGAAGGAATGGGAGGCAATTTGATTTCCAGATTAAGATCAGTTAGGATTGTTCAGCCTTGGCAGACAGAACAAAGATTTTCAATGTAATACATACAAACTACCCAACTTTTACTGCTTCCTTTGTTAATAACTTTAACACCATTAAGACAAAGATAAATGGCATGCCTTTGAAAGAAATAGTCAGTGCAACTAAGAAAAGTGAAAAGGGAGAAAGAAAAGAAAAAAGTGGAGTAGGGAAACAAAGAACTGAGAACAGTTACAGGAGGTTGATTGCATGTGCAGAGAGATGGAGAGGCATCATTGTTTTACTAAGTCTGACTCTGTAATTTCTGAAACTTCCCTGTCCTTCTATATGCCTTTTCAGTTAAGATTTTGATACTATATATCTGTAACTCCATTAAAAGATGAAAGAGGAAATAAAACTACATGTGTAGTATTTCTTTTAAGGAAGAAGAGTGGGGGGAAAAAAGGAAAGAGGTAGGGAAAGAAGGAAGTGGGAGAGGGAAGGAATGGGGGAGGGAAGAAAGGAGGGGAGGGTTAGAAAGTGCTAGAATAAATGCTACCATTAATTGAGGGTCTAAAATTTGTTTCATAATCTAATAAACATTTTCTAAATCTTATTTTCAATTTTCAAAAAACCTCATATTAATTCTCAATAATAGCTCATGAGAAAGTTAGTCTCCCCTTCCCTCCTCTTCTCCTTCTTTCCTTTTTTTAATTGAAATATAGTCAATTGACAATATTATTATAGTTTTAGTATATAAAATAGTGATTCAATATTTTTAGGTTTGTACTTTATTTAAAATTATTACAAAATAATGGCTATATTTCCTTGTACTGTACAATAATACCCTGCCACTTATTAATATTATATACATAGCAGTTTGTCTCTCTTAATCCCATACCCCTCTATCCCCTTGCCTTTCCCTACTAGGAATCTCTAGTTTGTTCTCTAAATCTGTGTCTTTCACTCTCTTTTCTGTCTCTCTTTTCTCTATTTTTTTTTTTTTTTTTTTTGAGGAGCAAAAGATCAGAAAGTTCAAGTAACATTCAATACTGCATAGCTTCAGAGTAGTTGAAATCAAGTTTATATCATCATGCTTTTCTTTCTACACCATTTAATATTAAGCTTGTTTTTAGTAGGCATGAAAAGTGGACTGTTAATAATAAATCTATTAACCAAGGCAGGTTATCATATTTTCACTTTTAAATATCTAACATGATCATCGCATCAACACTCTACCACGACCTAATTCAAATGCTGGACTGGAAAGGCCAGTATAATATCAGGGGTACATGGCCCACGATGCAGATTGCAAATAAGATCTGAGATTTCACTCATCATTTAATAATACAGTTTTGTGGAGATGGTTGAACTTAGGTTAATAAATAACACTAACTGTCTGAAAACAAAGTGTTCATGAGCATCTGGCATTACCCTTGTTAACAAGAGCTACAAGTCACCTAGTTAAAGCAGATATCTAACACAATGCCTGACACAGAGGAGTCCCCAACAAAATGCTCAATGCATAAAAAAAATAACAACTATAGTTCAAAAAAGACTGATTAAGTGGAATGTTCTGACTTTAGCTGCAATCTGGCCTAACGCATGCTTTCAAAGATGTCAAAATTGTCCTTCTTAACACATTTACTATTATTGAAATAAGAGATCCAGAAGAAAACTATGTTAAGAATACTAACTTTTCTGGAAACAGTGAAATATGAAAAATACTTCCACCACTCCCCCCATTTTTTATTTACTGTGATGTGTATTGGCATGTTGAAATACATGCTCACAGGTAGTCTTGTGGAAACATTACTTTTTCTACTAAACTAGCCAATACTTGAAAATATGGAAGTCTGCAGGGAAAACAAAGATTGTTACAGAAAAATCAGTTGGGATGGCAATCATTCATTGTCATGAAATGTTATGTCCTTAATCAACCCACTGTACCTACCTGTGGCCTTAAAATTTCCAGGAAAGTAAAGTGTTTGTGCTAAATGACTAATTTTCCATCAGTTTTCTTCTCTCTTAAAGTATACGGTTGAAAGAGAGACTAATGTTATCTGTGATTAAGGTAATCACAGATTACCTTAGATTTCCTCAGATTTCCTCAGTCCATGGAATTTTCCAGGCAAGAGTACTGGAGGCAGGAAACGCTTTATCTCTTTCAACCATATACTCCTTTATTAACTGATCCCCTAAATACTGTCCAAGGGAAACTAATTCTATGTTCCTTAGTGTCTTTTGCAGATGGGGATGAGGAATTAAATCTGAGTAGTTTCATGGAAAGATTTCTAAAAATAATCATTTTGAACCTCTGGACTCTTAATTCTTGCCTGGAATATGACTATAATAGTTAGAGACCCAAAAGCTATATCATAATCTTGAAAACAGGAACCACAAGCTAAGAAATTATTGAAAAACCCTGGATTCTTAATGGCTTCCTGGTATTACCATACCTGGGCTGAACCGATGTTAAGTTTTTAATATTGCTGCTGCTAAGTCGCTTCAGTCGTGTCTGACTCTGTGCGACCCCATAGACGGCAGCCCACCAGGCTCCCCCGTCCCTGGGATTCTCCAGGCAAGAACACTGGAGTGGGTTGCCATTTCCTTCTCCAATGCATGAAAGTGAAAGTGAAGTCACTCAGTCATGTCCGACTCCTAGCGACCCCATGGACTGCAGCCTACCAGGCCCCTCCATCCATGGGATTTTCCAGGCAAGAGTCCTGGAGTGGGTTGCCATTGCATTCTCCGTTTTTAATATTACTGCTTATTAATTTTGTCTTGAGTGTGTAACATGAGGTGCTGTGTATCATCAGACTGGTTTCTTCTTAATTACTCTGTAGTAGTTAAGTCTGTCAGCCTACCTCTACTTACCCAGGCCCTAACCCTGGAGCGACCTGGTGAAAGCCAGGTCAAACCATCCAGTGTTGGTAGTTGGATACTGCACAGAGAGGAACAGACAATAGATTTTCTCCACTTATATTCAGAAAAGAGATAGCCATTACTCCTCCAGAAAGGGGAGGAGAAAAATTATGCCAATAGGATAATAATCTCTCTGAAAAAGATGGGAACCTTTTTAGAAGGTAAATGCATCTTCCCAGGGATCAGAGAAACCACTGGGTATCTCTGGTGACTTTTAAGCGAGAACGATGTCTTCAAGTTCTGAGCTTCATCTCTTCCTCTTCATCTCATTTCCACTTTAAAATGGAAATGCCTAAGAAGGTATTGCCTCCAGTCTTCCTAACATCTCAGGTCTTAACTTAGAGACCTAGTCTAGGCTGGTTCCCTCAGATCAGAGCAATTAACTAGACAAATAGTTATAAATCAAATCTTCATGGTAATAAAGAGTAAAGTATTCCTAGGGAAAGTGAAAGCAAGCATTTCCTACCTTCTTATTACATCAATAACCTGTGACTGGGGAGGCCAGGCTTTTTACAAGAAGGTTAGTTGTTCTGTCACATCTCTTTGAGATCCCACAGACGGTAGCCTACCTGGCTCCTCAGCCCATGGAATTTTCCAGGCAAGAATACTGGAGTGGGTTGTCATTCCCTTCTCCAGGGGATCTTCCCTATCTAGGGATAGAAACTCAGGTCTCCTGCATTGCAGGCAGATGCTTTTCAAGAGTACTAAATACTAAAGAAAATTTTTATTTCTCCACAACAGGCTACATTTAGATTCCTACAAAGGAGAATAAACCCTTATGTGTTTAAACCACTATAATCACATTTTTATTACTGGTATCAAATCAAAACTCCTAGTTGACTCAATGGTTGACTTTAAACATATCAAGAATTTAGATGAATCTCCAGCTTTCAGCTCAAAGGACCAATGACCGTTATAGTGCTAGAAACACACCAAACACTGAATACAGGATTAATGAATGAACAAAGAACTGAACCAGTAGAAGCCAGTAGAACCGAACCCAAAATGATCCTTATTACACAGCGAGCAGCTGATAGAGGACAGGACTCTACATAACTATTGCCTGAATGAATATTTCCATTTTTACTGTCCTATTTACATTTCCCTTGCAGTTATGGTTTTATTTCTACCCTAATCCTACACGCATGCATTTTTCTTTAGAAACATTCAATGTTTCCACCCCAATATTCACCTGACCAATTCAACAGTCCATTGAAATGTATCTTCTTCAGGAACAAGTTGCAAAGGTATTCCTGACTTAAGTTATTTTACTATTCACTACTTTAACACTCTATTTAATTTGTGGCAGAATTTATCACATTAAAATCGCCTATATCACAGGTAGTTTGAAAACTCAGCGAGAACCAGGGACATGTTCATATTACAAGTGACGGAATTGCAAGAATCTAGCTCAGTGCCTGACATGTCTGTGTATTTAAGAAAGAAAGGGATCTGTCTCCGTCTCTCTCTCAGCATGTTAATCATAATTTCCTAACAATTGTCAGCAAATGCTCAGTCATAACTGTGGAGGTGTTTTCCAGAGTGCATTATTTGATGCCCAGGAATCCCTGTTCTATAGTTGTCTACTCTGCAGCGTGTCAGTAGACAAGATTACAGTCTGCAAAAGAGACAGGAGCAGATGATACAGCCCCAGGTTGAGAACTGATTTCTTGCTTCAAATATGTTTCCTGATTGAAGATTGCACACCTAGGAGGTGAGATGAGAGAGCTATTTTATAAAAGTGTCCAGCAGATGTACCGCAGTAATTCCCAGTGTATTCATCACTTACTGAATTGCTCACACACCAGAGGTATGATCCAATGTAAATGATCTCATCACCCATCAGTATGAGGGCTCACAAATCCAACGTGGCCTGAAGCTAAAACTTGACATTTCAAGGTTCTCAAATCCACAGTAAGTAAGCAGTATATTGATGACTTCCAAACGTCTCTTCAGAAACAGCCCCAGCTTTTGAGAAATGCAGGTGTTTGGGATCTGGAAATAGAAGTGGCCAGCTGCCCTTGAGGTACTTGGGGCACAGTTCCATATCTCCTACCCCTGATTTGGCCCTGAGAAGGGAACATTTTGTGCGAAAGATAATGAAATTGACACTATTTGCATTCTGCTCATACACGTACTAAAGAATGAAATTTAAAAGGTTCATTTTAAAGCCTCCCTTCTTGCAGTTTCACTGGCATATCTGTATGTGGGAAGACATAAAGCATTCTCGTGCTGTGAAATCAGAACACCACAAAGATTCACCAGACAGATTGTCAGGGGCCTTGAGAGTCCATCTATGCATGAACCCACTCCAATAATGGGTTACTGAATTTGAGGTAAGGCCACTAAACTTTCTCAGTCTGTGTTTCTCTTCTTGACAGAAGAGCACCAGAATAAATTGTTGTAAATCTACCTTCCATGTTTAACATCTTCTGATGACAGAACTCTGAACAAGATTTAGAGTATCTTCATTTAGAATTGATCATCATCCTCCCTATTCAGTTCAGTCGCTCAGTCATGTCTGACTCTTTGTAACCCCCATGGACTGCAGCATGCCAGGCTTCCCTGTCCATCACCAACTCCCGGAGCTTACTCAGACTCATGTCCATCAAGTCGGTGATGCCATCCAACCATCTCATCCTCTGACATCCACTTCTCCTCCTGCCTTCAGCCATTCCCAGCATCAGGCTCTTTTCAAATGAGTCAGCTCTTTGCTTTGGCCACTTTGGTGGCCAAAGTATTGGAGTTTCAGCTTTAGCATCAGTCCTTCCAATCAATATTCAGGACTGATTTCCTTTAGGATGGACTGGTTTGATCTTGCAGTCCAACAGACTCTCAAAAGTCTTTTCCAACACCACAGATCAAAAGCATCAATTCTTCAGTAGTCAGCTTTCTTTATGGTTCAGCTCTTACATCCATACATGACTCCTGGAAAAACCATAGCTTTGACTAGACAGACCTTTGTTGGTAAAAGTGATATCTCTGCTTTTTAATATGCTGTCTCAATTAGTCATAGCTTTTCTTCCAAGGAGCAAGCGTCTTTTAATTTCATGGCTGCAGTCACCATCTGCAATGATTTTGGAGCCAAAAAAATAAAACTATCAGTGTTTCCATTGTTTTCCCATCTATTTGCCATGAAATGATGGGACCTGATGCCATGATCTTAGTTTTTTGAATGTTGAGTTTTAAGCCAGCTTTTTCACTCTCCTCTTTCACTTTCATCAAGAGGCTCTTCAGTTCCTATTCACTTCCTCCATAAGGGTGGTGTCATCTGCATATCTGAGGTTATTGATATTTCTCCCGGCAATCTTGATTCCAGCTTGTGCTTCATCAGGCCCAGCGTTTCTCATGATGTACTCTGCATATAAGTTAAATAAGCAGGGTGAGAATATACAGCCTTGATGTATTCCTTTACCAATTTGGAACCAGTCCGTTGTTCCACTTCTGGTTGTAACTGTTGCTTCTTGACCTGCATACAGATTTCTCAGGAGGCAGCTAAGGTGGTCTAGTATTCCTATCTCTTTAAGAATATTCCACAGTTTGTTGTGATCCACACAGACAAAGGCTCTGTTGTAGTCAATAAAGCAGAAGTAGATGTTTTTCTGGAACTCTCTTGCTTTTTCTATGATCCAACAGATGTTGGCAATTTGATCTCTGGTTCCTCTCCCTTTTCTAAATCCAGCTTGAACATCTGGAAGTTCTTGGTTCAAGTACTGTTGAAGACTCATTTGGAGAATTTTGAGGTGTAATCGACAAAACTTGGGTTTGTCTACAATCTAGTTCTTGCTCTGCCACAATACTTCCAAGCTGTGTGATCTTGGCTGAAACAGTTATTTTCCTCTTCTGATTTTTTTTTTTTTTACTGTTAAGTGGAGTTTTTTTACCATAATAGTCATGGTACATTGCGCTGTGCAAACAAAACTGTCAGGTATTCCTCTATGTGCTAGAAGGGACTAATTGCAATCCTTGTTGAGGACCAAAGAGAAAACATGCTTAACTTGAATCAAGTAACAGATTTTCTAATAGGAACCATACTCTGCTATCTCCTTATTAGAACTTGGAAAATTGTAATTGGGGTGAAGCATGGATATCGAACTTCGTGTTTGTTATCAAATACTTTTCTCTGTTTTATATGATAAATGGAAAAAAGTATATATGGTTATTTCTAGAAACATACCTAATTTAAAGGGCGTGGAGATGACAATTTTACTTTTCCAAATGTTTCCTTACTAACATCTGAATTCCTTTTGACAGGTAAATTCAATAGTCAGATAATTTTACAAGGAATAGAGACTATTCTGGAGGAGCTAGTTCACTGAGAAATTCAAATAAAGGTATAAATGATTATGTTCAGTTTTCTTGTGAAGAATAAGTTTATATAAGAAAAAGAGAAGCGTCTACATAGGGTCCCTGTAAAAGGAGTGATGCAAGTTTACAATTAGAGACATGACTGAAGATTTAAATTGGAATATAAAAAGAATGTCTTATTAATTGGCTGAAAATAGTTCAGTCCATTAATAACCAAGGATGCACCGAGGTTTCTAAAACTATTGCTCATTTTCTAATTAAACCTGAAACTATTCTTGTGAAGTGTCTAGGAGCCAGCAATAATTATCCCCATTTTTGAATAAAAGAACACAGTGTCTGAGAGGTGAGGCAGTTTAAGTATATAATCAAATCAGTAACACTTAAGAACAAACCCTGAAAGCAATGAGTAGAGAATGACTTTTTCTCTGCATGTAGATAGTAGTAAACGAGCAAACTGACTGGAGCATGGTAGACAGAAAGTTGGATGTGAAACCATAACACTTAAATAAAGTGTATTCCAACTCATGAAGACCAAAATTTGGGCAGGTTACTTATACCATCTATACTATCTATGAGTTGGAAATAATAGCACTCACTTTCTAGCACTGTGGAAATGAATAAATGGGAATACATATGTTTGACATAGTGGAGTAGTGAGAAGGAAATCATGGTTCCTCCTCTTGCCAACTCTTCCTGCAAGGAGCAGTGCTCATCTGAAGCGATCAAGACCAGGAAGTCAATACAGGGCTCAATCCAAGCAGATGACACTTCCCAAGGATTTATGAGATTAACTTCCATAAATGTATAAGACTAATTCAGCTTCTAATCAGGATCTGGGTGTACTCAAAAGTATGGAGTCTCTCTGTTAAAATAAGATGTCTATACCAAGTATCTTTTCTCACTATATAAGAACTTTTGGGAAAGTTTAAGGCAATGTTTAGTCTAACAAATGCATTATTTGTTAGAAAGTTTAAGGACTAGCCAGAATAAATTCCAAGTCAACTGTTCTGACTCTTCCACTTTACAGAAAAAGATAATTATGTTTAGGCCCAGACATACCCAAATTAATAATAAATTACCAAGAAGGTTAAGACTGAATTGAATATCATTTTACTCTAAGATCAGAGCCCTATCATATGTCACTTGACATTCTGAAAGTCAAACACATTCCTCCAAGTACAGGAGAAGAAGATAGACTTGAACTTCCCTTGGCCACCCAAAAAGTAAATGTTCACGATAGGCTGCCTGAGCCAAAATATCCCACCTTGGTAAAAAGTTAAACTGTCAAGATGTCTGAAATATAGAATCTATAGTTCTATCCTCTACAGAATAAAATACATCATGGAATTGTGTCAAGATGCCAACAGAAAGTCTAGCATAAATGCCAAATAATATAAGTCTTTCACACAGACCTTTCCACAAGGTTCAGTCTAGCTCGTCAGAATTCTGCTTGTGGCTCGAGGTCAAAAGCTTTCATATTCATTTGTGTTGATTTCTCTCTTATGTTCATCTCTCTCCTTCAGGGCCCATGTAAAAATGGGTCAATATCAAGAATCAGGTAATCCTTGATCCTAGGGTTAATACCAACTGAAAGTCCTAAACAGAACCAGCATATACAAAATCCCCCAGTAAGATGTAAAGCACAATCTAAAATTTCACTCCTAAACCCACACTTTCCCTTAAGATTTCTCAGTTCTGTTTATAAAGAAGAAAGTGATACATTTTAATTCCCTTTAACATTTTCTACTGAGTCAAGTGCAATTCCACTACCATCTGGGAGGATATTCTCAGTTATAACAGAACCAAAGAGAGAATTTTGTGAAACCATATACATTGTTAATAAACAAAATTACCAAATCTAATGATCTAACTTCAGAAGAGTTTTCCAAATAATGATAGGATGTTTTGCAAGATTAATCAAAGTGATTCTTTTGCTGGAAGTTTCTGTTCCTCTTTGTCTTCCTGCATTCAATCCATGCCACTTGGGAGAAGGATGATTAAATAGAAGAGCACAGTGGAAAAGGTAAATTCTCAGCCATTGAGTTTCAAAATATGCTTTGGAAATACCTTACAGAGACAAATTCTTGAGGGAACAAAACGCTAAAGTTGTTAGAAACTTGACTTTGTATAAGAAGACCAAAATCCTAACACTTCAAGAAACAATGACTATACCAAACAGTAGACATAGAAGAATAAGTGATCCATTTAATATTTTTTTCATAAACCCATTCTAAATGAAACTGGAATGGAGATGAAGCCAAAGGCAAGAGAATTAGAACTTCATATTTGCCCCAAGAAAGGGACTTATACCAAGTCTTGCTAATAACTTCTTCCTCAGACTAATTTCCGGGATTAGATATATAATAAGGTTCATAAATGAGCTTTAGGATCCAAAAATGCAAGACCTTGTACACCTCAAGCTGGGCAAATTCTTGGGACTTGTGGAGTTGATAAATGTCTCTGCCAGCATGGCATAAGGGCCTATATGCGTTTCCTAGGGCTGCTGTAATACCACCTACAGGTTTAATAACTTAAAAAAAAATTTACTACCTCACATGTTTGAGGGGCTAGAAATCTCAAATCGAGGTGTCAGCAGGGCTTTTTCCTCTTTCTGAGACTCTGAGTAGAATCCTTCATTTCCTCTTCCTAGTGTCTGATGGTGGACAGCAATCTTTGATGTGCCCTGACTTTGTAGATACATCTTTGCAACCTTTACCTCTGTCGTGACATGCCTGTTGGTTCCTTGTGTGTGTCTGTTTCCACATTATCTTACAAAGACATCAGTCATACTGAATTAGGCCCCAGTCTAATGAACTCAACTTAATTAGATTTATTTAATTTATATATTTATAAATTTATGCATTTATTATATAGATTCTATTTCTAAATAAGATCACATACATAAGAGAATTTGGGACTTCAACACATCTTTTGTTAGGATACAAAATTTAACCCATAAAAGGCCATCCATCTGCCAAGCAGGAGATGTGGGTTTGATCCCTGGGTCAGGAAGACCTCCTGGAGAAGGAAATGGCAACCCACTGAAGTATTCTTGCCTGGGAAAACCCATGGACAGAGGAGCCTGGTGGGCTACAGTCCATAGAGTCACAAAGAGTTACACACGCTTTAGCGACTAAATGACAACAATATGTTTATATGAAAGTCCTTAGACAATCACAGAGAGCTTTTAGTACCCTGGAGGGGAACTGGAAACCAATCAATTATTTACATACCCTCCAAGAGTGATATGTAAATGATGAGGGAGAGTGCTAGAATTTTGGGGGACTCATCATCAGGATAAAGCACCTGTGATGCCTTTTCTGTGCTCAGACATCATTAGAGAAGCATGAATTTCTCAGCAAATGGAAGAGTATAGATAATAAGGCACATGATTAGACGGAGTGATATAAATTTAAGAGGATATCAAGATGAAAAGGTGACTGAGAATCGCAGTCATCTACTCTTCTCCCATTGATGCCTTGACGCTACTTGAAACCTTTTGAAAATACATATCAGATGTACCCCAAATATAAACTGGAAACGAAAAACACCTGAATCGACTGAGAAGCACTGAATCGAATGAATGAATTCACCTCAGATGGACTAAGATTAAATATTTTCACACTAGAAGAAATGAGAGATGCAAGAAAAAAAGTCATGTCTTCAAGGAAACACAGCACTATATTATTTTGTGGCAATGTTCATTTGTGATCTGAGATTTATATATGTTACCTGTATAATGAAGATGGAAAAAACTCTCTGGGATGCATTGGGCAAGAATATATCAATAGAGAAACTGTCTTTCAATGGACATGCTGCCAATGTAAAAATAAAAACATATTAGAAACACTGAAAGCTGGAGAACTATAATTTCACAGGAATCCTGTGGACTCTAAAGTGTGTATCACAGAGGTAAAAACCATAATCAAACCTGGTTGCCTTTACTCTGGTCGTACCTATCATTTTTATTTCAGCAAGGAAATATCGTTTGCCCTACATTGATCAGGATACAGTTTCTGAAGGCAGATTCATTGCGCACACATAGCTCACACTCCCTGAAATTGTGAACACTATGTAAGAGATTTAAAAATAAAAGATAACATGTTTGTAAATGGATTTACCTGAAACATGAAGTAGAAAAAACCACAATAGATTTTTTGATATGTAGATGAGAAAGTAAGAGAGATAACTTTACATATAATAAATTTATGTGAGAGTCTCAGTCCTTACTGGCTGATTGATACAGGGCAACTGAATTAATATTCATAAATCTTGGTGTCCTAAGGTGCCAAATGGCCATAAGAATAGTATTGATACTAACCTCACAGAGTCTAGAGCTTTAAATGAGATAACACATGTATAGCACTCAGCACAGTGACAGACACATAGTAAGCATCTAATAAGTATTTATTTGTATACATTGCTTTTGCTCATCCAAATTGTGTTGTCTTCCAAAGGACAACTGAAATAAGAGAGCTGTGTTTCTGTCTCAGTTTTAGAATTGTCTAATTATGCATTTTAGATTTGGGTTTCTCAACTGAGCTTCCAATCTTTCATGTGTAACATGACTACATTGGCTACTGGATGGTCTATAATCCCATGTCCAGGCCTGATATTATACAGTTATAGGGACAGACATTGAGACACAGTTGCCTTAAAACCATACCATTTCCTAGCTGTACAAGACTTTAACAATTATCTCATAGCTAACCAAACCTAAGAATAGGTAAGGAAATAAAGCACTGATCAGCCAAGTGACCCACAAAGAATTCCCTACTGTTCATTTGCATTCTCCACAATCCTTGATTCACTGGCTTTGATACCTACTTCTAAACCTGGAGTATTACCCTTGCTGCTGCTGCTAGGTCGCATCAGTCGTTTCTGACTCCGTGCAACCCCATAGATGGAAGTCTACTAGGTTCCTCCGTCCCTGGGATTCTCCAGGCAAGAACACTGGAGTGGGTTGCCATTTCCTTCTCCAATGCATAAAAGTGAAAAGTGAAAGTGAAGTCGCTCAGTTGTGTCTGACTCTTTGCGATCCCATGGACTACAGCCCACAGGCTCCTCCATCCATGGGATTTTCCAGGAAAGAGCACTGGAGTGGGGTGCCATTGCCTTCTCCAAGTACTACCCTTATTTGTTATCAAAAGCAAAATTGGAGTTTCAAACTAATCATTTAGTTATCACTTTTAGTTCTGCCAGGATGTCACAGATTTCCTTGTCAGCTCGATTCAGCAGTTAATGGGTGCCACTGTCAGCGTTCCTCATTTCCTTTGTAGATATATGGAGCGCGAGACTCCCAGTCAGTCTGTACTCTGAAGTCATCGTCTTCTTATACATACTTACTTTTCCATTCCTACTGAATCAAAATGGCCTTTATCACATTTATGTCGTCTGTCTATGTCTATCTTCTTCTAAGTCTCAGCAACATGAAGCCGGGGTCCATGATTTCTTTGTGCTTATGCCAGGTACTTAGTAAAATGCCTCAAGAATAGTTATTAATAACTATTTAGAGTATCACTTAATAAATTAATGAGCCAGTGAATTTTATTATGTTGACTCATATGAAATTGAGTTGTAGTTTAAAAAAAAGGACAAAGATAAAAAAATTCAGCTTATGAGCAAATGCCAGTTATAGACCTAATTTCTACCTCTTCATTCAGTTGGGACAGATTTCAATATTGATGAAAGTATTCAATTTTTAGCTTTTCTTTTTTCTTCCACTTAAGCTCTTTCTTATTTCTACTTGAATCCTATTCTAGGAATATGCTGTAATTAAGTTTTGTTCTTTTATTCAGTGAATTAGTCATTTGAAAAAAATATTCACTGAGCATATTTGAAACAGGGACTGTGCTAGGCTCTAGGGATAAAATTTTGAACACAACTAAATGTGGTTCAAGTTCTAATGTAACCTTTAACCTACTTAGATACAGACATCAGTAAAACAATCAAATTATATAGAGAGTTGTACACTGAAAAAAAGGAATATTGTATTATGAGAATGCATGATAATAGAATCAATCCTACAAAGGAGAGGGTCAATTATGGCTTCCCTGAGAAAGTGACTCTAAAGTTGAAAATTTAAGGATAAATTGAATTAATCAGATAATACACACTGCAATAATACTTCTGTTTATAAAAATTGAGCAACTAGATACTATTTCAAGTTTAGCTCCATACAATCAATTTTTGACAGTGAACAGTATATACAAAGTAATGGGGAATAAAACATGTGAGCAAGTGAGAGAAAGTCAATATGACTGGATTAACCCTGATAAGAAATATACACAGAGACCAGGATATCTGGGGTCTTCAGAGCCATATTTAATCTTAAAAGTGATGGAAAGGTCTTAAAAGTTTTATAGCTAGTGCAAGTCTTACATATTTGTGCATTTTCTATTATATCACTGTGGATGCAATATATTTGATAGTTGGATAAGAAATGTGAAATTCAGTTAATAGTTACTGTGAAAGATGAAGTAACATGAGCTACAATGATGGTAACAGTGGTAATGGAGATTGCTGGATGGTAGTGGTGGTGATAGACTCGAGAAGCATTTAGGTTATGCATATAGTAATGGATTAACTTGGGATATTAAGGAAAGAAAGAAGTCAGAAGTGACGGGAACATGTTATTTGGAAAATATAAAATCAATTTTGGACACGAGAAGTTTGAGTTTCATTTCAGACATCGAAACGGAAATGTTGAATATACAGCCAGATGACCACATCAGGAACTGAGAGTTGAGGCCTGATATAGAATTAGATATATAGATGTATGTTTTGGTAGGGATCATTATGAAGTACATGACAAGTGAAGAAGCCTAAAGAAAACTAAATTTTCAGAAGATAGAGTGGTAAATTATGTCAAAATTTGCAGCAAGATTAAGTAAGATGAGGATTATAAAAGTTATTGAATATAGTAAATTTAGGTCATGTTTCAGCATAAAGAGAGCTATTTTGATTTACCCAATCTAGGAGACTGGCTTATGGATTAAGTTGTTGTTTAGTTGCTAAGTCACGTTCAACTCTTTGTGACCCCCCAGGACTGCAGTGCTTCAGGATTTCCTGTCCTTCACAGTCTCCTCAAGTTTACTCAAACTCAGTCCACTGAGGTGGTGATGCATGGATGAAGCAAACTGGGAGAAAATAGAGATTTTTAAGTAAAGATGATTTACTGAAGAAATTTCACTGGGAAACAGAGAATAGGGGGGAAATGGGTGAAATTTGAAGAAATGCATGAACAGAAGAAAGGTTTTTTTTTAATAGAATAAATCTTGTTTAAAAATAGATCAATAGAGCTTAAGCTCAGAATTGTATTTAACAATCCAATTGAAAAGGAAAAAGAGGATAGGGATCAAATAATAACATAAGATTTTTGAAAACTCAATAAAGAATATGGTTGGAAGGACAAGTTAAGTGATTAAGAAAAACTTATATAGCAAGATGAAAAATAATAATATATACATAATAAAATACTGACTAGTATAATAATAATGATAAGATGATAGTGATGATGATGATTTCTGTTTAGTGATTACTATGTGCCAGTCACTATTTCAATCACTTTACATGTTAGATGGGGATATTGGTAGACTGTAGGCTTGATAAAAAAACATTGAAAACATTTCCTTCTGATGGCTTTCTATTCTTTATACAGTAAGAAGTAAGGTCATATACTAATAGCAATGGCATATTGGGTTTGATGGGAAGAGGTTGCCAGAAATCTAAGAAAAATGACAAACTTTAAAACAGTCATAAAAATGAGAACAAGTTGAAAACAGAAATATAGTGGAACTGTGAGGCAATGTTTGGACCTGAAGCTAGTGATCATGAATTTATAGTGATATCAATCTGCTTTGTGGTGTCATTTTCTCTAATATGGCTCAGTAGCTCAGATTAAATTAATCATCAATCAACCAACCATTGATGCCTTTAGCACATAGGGTAAAATCAGATGCTCTGAAGAAAGCAAACATCAGTAAGCTTATACTTTGACTTTTACTTAGCCAAGATAATTAAAACCCCATGTTTTGGGGGTCTGGTTCCAAATACGGTGTAACTAGCCTTAGACAATCTATTAACAGATAGCAATTATAAGCTCTAAAAATATATTAAAACATACACAACTCTTTCAAAATACTGGGGAACAGCAGAATCACATTCTTCTGAAGTGCCCATAAACATTCTCCAGAATAGATCACATATTAAGCCACAAAAGAAGTATCAATAAATCTAAGAGGACTGAAATCATATCAAGTATGTTTTGGACCACAATAGTATGCAACTAAAAATTACAAGAAAGAAACTGGAAAAAATGCAAATACATGGAGATTAAACATGATAGTCAACAACCAAAGGGTCAATAATGAAATAAAAAAAAATACATCAAAACAAATAATAATTAAAATAAAACATTCCAAATCTACAGAATGCAGCAAAAGTGTTTTTAAGAAGAAAGTTCTTAGCAAAACAGGCCTTTCTCAATAAACAAAGTCCCAAATAATCAACCTAACTTTCTGCATAAAGGAACTAGAAAAACAAATTAAGCCCTAAGTTAAGAGAAAGAAGGAAATAATAAACATCACAATGGAAGTATGTAAAACGGAGAATAAAGTAATAGAAAAGATCAAAAATTCAATATATTTTTCTTTGAAAAAATAAAGCTAACAAACCTTTAAACAGACTCACCAAGAAAAAAGGGAATGGGCTTAAATAATTAATATTAGAAGTGAAAGAAGTTACAATTAACACCATGGAAATACAAAAGAGATGACTATGAACAATCATGTACCAACAAACTGGCAACCTAGAAGACATGGATACTTTCCTGAAAATATACAATCTTATAAGACTGAACATGAAGTATTAGAAAATCAGAACAGACCCATCATTTGCAAAGAGACTGAACCAGTAATCCAAAAACTCCTAACAAACAAAACTCCAGGACCAAAGAGCTTCACTTATGAGTTCCACCAAACATTCAAAGATCTAATGTCTATTCATTTCAAACTCTTTCAAAAAACTGAAGAAAAAAGAACCCAAATTTACTTTATGAGACCAGTGTTAACTCTTCTCATACAAAGACACCACCAAAAAAAAAAAAAAATTACAGGCTAACAATTTTGGTGAAAGTAGATGTAAAAATCCTCAATAAAATTGACAAACCAAACTCAACAATACATTAAGAGGATCATACACCACAATCAAGTGGGATTTATTCCAGGGATATCAGAATAGTTCAACAACTGCAATGTGATACAACAACTTAAAGTCAAGGATAAAAATCTTGTGATCATTCCAAAAGATACATAAAAAGCATTTGATGAAATATACCATCCACTTAAAATAGAAACTCTCAACAAGGTGAGTATAGAGGGAATACAAACCAACACAATAAAGGCCATATATGACAAATCCATTCTGTTCCTGGGTATATGTCTAAAATAAAATGAAAGCACAACATTCAAAAGATATATACACTCCAGTGTTCATATCATCATTAAGATGGCTTAAATATTGAAACAAGTGTCCATCAACAGATGATTGAGTAAAGAAGATATACAATGAGCACTACTCAGCCATCAAAAAGAATGACATGGACAGGCCTATAGGGCATTATCCTTAGTGAAAAAGAGAGATACGGACAAATACTCTATCGCTTATATGTAGAATCTTTAAAATAAACAAACAGAAACAGACTTACAGTTATAGAGTACAAACTAGTGGTTACCAGTGGGAGAGGGCAAGTGGAAGGGCATGAAAAAGGAAGAAGATTGAGAGTACAAATTACAGTGTATAAAATAAATTAGCTACAAGGATATACTGTACAGTACAGAGCATATAGCCAATGTTTTAATATACAATAACTTAAAATGGAATCACTATGTTGTATACCTGAAAACAATATAGCAAGGAGATCCAACCAGTCCATTCTGAAGGAGATCAGTTCTGGGTGTTCTTTGGAAGGAATGATGCCAAAGCTGAAGCTCCAGTACTTTGGCCACCTCATGCGAAGAGTTGACTCATTGGAAAAGACTCCGATGCTGGGAGGGATTGGGGGCAGGAGGAGAAGGGGACGACAGAGGATGAGATGGCTGGATGGCATCACCGACTCGATGACCGTGGGTCTGAGTGAACTCCGGGAGTTGGTGATGGACAGGGAGGCCTGGCGTGCTGCGATTCATGGGGTCGCAAAGAGTCAGACACGACTGAGCGAATGAACTGAACTGAACTGAGACTATATATCAGAAGAAAGAAGCAATATTAACTCTTTTAACCCACTTGAGTGTTTAGTAAATAAAGAACAAAATTATCAAATAGGATGCCATATCATTAGCACATTAAGGCTTAAGTGTGCATTAAAATGGATTTTCCAGGTGGCACACTAGTTGTAAAGAACCCACCTGACAATGCAGAAGACAAGAGATGAAGATCAGGAAGAGCCCCAGGAGGAGGGCGTGGCAACCCACTTCAGTATTCTTGCCTGGAAAATCCCATGGACCAAGGAGACTGCTGGGCTACAGCCCATAGAGTCGTAAAGAGTCAGATATGACTGAAGCGATTTAGCACACACTCATGTGCATTAAAATATACAAGTTCAAATGGTGTATGCCTTAGTTTGACCACCACAGCTATATGCTAAATACCTGTGCAGAAAATTCCCCCAATACCAGTATGATTATTATATGAAAGAAGATTTTATATACATAGAATAAGGCTTGTTATAATCACTCAAAGTTCACATTGCCCTCAAACCAGTGCTTTAAACTTGTCTTAATTTCTGAAATACACATTACCACTTCTAGCCTTCTCATTTACCTTCCATTTGGGAAGAACATTTACTCTGAGCCTTTTCTTCATATATTTCTTGGTGCTTTTGGGGAAATCAATGCTCAGTGACATTTCAATTACTATAGCACAATATTTAAAGAGGATGAAATTATGTATTGCTATTATTTTATAAGTCTTACTAGGATGGCTATTAGTTTGGGGTCCTTCAATAATTCCCATGATGTTCTATCTGTGGAAAGAATATGATTCAGTTTTAAGACTTGATTATTGCCCCATAAAACAAATTTACTTTATTTTATTATTCCTCACTGGATGACTTGTAAGCTCAGACATGCCAATTCCCCTTCTTAAATATGAACAATAAATGTGCACGTGTGTTTGACTACACACACACAAAGATAACAATTCCCCAAGTTGCCTTAAATCCTTGAAGTATTATATTTCTATTTGAAATATAAAAAAGTATTTGAAAAGATTGGAAATAATGTTTGAATACTTGTTTCTTAATTATGTTATCAGTTAAGCAAGGTATTAGCAGATTTTTTGATTTAAACTAATATTTTCTCTATTAAATGCATACTACACGTACCTCTTTCCCTTCTGGTTTCCTCAGTGTGTATGCCCAGCAGTGGGATTGCCGGATCATAAGGCAATTCTATTTCCAGTTTTTTAAGGAATCTCCACACTGTTCTCCATAGTGGCTGTACTAGTTTGCATTCCCACCAACAGTGTAAGAGGGTTTCCTTTTCTCCACACTCTCTCCAGCATTTATTGCTTGTAGACTTTTGGATCGCAGCCATTCTGACTGGCGTGAAATGGTACCTCATAGTGGTTTTGATTTGCATTTCTCTGATGAGTGATGTTGAGCATCTTTTCATGTGTTTGTTAGCCATCTGTATGTCTTCTTTGGAGAAATGTCTATTTAGCGCAGCACTGTTTATAATAGCCAGGACATGGAAGCAACCTAGATGCCCATCAGCAGATGAATGGATAAGAAAGATGTGGTACATATACACAATAGAGTATTACTCAGCCATTAAAAAGAATACATTTGAATCAGTTCTAATGAGGTGGATGAAACTTGAGCCTATTATACAGAGTGAAGTAAGCCAGAAAGAAAAACACCAATACAGTATACTAACGCATATATATGGATTTTAGAAAGATGGTAACAATAACCCTGTGTACGAGACAGCAAAAGAGACACTGATGTATAGAACAGTCTTATGGACTCTGTTGGAGAGGGAGAGGGTGGGAAGATTTGGGAGAATGGCCTTGAAACATGTATAATAATCATGTATGAAATGAGTTGCCAGTCCAGGTTCGATGTACGATACTGGATGCTTGGGGCTGGTGCACTGGGACGACCCAGATGGATGGTATGGGGAGGGAGGAGGGAGGAGGGTTCAGGATGGGGAACACATGTATACCTGTGGTGGATCCATTTTGATATTTGACAAAACTAATACAATATTGTAAAGTTTAAAAATAAAATAAAATTTAAAAAATAAATGCACACTAAAAATATTCCATATTTATCTGTTGTTATGATGACACTGAAATCATTGTGTTAATTGCATGATAGTCTAGAGAATATGTAGACATGCTGCTGATGAACCAATTGTCAATACTTCCAAATTCCTCCCAAGGCATTTTGACATTAATGCGATTATTAATTATTTTGGGCCTCATTACACAGAAAAGTTCTTTTTTCATTTTTCCATTCCTCAAGTAATGGCTTTCTTGTTTTACAGTGGTTTCAATAATGATCAGAAATTTACTGGACATCAGTAATTAGTAACTACTCCAATCGTATTAGCCCTAATTAGCCCTAAAAATCAGAAGGAAGTTATTTTAGATGATAGCATTAATAACGACCACCACGCTAATCAGTCCTAGTAGTAAAAGTAGACAACTTGATCAACAGCAATTAGTTTTGGCTTTTTACCCACTGCAATCATGCAGACTCATTTCAGCATAGGGCTAAAAATCAATGTATTCTCTATTATTTAGATTGTCAATTATGCTTTTCATCACCCAAATGAATCCCAGCCTCTGGCCTATGCATTTACAGCAGTCCAAGCACTACTGACTCACAATAATCTACTGGTTGGGTAAGTTTACGCATTGTACAATATAAGGGTAAAGGTCTCATAATAATGTCACTGAATTAATTCCAAAGCTCTAGGATTTCTCCAAGTCTAAGCCTTCAACTAATCAGCTGTCACCATACATAACAACCAAGATCATTAAAATCATAATGTAACTGTGATTCTATTCCAAATAAACTACAGTCTAAATATTCTACATTCAGTATACAGCTAACCATTGAACAAAATGAGGTTTGGGGCACTGACTCCCGAACAGCGAAAAATCCCCATATTATTTACAGTCAGCTCTCAGTATCTGTGGTTCCACATCTTCCAATTCAACCAACCACAGACTGCATAGGACTGCAGTATTTACTCTTGGAAAAAATCCACATATAAGTGAACCAATACTGTAAATTTTACATTGTTGAAAGGTTAACTATACTATGTGCATAAACATAGTACAGTTAAAACTCTCCTCTGTGTCTTTTCTTAGTAGAAAATGACCAAAGAGTTCTATACAGTTACAATATTACTGTTTCATGTAAAAATTTTAATATTTAATAGGAATGTATATCTTATGAATTGACATCAATAAAATAAAGTCACTGTCCGTTTTCTTCTGCTTGGTCTCTTTGGTTACTTGTACCTGAAGAGTCTTCACCCAAACCATCAACTTGGAAAACATCTCCTTATGTGTCAAGAAACAGCTCACCTACCACAGTTTTAGGGTCGCTTGCTCTGGGAAGTGCCAGAGGTGATATGTACAAGGTATTCATAGATTTGTTAAATTCCAGTCTTGCTCTTAGTAGGTCACCTCACACTGCCTGAGTTTGGATGAACTTCAACAAGTTACTTGTATTTTCCATACTTCAGCGTCCTCAATTTATAAGATAAACAAAATAGCACCTCTTATAGAGGATTGATTTGGAGACAACTTAAGAAAATATGTAGAGGTATGTTCCTTCTATTCCTGCTCTCTGGAGAGTTTTTATCATAAATGGATGTTGAATTTTATCAAAGGCTTTCTCTGCATCTATTGAGATAATCATATGGCTTTTATTTTTCAATTTGTTAATGTGGTGTATTACATTGATTGATTTGCAAATATTGAAGAATCCTTGCAACCCTGGGATAAAGCCCACTTGGTCATGGTGCATGATCTTTTTAATGTGTTGTTGGATTCTGATTGCTAGATTTTTATTAAGGATTTTTGCATCTATGTTCATCAGGGCCAAAGAACTAAATAGACATTTCTCCAAAGAAGACATACAGATGGCTAACAAACACATGAAAAGATGCTCAACATCACTCATTATCAGACAAATGCAAATCAAAACCACAATGAGGTACCATTTCATGCCACTCAGAATGGCTGTGATCCAAAAGTCTACAAGCAATAAATGCTGGAGAGGGTGTGGAGAAAAGGGAACCCTCTTACACTGTTGGTGGGAATGCAAACTAGTACAGCCACTATGGAGAACAGTGTGGAGATTCCTTAAAACTGGAAATAGAACTGCCTCATGACCCAGCAATCCCACTGCTGGGCATACACACCGAGGAAACCAGAACTGAAAGAGACACGTGTACCCCAGTGTTCATCGCAGCACTGTTTATAATAGCCAGGACATGGAAGCAAAACTGGAAATAGAACTGCCTCATGACCCAGCAATCCCACTGCTGGGCATACACACTGAGGAAACCAGAATTGAAAGAGACACGTGTACCCCAGTGTTCATCGCAGCACTGTTTATAATAGCCAGGACATGGAAGCAAAACTGGAAATAGAACTGCCTCATGACCCAGCAATCCCACTGCTGGGCATACACACTGAGGAAACCAGAATTGAAAGAGACACGTGTACCCCAGTGTTCATCGCAGCACTGTTTATAATAGCCAGGACATGGAAGCAACCTAGATGCCCATCAGCAGATGGATGGATAATAAAGCTGTGGTACATATACACAATGGAGTATTACTCAGCCATTAAAAAGAATACATTTGAATCAGTTCTAATGAGGTGGATGAAACTGGAGCCTATTATACAGAGTGAAGTAAGCCAGAAAGAAAAACACCAATACAGTATGCTATGCTAAGTCACTTCAGTTGTGTCCGACACTGTGCGACCCCATAGACGGCAGCCCACCAGGCTCCCCCGTCCCTGGGATTCTCCAGGCAAGAACACTGGAGTGGGTTGCCATTTCCTTCTCCAATGCATGGAAGTGAAAACTGAAAGTGAAGTTGTTCAGTCATGTCTGACCCTCAGCGACCTCATTGACTACAGCCCTCCAGGCTCCTCCATCCATGGGATTTTCCAGGCAAGAGTACTGGAGTGGGGTGCCATTGCCTTCTCCGCCAATACAGTATACTAAGGCATATATATGGAATTTAGAAAGATGGTAATGACAACCCTGTATGCGAGACAGCAAAAGAAACACAGGTGTATAGAACAGTCTTTTGGACTCTGTGGGAGAGGGAGAGGGGGATGATTCGGAGAATGGCATTAAAACATGAATACTATCATAAAAAAAAGAATATATGTAAATCATTTTAAGGAAGGCTTGATACATGATGCTGTTGTTTAGTAGCTTAGTTGCATCTGACATTTTTGCGACCCCATAGACTGTAACCCTCTAGGTCCCTCTGTCCATGGGATTTCCCAAGCAAGAACATTGGAGTGGGTTCCCATTTCCATAAGCTCAATAAATGTTAGATATTAATAAGCTCTTGATGAAAGTGAAAGTGGAGAGTGAAAAAGTTGGCTTAAAGCTCAACAGTCAGAGAACGAAGATCATGGCATCTGGTCCCATCACTTCATGGCAAATAGTTGGGGAAACAGTGGAAACGGTGTCAGACTTTATTTTTCTGGGCTCCAAAATCACTGCAGATGGTGACTGCAGCCATGAAATTAAAAGACGCTTACTCCTTGGAAGGAAAGTTATGACCAACCTAGATAGCATATTCAAAAGCAGAGACATTACTTTGCCAACAAAGGTTCGTCTAGTCAAGGCTATAGTTTTTCCTGTGGTCATGTATGGATGTGAGAGTTGGACTGTGAAGAAGGCTGAGCGCTGAAGAATTGATGCTTTTGAACTGTGGTGTTGGAGAAGACTGTTGAGAGTCCCTTGGACTGCAAGGAGATCCAACCAGTCCATTTTGAAGGAGATCAGCCCAGGGATTTCTTTGGAAAGAATAATGCTGAAGCTGAAACTCCAGTACTTTGGCCACCTCATGCGAAGAGTTGACTCATTGGAAAAGACTCTGATGCTGGGAGGGATTGGGGGCAGCAGGAGAAGGAGACGACAGAGGATGAGATGGCTGAATGGCGTCACGGACTCGATGGACGTGAGTCTGAGTGAACTCCAGGAGTTGGTGATGGAAAGGGAGGCCTGGCGTGCTGCGATTCATGGGGTCGCAAAGAGTCAGACACGACTGAACAACTGAGCTGAACTGAACTGAATAAGCCTTACTCAGTGATCTATGCAAACAAATAAAGGAAAACAATAGAATGGGAAAGACTAGACATCTCTTCAAAAAATGAGAGATACCAAGAGAACATTTCATGCAAATATGGGCAAAATAAAGGGCAGGAATGATTTGGACCTAACAGAAGCAGAAGATATTAAGAAAAGGTGACAAGAATATACAGAAGAACTATACAAAAAAGATCCTGATAACCACAGTGGTGTGATCACTCACCTAGAGCCAGACATCCTGTAATTCAAAGTCAAGTGGGCCTTAGGAAGCATCATTACAAACAAAGTTAGTGGAGGTGATGGAATTCCAGTTGAGCTATTTCAAATCCTAAAAGATGATGCTGTGAAAGTGCTGCACTCAATATGCCAGCAAATTTGGAAAACTCAGCAGTGACCACAGAACTGGAAAAGATCAGTTTTCATTCCAATACCAAAGAAGGGCAATCCCAAAGAAAGTTCAAACTACCACACAACTGCACTCATCTCGCATGCTAGTAAAGAAATGCTCAAAATTCTCTAAGCCAGGCTTCAACAGTACATGAAGTGAGAACTTCCAGATGTTCAAGCTGTATTTAGAAAAGAGAGAGGAACCAGAGATCAAATTGCTAACATCTGTTGGGTCATAGAAAAAGCAAGAGAGTTCCATAAAAACATCTACTTCTGCTTTATTGACTATGCTAAAGTTTTTGACTGTGGATCATAGTAAACTGTGGAACATTTTTAAAGAGATGGGAATACCAGACCACCTTAGCTACCTCCTGAGAAATCTGTATGCAGGTCAAGAAGCAACAGTTAGAACTGGACATGGAACAACAGACTGGTTCCAAATTGGGAAAGGTGTACGTCAAGGCTATATATTGACATCCTGCTTATTTAACTTATATGCAGAGTACATCATGCAAAATGCTGGACTGGAGGAAGCGCAAGCTGGAATCAAGATTGCCAGGAGAAATATCAATAACCTCAGATATGCAAATGACAGGACTCATATGGCAGAAAGCGAAGGGGAACTGAAGGGCCTCTTGATGAAAGTGAAAGAGGAGAGTGGAAAAGCTGGCTTAAAACTCAACATTCAGAAAACTAAGATCATGGCATCTGGTCCCATCACGTCATGGCAAATGGATGGGGAAACAGTGGAAACAGTGACAGATTTTATTTTCTTGGGCTCCAAAATCACTTCAGATGATGACAGGATCCATGAAATTAAAAGATGCTCATTCCTTGGAAGAAAAGCTTGACCAACCTAGACAGCATATTAAAAAGCAGAGACATCATTTTGTTAACAAAAGTCAAGTAGTCAATGCTATGGTTTTTTCAGTAATCGTGTATGGATGTGAGAACTGGACCATAAAGAAAGTTGAGCACTGAAGAATTGATGCTTTCGAACTGTGGTGTTGGAGAAGACTTGAGAGTCCCTTGGACTGCAAGATCCAACCAGTCAATCCTAAAGGAAATCAGTCCCAAATATTCTTTGGAGGACTGATGCTGAAGCTGAACCTCTAATACTTTGGCTACCTGATGCAAAGAACTGACTTATTGGAAAAGACCCTGATGCTGGGAAAGATTGAAGGCAGGAGGAGAAGGGGACCACAGAGGATGAGATGGTTGGATGGCATCACTGACTCACTGGACATGAGTTTGAGCAAGCTCCGGGAATTGGTGATGGACAGGTAATCACGGCGTGCTGCAGTCCATGGGGTCGCAAAGAGTCGGACGTGACTGAGCACTGAACTGACTGAAACATATTGCAAAAACATTTTAAGGGAAAATATTAACTGTACAAAATAAAGGTGCAAAATAATTACAATGATGATTCAGACATGAGAAAAGACTGTACTAATCAGTAATCAGTGAAGGTTCTATTGCTGCATATGATAATGTGAGCTACCTATAATTAGCATTAGTTAATATTAAAAGACTATTTCCCTCTTGAATACATTTCTTGAATTACTTCTTCGGTTCTTTTATTGAAGCACACTGGGATAGGCTAACTTACTGTTTGCCCAGCAAGCTTTGCTATTCTTGTTTCTTTAACATGTAAAATAAGTTATCATATTCATCATTGCAATAAAGAACTATGCCTGTTCCAGCACTCTTCTCTTCCCTCGGCAGCTGACTAAAATGTATTTGATTTTGTCATTCACAACTTTTTCTATGTATTTGTGGTCAACTGGGGCATAGACTGTTGCAAGTAACAAATAATTTATTATCAAACTATGTGCATAAATGCAATCAGACATTTTCTTGAAGCTGTTTGGACTGAATGACTCACAAGGGTTCAAAGTTTACACTTATTTATTCCGGAGGGTTACTATGTGAAGAAAAACCTAGGCAATATTTTGCAAATCTATTCAAAGGTACATTGACTTCTTAAAAGTTAAATTATTTCCCCCACGTTTTCTATTATTTTTTCGAATAGCATTTGGGGGAAGGTAGCTTTTAAATACTGATAAAGCTAACACTTTTTGATCTAAACTTATGAATTCTTTACCATAGCCTAGTGCAATGCCTGCTTTAGGCCCTGAAAGTTTTCTGTTCTGTCCCTGAGATTGATCTGCGCATCCAATTAAATCTGTTTCCAGACTTTACTGAGTTGAGGTATTTAAACAGGACTGATGTCAAGTACCAAATGAGAAAAGTACTGTAAAGCTAAGGAGCCCAGTCATATGCGTTTGAAAAATAAAGACAGATGGTGCCTATTAGAGAGTTTTCTGCAGTTGAACCACACTATTTACGCTTAAATTTTCTTTGATAACTGGTTCATTTGCAGATGTACATATGCTTTGGGAGGTAAATATAATATGCTAAATATGCTGTATATACTTGGGCTGTTTCTAGGTCTTCTCAGTGGAAAAAGCTAGTGTGCATGTACCCCACCTGCTGCCCACCAAAACACAGTTGATGTTAAACTGATACAGACTTGGAACAAAATATTTTTCTTATGCTGGATCTTATATACTTTTTCACACTGAGAATTCTCTTTTTATGTTAAAGATACAATACAATTAAATTTTTGTGCTTATTCTTTTAGATTTATTCCATGTTGTGTGCTGAACTGTATCTCCCAAAAGATGCTGAAGTCCTAACTTCCAGTACCTATGAATGTGACTCTTTTCTGAAATAGGTCTTTGCAGATGATCAACTTCGGAAGAGGTCATCAGGGTGGGTGATTTAATAAATAATATTGGCCTTTGTTTTTTCTGGGCTAAAGACCCAAAACCTCAGCCTCTCCAAATTATGTCATGATGTATATCTTCAGACCAAAAACCGAGCTTATGTGACTTAATGATTTCAGCGGTGGAAATAAACTTGTTGTTTGTATCCTTAATCACTGGTTAGCTAAATTTGTTATTCATCATATTTAGATGTTTAAAAACAGAGTCTTATTTATTAGGAGATTCAATGGGAAAGTAGAAAGTAATAGCATCCATCACTCATATTGTCCCACCTCAGTTCCAAAATCAAGACATTTTAAATACTACAGGATGGCTTCCCAGGTGGCTCAGTGGTAAAGAAACAGTAGGAGATGCAAGAGATGTGGGTCCAATCCCTCCTCTGGAGAAGGAAATGGCAACCCACTCCAGTATTTTTGCCTGGAAAATTCCATGGACAGAGGAGCATGGTGGGCTAGAGTCCAGGGGTTCGCAGAGTTGGACACAGCTGAGCATGCACGTGATACGCTACAGAAGACTCCACTTGGCAAAAGATATCAGCACTTTCTCTTGGACAACATCTTGAATATCGCTTAGCCTCTCTACCTCTTGTAGCTTGGTCAAGGGGATGAATCCAAGGAGTTAAGTCCATTTTCAGGGCATGAATTAAAGCGCAGGACATACAACCTTCAAGTCAAGCCTATGATTGTTGCTCAGTTGGTCCATACAGGTTTTGTTGTGTTTCTGTCTTCATAAAGAGGCTATGCTTACCATTGGTCCTTCTTATCCAAAGATTGTACAGAAGTCATAATTCATTTAAAATTAGTTTATTCACTTCTCAGACCAGTCTGTTATTTTTTTAAAAACTCCAATAAATCTTGTTTAGTGAAGTAGAGCTCTGAAGTAAAATATGGAAGCATTTACTAAAAGGAAAGAGTTTATCTACTTTATTTAAAGGGAACATTCTAAGTCTCAACATATTAACTTTTTGATATTTATTTGTTGACCATGGCAAAATAAAAATATTATTTAATAAATCTATCTGTAGTCTCATGTATATATGTCAATATTTTCTGTAAATTCCATTCAAAATCCTTTAACCACTTTCCACTAACTCCTTCAAAATTTCTAATAACATTATCTTTCTTATCTGCCATGATTCTGCTAATTTTCAATGTTCTATTTGTCCTTAGCACTTTGTACATACATCTGTAAACTCTGTGATAAACTGGTTTGATCAGACTTTTTCGCTCTCCCACTAGGCTCTTACTTCCTTTGGACACAGGCTATACCTATTCATCTTTAGATTTTCCAAATATGGACCTGTTGTCAGACAAATTGGCAGAATTCAATACATTCAATACATGAGCACTTATTTGTGGACATTGTTAAATTTTGTGTGTATGTAGTCACAGTAGCACATTATCTCAATCAGGATCCATTCAGGGAAACCAAAGCCTTATCAGATCTTTCAGCAGAAAGAAATTTAATTTATGGAAAATTGATCCCATAGGTGTTGAAAAGTTAAGAGTCTAAAAGCAGCACTGATAAAACCACAGACAGTAATTTTAGAAAGTGGCTATCATCTACATTGCTTGGGAAACAAAAAAGGAAGAGATGAAACTGCTAAAATTTAAAAGCTCAAGGAAGAAAATCTAGAGACAATTGCTGTTTAGACCTATGAGTAGGAGGTCTTTGAGAGACCTTTGAGAGGACATGAGCCTGAAAGAACCTGCAGGCAATTACTTCTGCCAAATTACTGACAAGAGGAAGACAACAGTGAGAAGGTACCTGCTGCCCTTCTCCTGCCTTTCAGTCTCCATCTGGTGCCTCTTAGTGACTGAAACTACTAGAGGCCATTTGGCAAGAAGTCTTAAGAAATGTAGTTTGCAGGGTCCCAACCCCAGCATCCAAACTCAGGGTCGAGAAATGTAGGTTTGGATTTTAAGACTATAGGAAAGTAATCAATATGCCCAATTTGGATGTAATTTTTTTTTTCTTTTAACATAGTTCAGGTGCAAGGGAAGGATACAAAAAGGAAAAAGACCTGTGAATTTTCAAATATCTATTAAGCACCAGACACCATTTTATATTCTAAAATATTAATCATTCAACAAGTATTTGCTGGACACATACTATTTCCAATCACAGCAAAGAACCTTCAAGTGCAATATGAAAAGATGGGCATTATCCTTTCTTTCATAGAATTTAGAGACTTGAAAGATAAAGGGGCAAATTAATGTATAATTATGATAATATGTGTACCGACCTAGCTCAAATCATGTAACCATCTTGGAAGAGTCAGAAAGGGTAATGAAGGGTAATGAAGCCATTTAATATTTCCAGGATAATAGATCCAAGCTGCATAGATAAGACCTGAATCCAGAGATGCAAGTCTCTAGGATTCACATATTTTCTCAGGACACCACTCTTCTTACTAGGTGAGAGAAGCTTGGAGTGGCCTCTTGATCTCTTCTTACTGCCAAGTTTTGCAAGCTCACACAGGGAAAAAGCAGTAAATTATTTGACTTGACTTTGTTTAGCTTCCTCCAAAATGGAAGATAAATATCTTACATGGATATCCATGCCAAGGGAAAATTCATTTTAATTAGTTTCATCAAAGTCCTTACACTCTACATCTGTACAGACACATTCGATTCCTCTTCTTGCACTTGTGGCTAACTAGACACTTTGCCAGTTCATCAGTGGTTTAGAAATATCCCTTTATTTCATCCTTTAGTATGATTCCCTGAAAAAGTATGGTGCCAGATTTTCAATTACAACAAGAAGCATTGCTAGGGGCTACCCAAATTCTCTTTTGTGCCATATCCATGAATTTGAGAGTTCTGCTTATTTCTGTCATTTGAAAAACAACTTTTCCTGGTGACTGCCTAGTAGATGTATGAACTAAGTCTGGGGAAAGAGAAAAGAGAGTCTGTTAGGGATAAAAGGAATCTTTAGTGATTCAGATCACTATAATTACTCCAAAGAAACTGTAACACTGGAGAGGTTGACTTATCTGTCTCTTGTTACATCTTTTAAGGAAGAAAACTCTATAATGTCTTGAGACTGTGAATATTAGTACAAGTCCTTTGCACAATGTCATATAAGGTAAATATACCCAGTTTTTCACAACAGAAAAACAACAAGCAAATGAACTAGTACAAAAGGTTTAATAACCCCTAGAGACTGGCACCCACTCCAGTCCTCTTGCCTGGAAAACCCCATGGACGGAGGAGCCTGGTAGGCTGCAGTCCATGGGATTGCAAAGAGTCTGACAAGACTGAGCGACTTCACTTTCACTTTTCACTTTCATGTATTGGAGAAGGAAATGGCAACCCACTCCAGTGTTCTTGCCTGGAGAATCCCAGGGATGGGGGAGCCTGGTGGGCTGCCATCTATGGGGTCACACAGAGTCTGACACGACTGAAATGATTTAGCAGCAGCAGCAGCAGAGACTTCTCAGACGGTAAAGAATCTGCCTGCAATGTGGGAGACCTGAATTCAGTCCCTGGGTTGGGAAGATCCCCTGGAGGAGGGCATGGCAACCCATTCCAGAATTCTTGCCTGGAGAATCCCCATGGACAGAGGAGCCTTGCAGGCTACAGTCCATGGGGTGGCAGAGAGTCAGACATGACTGAGCGACTAAGCACACACACACACACACACACACACACACACACACACAAAGACTTCAGTAATGAGATACAGTTTAGAAATTATTTGGGATCTACCAATTAACACTCAAGGATCTCACCACTCAAAGTGGATGATTTGCAACAGAATTTGGATTGGAAAGAGAAATTCAACGTCAGTCATTTAACCCGAAGATCTCAAGTGGGTAAGATTACAGGATAACATTTTGGCCATGTCGGGGAAAGTCATGGAAATAAGCAGCCTCTTGACCTTAGGACCAAGTTATATGTTAACCCCTAACCTGGTGGGCTGCAGTCCATGGGGTAGCTAAGAGTCAGGCACGACCGAGCGACTTCACTTTCACTTTTCATGTTCCTGCATTGGAGAAGGAAATGGCAACCCACTCCAGTACTCTTGCCTGGAGAATCCCAGGGATGGGGGAGCCTGGTGGGCTGCTGTCTATGGGGTTGCACAGAGTCGGACACGACTGAAGCCACTTAGCAGCAGCAGCAACCTTTACACTAGTTAAATTCCAAAACCAAGGCTTCTGCATATTTTCTAAGATGTGTGTTTAGCCTTGCTTAACATGTTCATTCTTTTCTTGGATTAAGGGTAGGGAAATGATGAGTATGTGATTAAAGGATATCAAGACCCTTTCTCCACATCAGACTTGTGACTAGGCTACACAAAGAAGACAATGTCAGAAAAGGAGAACAATGCAGCCAGCTAGTCTGCACACAGTGGAAAATGATGAAGACTCTGATCCCTTCCCCAAATGATTGTTGTTTAGCTGCTCAGTCGTGGCCAACTCTTTTGTGACCCCATGGATTGTAGCCCTCTAGGTTCCTCTGTCCATGGGATTTCTCAGGCAAGAATACTGGAGTGAGCTGTCATTTCCTTCTCCAGGAGATCTTTCCAACATAGGACCCAGAGATTGAACTTGCGCTGGCAAGAGGATTTTTATTTATTTATTTTTTACCACTGAGCCACCTGGGAGGTGGTGTGATGTTAAGGAAGTGACCTAATTTTCTGAGTCTTTCTTTCTTTCTCTTTACAACAGAAATATTTGATACGGTTTTCAAAGATTTCTTATGACATTTATTGAGATATATGAGATGAAGTCCCTAAAACAGTGGCTGGAATAGAATAGAAATTTTACAAAACAATGTTACTGTAAAGAAGTTATTTTAATCTCACTCAAAGGATCTGTATGCAGGTATTTTGCTTCTAATGTTCAACATAATCCAATCTCTTTTAGTATACCAACTCTTCTCTTGCTTGGACAAAAAAGAAGGGAAATCATGAATAGCTTTCATTCTGAAAATAATAGATGAAAAAGTATTATCAAGAAAGGAAAAAGATAAGATGAAGACTATAGTGGAGATTTGCCATGGTAATATTTTGCACATTAATTGGTTTTGACTTGTTCCTTATTATTTCCCTAAGGGTATAGTTCTTATCTGATGGATGGAATCAAACCACAAAAAGGGCATTTTCATGATTCACAATCACGAGAATTTATAAATGAAAGGGAAAATAAAAAACACATTTCTCCAGTGATAGATCTGCTTTCCTCCTAAGAGAAGAAAATGAAACAAATTTTATTCAGTCAGTCATTTATATAATAGTTTGAAGCACTACTATGTACTTTGGAAATCCAATAAAATCTAAAAATAGACTCATACCTGACTTATGAAGCTTACAGTCCAGTAAAGACAAATAATCAAAATAAATCACACAAATACATAATTATAAATGAGTTACATATTTGAGTATATAAATGAGTTTTTTATATATTTATTTATATATATATATATATAAAAATTATAATGTATTGAGTCACATGAAGAAAAAATATACTAAATGTTGAGAGAATACTCCCGGAAAATCTAAGTCCAAGGATCAGAACAACCCACACGAAGAGAAGACAAATTGGCCGACATCTGAGAGATGGAGAGGGATTAACTAGGTCAAAAGGTGGGGAGAAAAATCCTGTACTGGGGGCTCAAGTTAAGAAAGAACACGGGAACATTCAAAAACCACAGAAGTGACAGTTGGGCTGAAACACAGAAAAAGAAGGGCACGGGGGCAAAATACCATCTAGGGAATGAAGAAAGAAGCTAGATAATTTAAAGCATACAGGTTTTGGCAAAAATTTTGTTCCTTATATTAATTAGTGAAGGAATTTACATAGGAAAGACATTAATGAAATTGCATTTTGAAACACTAACTCTGACTATCCCCAAACAATGAACTGGAGGGAGAAACAACTTGTGGCCAGGAAAACAAAGCTGAGGCTCATGCAGCTGGTTCAACAAAGAGATGTGGTAGCTTAAACTAGGCAGTAAATGGATTCCAGAGCTGTGAAGCAGGTTTATTTGCTTAAATTTGTTGGTGGACTAGATATGGGAGATAAGAGATGGTGAGTGACAGCTAAGCATTGATCAGGGTCAGAAGAAGGGAGAGAGAAAAAGTTACCCTAAGTATGAAGTACTATGATGTACTATGATGGGTATCACATTCTGACTTCTACATGTACTGGTTCTTCTAAGAAATCCTTACTGAGAGGGAACAAAAGAAAGTACATGTAAACAAGGAGGGCATGGCCCTGGTAGACTGCCCTTTAGTGTTTTCCACTAGATGGAGAGGTCACACGTATGGAAAATGTGATGTGGTGGATAATTTTATGAGTATATGGATGCTGTTTGCCACAGCCAGGATTTCCCACAAAGACCTTCAGACCCTTGTATAACATTTTTATAGTCCCTCCTGCACCCTCATGACCAACAGAATATGGTGGAACTGATGTGCTTATTTAACTAATATATGTTAAACATATAGTGTATACCAGGCACTCTTACAAGCCATTAGGAATCGATACTGAAATACTCAGTGAGGCGGTGAGAGTAGAAGAAACAGTAACATGTTGTATTTTATCAAATGATGATTACAACGAGGGTATACATTGCTGAGGAAACAGGTAAAATTCTGCGTGATCATTAACATGAACAATATTTGTATTATTCCAGGCTTAGCATAATGCTCTGCACTTAGTAGGTACTGTAAATGTTACACTGGATCGATTGAACAATAGGGACTTTTCTATATTTATAACTTAATCAAAATAGGATAAATAAAAAGGAGGATTCTGTTCCTCATTGAACACGTGGCTCTGCATATTGTCCTTCGTTCACTTATCGCTAATGAAGCCGTAACTATTCAGACTTGATAGATGTCTGTGACTTCACACTTACATAGAATAAATGCAAGCCAGGCTGTACCTGTCATCTCAGGATGATGACAGGACCTTAGAAGAGCAGTTATTTCGGAACTAGTTAAGTATTTGCTCTATTTGGGCATTGATCATCCCTATCAAGCATTTTGTTTGTTTTCCAAGGACTATTATTTGTTGATATGACCTTTTCTAAAAACGACAAGGATGATAATGGCAATCATCACTGAGCAGGGGAATCAATAAAGTTATATCTCTGTCACACACATATACACACAGGGCTTTTAAAATCTTACTAAAAGATTGCATTAACAAATAAGTCATAAATGTTCTACGTAGGTAAATCTGAGCAAGCTAAACTGATTTCCTTAGATATATATTAAATCTAAAGGCTGGACTCAATTTAACCAGTGAGTTCTAGCTAACACATTTTGTGCATTGTTAGTGTAAAAATTTGCTTCATAGGATAACTCATAAGAAGGACAAGAAACCTAGAGAAGCAATGACTTGCAAAATCTTAAGTGGCTGGAAAAATAATGGAAGCAAAAATTAACCTGTCCTAATTTTTAAGCAGTTAATAATGATCTACATGAAGAGGTGGAAAGAAATGCTTTAAATCACAGGACATAATAAATTAAGAGTCAGTACCAAGCAGGACACAGCAAACATATAAAAGGAAAAAGAAAGATTTGACTTATAGGGCAAGAAATAACAAGATGAGATAAACTTGAAAAGATTCAAGTAATGTATAAAAATGATCACGAATACAAACCTATTCAGCTGGAGAAGGATCAACGAAAAGTTGCAAGAAAGAAAAAAAAAAAGATTAGGTACCAAATGTACAGTGAATTGAATAAGAAAGATAAGGTGATATTAGCAAATAATAGAAAGGTACCATTAGCTAACAGATGGAATAAAAAATCATCATGGAATCATACATGTGAACCCTTTCTATATGTGTAGGTAACCATGCCACACACAAGCTACAATCTCTAAAGGGAGTGTAAAGACTGTGAAGAAGAAACCAGGGGAAAAATTAGCCAAAACATATTTTTTAAGGCATTTTGAGTTACAAAATGGCAGGATCTTGATACTGATGAGGGTCCTGAGAACATCTCAAACATTCAAAGAGCATGTAACTTTCTCATAAAATGCAGTGAAACAAGGCTTCTGCAGAGTTCATGTCTAAAGAGCAAATGGCACTCTGAGATGAAGAGAGTAGCCACATCCCCTTCTTCATTCACTAAGGACACACACCCTAAATCTAGGACTCTTGGCTCTAATTAGTGACTTGGGGAAGTAATGAATTATATATAACTATACGACAAGCACCTTTGGGGTCATACACAGATAGTTTTACTAGCGGATCTTCAAAGTCACAGTGAAATTTTCTGGTGTAATTATTAGAAGGCAAACTTCTAGGCTCAGGGACTATTTTAATAATCATTCAATATTATTTGGATATAAGTAGCCTTCCATCTACACAAGAGGTTAATATTAAGTGTGTCATTCTAAGGAGATACACTATATCTCAATCCAAGACAGCAAATAGAATGATGGGGCACATCCAAGGGTAACAGATTAACAATTAAATTACATGTGAGGCAAAAATAAAAATAATGTTTTATACAATCAAAGCATTCCTGAAGGTTTTGGTGTAAATATAAGGCAAGGAAAAGGACCGACTGATGGCCTCTCCAGTCTCTTCCTATCTCAAGATGTTTTTAATGATAGCGATTATCCTGTAAGACAGTTCAACTTGTATTGTTTTACTCTTTTAACTGAAAAAAGCAAAAATGCTTCATAATGTAACATAATAAACCATTCTTCTTTAGCTGAAGAGCAAGTAATAATTATAGTTCTGCAAACTGAGTGGCAGGACTTCATCAATTACACAAACCAAACAGCCTGACTTTTTATTATCATGACAGAGCTCATAAACAAATCAATAGAGTTTTCATTGTACTGACTACACTTTAAAAAATATATGGAGTAGGTATGTTGATAAATGCCTCTATGTTTTGTGGCTCCTCCAGTGGAACTGATTCTTTTGTAAAATAACAGGAATGTGCATTCCCTACCTTGCTTCTCAATAAAAGATAGAAATTTGCTCCAACTCTGGAACTTGGTGGAAAAGGAAGAAGCATTAACTACATTGGAGAAGATTATAACAATGTATAATCCCAGTAGTTTATATGATTATATCACAGTTGCAATTGAGTAAAAGATACCAAAGTATTAAAAATAAAATAAAGATAAATTGGCCCATATCTCCTAATATAAGACTGAGCAGACTCACAGATCAAGGTATATGATTTAATTGAAGAAAAGCAGTGTGTTCTTTTAACACAGCCTCACTTTACTTATATTTCTCTTTTAGAGAATGCTTTGATTCAAACCCCATCTTAGCTAGGGCTGTTTTTCTTTTACCTGATAGATAAGATACTCCTTGGCAATTTCCATTAGGCTTTTTGTCCAAAGATAGTATTCAGTATCAACTGAAGGTGAGGTATTTCTAACCGGCACCTTCCACCCATGGTAAGGCTGAACTGAGTGAAATCTTTCTCACTGCTCCCCCACGGAGAAGGCAGAGTACCAGCCAGATAGTGAGAATCAGAACAGAATGCCAAGGCATCCATGCTAACATCAGTGAGGTTGCTCAGGTGCTCCTGGAGTAGTAGGACATGGAAGGACATGTCCGAGTTAGCTAGGGAGAAGTACAAATTTCAAACACACCAATACAATATTGTAAAGATAAATTAAATAAAATTAAAAAAAAAAAAAACACAAAGTGCCAAGGTCAAAGACAAAACCTGACGTATAAGAAAGTGAAGCTATTGGATATCTTTCATTAACAGAGTGACTTTATCATTTCACTCTATCACCCCATAGGAATCACAGTTAGAGATAGAAGTGCAAACTAAATTTTCTGAGTCCAGTTTGAAGACAACCTGTTAGCATTAATACTCTCCCAGGGTTGGAACAAAGCGTGATCATAAGATCACTAATCAGTGATCTATACTCTAGAAGTGAGTGTACATTGCTTCACTGCTTTTCCAGAGCATCTCTTAAAATTAAAAAATGGTGTCTGTGGTTAACATGGCATACCATCTTCAGTGACTTTTTTATGTTGAAATACCAGGGTGTTCTAGTTGATTCAACTTAGGATCAAGGTATTTAGTGGGAATTGTATGGAAAATCTGCTCTGAGATTCTTTAAGGGTCTTTAAGGAACTGAATAAAAAGAGCATAGATAATACAATCAGAATCCAGTCAGTTTCACTTGCTTGTGGCGAGACTTATTTTTAAAACCACATTCTGATTCTCATTTAAAAGTATTATACAAAATAGAAAATAATTAATAAAACGTGACAAGGTTAAGATACTAGTCTAGGCATGATAAAAGATCAAACGGTGGGAAAAAAGAGAGAGCGAGCGTGCTATCATCAAGCACACAAATTGATCCAGATATCAAATAATATTAAAGAATCAAACAAAGCCTTTCATCTGAATTTTTAGAATTCTGTAAAGCAGTAATTGTCCCATATAAGAACTAAGAAGTCTCATAAAGGAGTAATTCTGAGAAGCCACCATTGCATATAAAGCTCCTGTCAACCTTAAGATTGCAGATCACAAACTAGATGCAGAGGGATCTTTTCCACTTATTTCAGGAGACTGTGGAGTGTCATGGAAAAAGCACTCTTCTTTTGAGCTCTGAACTGTTTCTTAGTTGGTGGAGCTTAGGTAACTTCTTCTGAACATTGCATTTTGGGTTTTGATTTTTTTTTTCACCCCTAAGGCAGAAATTATCAGAACTACTAACATATTTTTAGACAAATATCGTAAGGGTGTAAGAGAAAATTAAAGTATATAGAAGTGCTATAAAACTGAAAAGCACTACATAAATATGAGTTGCTACTACTTACCCAAGGAGACAATCACATTTTCTGTGTTCTGCAGAATTCTTTCTGTTGGCATTCCTCAACAATACTGAGCAGTCCAGCCCCTATGACATCTTGGTTCTTCTTAGAAGAACCGTCTTATCCTTTGACCACTTAAGGATGCTGGACCATCCTTAGCCTGTCCACACAAGCAAATGCCCATCCTCATTAGCACTCTTCACAAACGAATCAGGCTTAGCAAGCCAAAATGTACCAGCAGGTGATTATGTGAGAGGCTTGTGTCCCCTGGAGAGTGATCTCATCTCTGGTGTCTTCTGAGAGACTGACTTGTAGGTGGCTGGACTCCATGGGATACAAGAAACCTAAAGTTTGAGTTGGGTCCTTCTCCATCCCTCCATCACTTTGTTCCAATGAAATCTGCTCAGTTCCACAGTCACAGACTGCTCTTCTGACCCAAGTCAGCTGTCTCAAAATGATTGCCCAGAATCAGATGATATTCTGCAGAGAGGTGCCAGAAAAATTCAATTTCTGTGAGGAAAGAAAGAAGAATTAGAGAACCCATTTTCAATGTCAATAGCAGCTCTGGTTTCTTGAGCACCTACTATGGGCCAGTCACTGTGCTTTCACATGTGAGGCAGGATAATAATTTAGAGTATTAATTTAGGTGTTTCTTTTCTGACATTTTGCCCCTTTTAATGCTCACTTCAGGCTTTTCAAGTGGCTCAGTGGTAAAGAATCCCCCTGCCTATGCAAGAGATGCAGTTTTGATCCCTGGGTTGGGAAAGTGAAAGTGAAGTCGCTCAGTTGTGTCCGACTCTTAGCGACCCCATGGACTACAGCCCACCAGGCCCTCCGTCCATGGGATTTTCCAGGCAAGAGTACTGGAGTGGGGTGCCATTGCCTTCTCTGTTAACAGCGGCTAGGCATATTATATTTACTTGGAGCTGGTATACTTGGTGACAGCCTTAGTGCCCTCGGACACAGCATGCTTGGCCAGCTCCCCAGGTAGCAGCAAGCGCATGGCGGTCTGGATCTCCCTGGATGTGATAGTCGAGCTCTTGTTGTAATGCGCCAGGTGCGATGCCTCGCCAGCGATACGCTCGAAAATGTCGTTGACAAAGGAGTTCATGATTCCCATGGCCTTGGACGAGATGCTAGTGTCCGGATGGACTTGATCCTCTGGAAAAGGAAATGGCAACACACTCCAGTATTCTTGCCTGCAAAGTCTCATGGACAGAGAAGCCTGACAGGTTACAGTCCCTGGGATCGCAAAAGAGTTGGGACATAACTGAGTGAATAAGCAACAAGAACAAATGCACACTTCTCCCAACTTTTCATTCAAGGGTTGATGACAGAATTTGTTTGCTTTCTTCAAAGAAGTTCAGGGAAGAGTGATTGTGTTCAGAATTTCCACACCTACTAAGCAAATAAAGCTGGATGCTCCCAAGAGAAACATGGGGAAAAGGTACTGGTACATATAGACTCAGCAACTAGGAGAGGCAGGGCACTCTCCATACCTATATTAGTAAAATGTTTTCTTTGTTTTGGGTAAGAAACAAAGAAAGAAAATTCTATGGATCCTGAGAGCAGAGGAAACCTACCCCCTGGGCAAAAGGGCTGGATATGAACTTCTAAAGGATATCACCAAATACTCAGCACTCAAGCTGAGCAATGAAGAGAGAATTTGAGAATCCTGTTATCTGAAGGGGTCACATATACTGAGGCCATAGACATCTCGGAGGCCATATGGGTTAATCTATGACCTTAGACAAGACACCTAACATTCCCCCCAAGACCAAAGAGCCAAAATCTTACCACTGCACGATATTCTCAAAGAGCGCATATTGCTGCTCAAGGAAAGTGAGTATTTCAGGTACAGAGGATACTGAGTTTTTATCTTTGTCTCTCTCCTGGCCCAAGAGAAGAAGGGTTCAGGATCAGAAATGACCAGTTACAGCAAATGAAAAAAGCTTGTTTTCTTCCACCCCTGGATTTATGAGTCCAGATTCATTCACACTACATGTTTAATGCTTCAATTAATCCCTATGACAGCATTATGAATTACAAATTACTCCTTCCCTTGTTATAGATGAGAAAACCTAGATAAAGATATTTAGGTCACTTCTCAAGATAGCCTAGCTAGTTTATGATGGTTCTGGCTTCAGTCCCAAGTTTTTCTGACTCCAAAGCTATCTCATCTTCAGTTCTGTAGCATCTATACCATGAGCTTGAGTAGGCTGGGTGAAATTGTGTTGGCAATTACACTACTGATTCTTCTCAAAGGAAATGTGAACCTGTAATGCATACCTGCCCCTTCATATTAGTACAAAGTGAAAAGAAATTCTGGGGTTTGGGGTCATAAAAGTCAACACTCCTGAATGATATACTTCAGAAACATGTGTGTTTGCCTTTAATAGCTGCACTTACAATTTTAAAACACTACCTAGACTCTTCATAGGCATTTTACATCCTAAATTTTCCACATGTGTGGGCTTGGTGGTGGTTCAGAAAGGACAAAGCTCATGAGGGATAAAGATCCATCTGCAGTCATCAAGTAATTTTCTGAAGATTAGACACTTGGCTGGTATAAAGAAAACTTTGGCAAGACCCAGAAGTAGAGGAGGCAGCTGAGAATAGTTTACAGCTACTCAGGGGAGTGCCACGTGCATCAGAAGAAGGCTGACAACGAGTGGCTGCTCAATGAGCTGCCAGGAGATATTGGCACTTGCATACTGAAACCAAGGGGGGAAACATGCTGCAAGGTAGTGCGCCAGCTGGAATCGTGGTGCCCAGTGAGAGGATGGAGACGAGTGCACATGGAGGGTATGGAACACTCACTTCTGAAACGTGCAAAGAAGGCTGATGTGTGGATATGGGGGGCCAGAAACAGATGCAGGACAATAACACAATCAAGCAAAATGGACAGATGGAAGGAATGGACAGAAAGAGGTCAGCTTCCGTGAACTTAAGAAACCTAGCCAGTTAGCATATTCCATAAAAGGAGCCTGGGCTAGTTCATTTGGTACCAGTTACATTAAATCGTTGGGTAAAGAAAGGAAATTTTAGTCACTTAGTCATGTCTGATTTTGTGACCCTATGGACTGTAGCCCACCAGGTTCCTCTGTCCATAGAATTCTCCAGGCAAGAATACTGGAGTAGGTAGCCACTTCCTTCTCCAGGGGATCTTCTGAACCCAAGGACTGAACTCAGGTCTTCTGCATTGCAGACAGTTTCTTTCTTGTCTGAGCCACCAACTCAATTCCTTCTCTGGTGATTTAGTGGTAAAGAATCTGCCTGCCCATACAGGAGACAGCCTGCAATGCAGGAGATGGAGTTTTGATTTCTGGGTCAGGAAGATCCCTTAGAGAAGGAAATGGCAACCTACCCAGTATTCTTGCCTGGGGAAATCCCATGGACAGAGGAGCCTGGCGGACTACAAGCCATGGGGTTGCAAGAGTCAGACATGACTTAGTGACTAAACCACCACCAAAGAAAAGAAGGACAGGAAAACAAGATCATTATATAAAAAAGAGAAAGACAGTACACAGATACATATTAAAGAGCAGACCAATCTGATTAATCTAAGATCTGATGCTTTTAAAATGAATGACTTGGCTCTACTGTAACCAATTTTAAATATTAATTTTCTCATATGTAATTGGATCTGATAACAAAGAAATGATGATTTTATTATTACTATTAAAATCTAAGATTGAATTGGCACTCAATATATGCACCAAGCATATTAAATCAATTCTCTTAAACAATAGTTCTCAAAACTGAATGAGGTACCAGAGTTGAAGTTCTGTTCTAAGGTGCTAGACTCCTATTTTGTGTTGCCATTTAGTTGCTAAGTTATGTTGGACTCTTTTGCAACCCCGTGGACTGTAGCCCACCAGGCCCTCTGTCCATGGGATTTCCCAGCAAGAATACTGCTGTAAATTGCCATTTCCTTCCCCTTCCCAACCCAGGTATTGAACTTGCATCTTCTGCTTGGCAGGTGGATTCTTTACCACTGGCTCCTTTAGTTAGTTGCTCAATAAATTGTGGCTACCATTAATACTGGCATTGAAATTATTCTTTTTACCTAGTTAGTCCCTAACCTCAAAGATATTCTTAACACATATCTATTACTACCCTAATGCCAGACAAAATTGGAATGAAGGATTTCAATTCTAGCCTAAATTTAAGACAAATACTCCTTCTCAAGGAGATCCAAAACATTTAGACTGACTACAAGTACCTTGCATTAGGCTGGATTCATACCTGTTATATACCCCAAGTTAGGATTTCCCATTTATGTACACAGTCATCTCACTGATGTCCATATAAGATTTTCTTCTTACTATTCATTAAGTAAAAACATGTTCTTTACTATTCCAATCCTACACATATTTTTACTAAAAGGTGTGTGTACATGTGCTATCAGAAGGTTATAGACTAATTGTTGATAATCATTACATTTTTTGGCATGTGTAAGAAATAAAGTGTTCTCCCTTTAATTTCAGAATTCTAGCCCCTTTTCATCATGAATTGCCACCTCCTCAGAAAAGCCTCCCCAACCAGTCAATCTAAATTGTTTCCCCTATCAATATCCATCTCAATGCCTTGGCAATTGCTTTTGAAACACTTATCAAAATTATTTCTCAAAATTTATATGCTATTCTGTCTGCTTACTTTATATTTGTCATTAGCACCAACTACACTGTAAATTCTATGAGGGCAAGGGGCCACATTCATCTTCATCAGCATTCAGAAATATTTACTCAGTTCATACAGTGCCAGGCATTGTTTCCAGGCACTGGGACACAGCACTGAACTGATGTTCCAGCTGTGAGAAACAAACAAAGGGCAAAAAAAAAAAAAAAAAAACCATGATAGGCGATGATGTTATGAAGAATCTACAGTAGAAGGGGCTAAAGATGGCTCCTGCATTGCAGCAATGAGAAGTTATTGACACAGTGGAGTCTTTTTCATCAAAGGTGATTAAGGAATGGCTTCCTTGGTGGCTGAGACAGTAAAGAATCTGTCTGCAATGCAGGAGACCTGGGTTTGATCCCTCGGTTGGAAAGATCCCCTGGAGAAGGGAACGGCTACCCACTCCAGTATTCTTGCGTAGAGAATTCCAAGGACAGAGGAACCTGGCGGGCTGTATAGTCCATGGGGTTGCTAAAGAGTTGGACATGACTGACTGACTAACAATTTCACTTTTTCACTTTCCTGATAAGTGGACCCATGATGAAGAGAGGATGAAGAGCATTCCAGATAGAGGAAATAGTAGGTGCAAAGACTGGGAGTATAGGATCTGGAAATCAGGCATTGTAGCTAGAGTGAGGTGGAAAAGGAGAAGAGAAAGAAGAGGTGATATTGCAAAGATACAGAGCACTGCAAGAGCTTCCCTGCTGGCTCAGACATTAAAGAATCCGCCTGCAATGCAGGAGACCTGGGTTTGATCCCTGGGTTGGGAAGATCCCCTGAAGGAGGGCATGGCAACCCACTCGTGTTCTTGCCTGCAGACTCCCCATGGACAGAGGAGCCTGGTGGGCTGAAGTCTATGGGGCTGCACAGAGTAAGATGCAACTGAGCGACTAAGTACAAAATAGCACAGAGTGCTCTGAAGCCCTATTGATAAGGCTTTTCACTTTATTCTGGCTGGGGTGGGAACAAAATTGGAGAGTTCTGAGTAGAGAATGATAGCGTCTGACTTATGTTTTAAAAGAACTGGTTTTGCCTGTTGTGTAGAGAATACCCTGGCAAAGATTGGTCAAGGGTGAACAGTTAAGAGATTATTGCAGGACAGTGAAAGATCATGACGGCATTAAGTGATTAAGATAGAATTATACAGTGATCGGTGTGGCAGTGATGGATACTGGTCAGATTCTGTATTTATTTTTAAAATAGAGGTGATTAGATGTGCTGACAAAATGGATGGGAGGAGGACAGAATGGAAGGAATCAAGGGTGACATTTTTGGCATCCACAGTTTAAAGTTTAGAGTTGCACTGATCAAAACAGGAAATGCTTGGAGAGAAATCTCAAAGGTAGAAATGATGAGTTAAGTTTGAGTTGGGTGAAGTGTCAGCTGTGGGAATATCAAGTAAAGAGTTGTCTACACAATTGTGGAGTTAAGAAAAGAGTTTTGAGACTAGAAATATGTATTTGGAAGTTACTGGAATATAGATGGTGCTTGAAGACACTGGAATAGATGAATTCAGTTATGAAGAAAACAAAGTAAAGTTGTGAGTGCTGACTTTCAGGGTACTCAGGCATTTAGTGCTTGGGGAAATGAAGAGGAAAGAACAAAGATGACTGAGAGGGATTCACCTATGGGGTAGATGAAAAGCCAGGAGAAGCTGGCGTCCTGGAAACCAAGGGTCTATTTCTGCTTCTGGGTTTGTAATGTGAGAACTGAGAATGGAGCAATATGGCCAGTGCCAGACAGCCTTGACATGTGCAGTCTTAGGAATTAACAGGGAAGAATGCTTAGATGAAGCAGTTACAAGAAAGCCTGGAAGGAAAGGAAATGGAGTATAGACAACACTTTCAAGGGATTTTGCCCCCCCCCCCCGAAAATAGAAGGAACTAGAAAAATGGGGCGATAGGAGAGTAATGTGAGTCATGGGGAGAGATTTTGCAAGTGGGATCCTACTTTATCAAAAAGGATAATCTTGCTTACTGAAAGTGAAGAAAACTGATGGGCAGGGGGCAATTGCAAGACTGCAGTTTGAGTAGAAGAGCAGGCATGGGACACACTATTCAACAGAAGGAACAGGCCATGATCAGGAGCTGGCAGTGAGGGCAGTGGGGGAGAAGAAAAAAGGGAGTGTTTTCGGCACAGATGCAGGGACATTGGTAAAATATTGGTAGATTTGGCCTGTGAGCATATAGAAAGTTTCCTCCAATTCCTTAATTGAATTCTTAACATCATCCACAGTGCCCGGCATATAGTAGGTGTTCAAAAAATTTACTGAATGGATCTGTGTACACTATTAAATCTGATTCCAGAGAATTCCCTAAGAATAGTGCTCTGTACAGGAGTTCGTCTGGCTTTGAGCTTACACCTGCACTAGCAAAGAGAAGACTGTGAGAGGAAAAGAGAGAAGCTTTTCAAAGAAGCTTTAAAGATTTGCTTCATAACCGCCACCTTTCCTTCTAAAACAAAGATGTGGATAGAAAGGTATGGGATGTTGTACTTTTATTATCGAAGTGATTGGATATCTGCGACTCCTCTTACCCTCTCATAATATCTGCTGGATATAACTCTTGGCTGTTTCATTTTGGCTACATTCCCAGAACTGTATGTAAAGTGTTTCCCTGAAATATTGAAAAGGAGCCTACATTTTAAGTTCATCATCTCTCTTTGCTTGAAAAGTGGCTTATTCTCTTCCTGTTGAAATTGCATTTTGTGTGGGCTTTTCTCTTCTTTGATTATTAAAGTTAAAACTTGGAAACCGCAAGGTTCATACAAGCCAACCACGTTGTGGCGGACAATAAAGAGATAGGAACACCAGTAAGGGAAAGAAAATAAAGATGACTGGAATGTGTTTTTGTTTTTTTTTTTTTTTTCATTTTATCATATTGTATTTTTATTTTTTTTTAATTTTATTTTATTTTTAAACTTTACGTGAATTAACGGGAATAGAGGGAATGCAATGACTGAGACCCTACCCGGTGCTATGCTGTCTACATATTTATATTTAGTCATCTCATACTCACACAAACAGAAACACACACACACAACTGGAAAGTGGGCATCATTCACTTGCTACCAATAAACAAAAACGTGGAACGGAAGTTTGAGGTTAAAAATACAAACAATATTTCCACTTTTTAGGTAGATTATTATGTCCCAGATCTACTGGTAAGTACTTGACACGCATCATCTGCTCCCGTTTTAGACTAACCCTGGAAGGCATATATCTTTAGTCCATCTTCTAAGATAAGAAAACTGGAGCATTAACAGGTTTAATGATTTGCTGAAACTAACACAACTCCCAGGGCCGAATCCTGGTTGTTGGAGACACACTCTTCCCGTCACACACGTGGTTCCCCAAGGGAAGCTGAGGCACCAGGGAACTGAGCAAACACAAGAAGAGAAAGCAAAACATAACCACTGAATAAATTTTGACAAGGAGTATCAATGGTCCAACGATTTTGCTGATTATAATACGTCACAATTGGTTTATATCTAGTTGCATTCCTTAGAAAATGATGAGGTTTCCTTTCATTTCCAAATCCATCTCAATGCATTCTGACTGAACATTAGCAAAGACGCACAAGTATTAAAACTCAATTTAATATAAGAAATGTCTTTTTTTGATCCCTTAACCAGCAGGCAGCTAGGTTACAATGAAACACAAACAAAGAAAATCTTATATATTGTGTGAAATATATTTATGCATGTACAAATGCAACTTCTTCAAGAGTAATTTCTCCTCGGGCAACCTCAGTTCAGACAGTAATTAAGAACACAGTCCTTAAAATCAGAACTAAGTTTCCAGGCTACCCTGCCAGGACCTGGGTACGAGATTGGCACCAGTTCCTTTTCCTAAGCCCTTTTCATGGTCCCATTAGGGAGAAAAGGATGATGCAATTACCTACCTCACAGAATCACTGAGAAGAGCACTGAAATAATCCAGTTAGCACAGTGGCTAACATAGGAAACGTGCTCAATAAATTCTTTCTGTCCCAAATGCCATTTGGAAATACAGCACAAGGCACTAATAGTCGCTTTAGACTCTGCAACAAGCATGGAGATTGACCTCAAATAAAGTGCTGGTTTTTCAAAAGGTTCTAATGATTAAGTCAGATGCAGATAAATCACAGCATAGGCTGTGTGATTAAATTGCACCTCCTATTTAATTGCATCTCAGGTGCCAGGTACTTGTTACAATCCTTCTCTCTGCTGCAAGGACAGGCTTGTGTTTTATAAGCACAATCAAGTGGAAAGGAGATGAAGAAGTTTAAATACAGCCAAGACCTTAGTACATAGGAATGGGGTCTGTTTACTCTTCCAAGACAATATTATAAAATTATAATGCAGCAACAATTTTATAAAATTATTTAATAAGCTAGAGAACTTGAAAGGAAAGAACATTTAAAAATTTAAACCCAGTTTGGTTTTAATTTTCCTAACAAGTCCAGGAGAAATCTTAGCCAATTTCCTAAGTCCTATGCAATTACCACAACTATTCATTTAGGAGAGGAATTCATGCCAGTTCTTAGAAAGAAATGGCATTTTCTTTTTCCAAATATGATACCATTACTCTCCACATCCTCTGCTGAGGACAGAACCCTCAGGGAAAAATACATCTTTATATTCTCAGAGCTTTATCTCCAAAATCATAGTACCTCCATAAATCTAAATGTTCGGTTTTTCTGTTTCTATCGAAAGTCACCTCCTCCATAAAAGTTTCCCTGATGCCTTCACCTACATGTAAACTGGTTCTACATTTCTAAAGTCATATAGGATTTTATAACTTCTGCCTGTTTCTTATCTTTATCTCTATCTCTACTGCTGTCATTTTTTACTACAAAGGATTCTAAAGAGCAAGGGCTACCTTTTCGGGCATCTGTCCTACAGAGATCTCAACACAAACTCCTGGACATGCATAAATTCTCCACCAACCCCCGCCCCCCGCCCCCAGCATTAAGCCTCCAGTGTGTTTTAGACATGGATATCAGAATCAGTTACATTTACTAACTGCTCTCCTTTTGCCACAAATCTTAAGACTCAAATCACAAATCCCTTTATCAAGGTTTAAGGGACATTATCTCATTCAAGTCTCAAAACTACCCTGAGTAGGTCCCAATATGACACACGTATTTTTGTAAGTTAGGAGGTTGGGGCTTAGAGATTGTGAGCCACAGACCTAAGATCCCAGAGTGGAAACATTTCACTTGGTTCTTCCTTCTCCAGATCTCACGCTGTTGACCACCACTGCAGGCACTCAGTGAGTACCCATTGTACGAATAACCAAATAAAATTCAAGGACTAGGTTTTGTTTTGCTAGTCTCCAACTCTAAGATTGGAGAAGGCAATGGCACCCCACTTCAGTACTTTTGCCTAGAAAATCCCATGGACAGAGGAGCCTGGTAGGCTGCAGACCATGGGGTCGCTAGAGTCGGACACGACTGAACGACTTCACTTTCATGCATTTGGGAAGGAAATGGCAACCCACTCCAGTGTTCTTGCCTGGAGAATCTCAGGGACGGGGGAGCCTGGTGGGCTGCCGTCTATGGGGTCGCACAGAGTTGGACACGACTGAAGCGACTTAGCAGCAGCAGTAGCAGCAGCAACTCTAAGATGAAGTATATTATAGGCAGGTGATTATATTTTCTAACAGACCAAAAAATTCCTTACATAAAAAGACCAAAGACTAAAATTTAAATATTTCTTTATCCTTTGAATAATCCAGTGATACAAACATAATGCATTACGTGTATTACTGAGAACATTCAAATTTATTCTCAGTGACTTGCAAACTGCCAGTTACTTAGATTTAATGAGTTATGAAGGCATTGGCCTTGCATTTACAGTTTTAATGGGAAGGAAGAATTCTGGCATTTCCTTTGGGTAGTAGGACCAGTTACTCAAGCAATTAAGCTTCACTTTCTGTACTGCATTGTGTACCTGAAGTGTGCTGTTCTTAAAAGTCTTAAAAGTTCTCAACACAGGCAACATGCAAAAGGGGTGGTGACTGTGTAAGGTGATGGATCCGTTAACTAGCTTGGTTGTGGTGACCGTTTCTTATTGTATTACACATCAAGTCATCGTGTTGTACACTATATATATATATATATATATAATTTTTGTCAAGTATATCACAATACACCTAGAAAAAAGTAGCCTTCACTTTCTGTGCTGTGCTCAGTTGCTCAGTTGCGTCTGACTTTGAGACCCCATGGACTGCAGCCCGCCAGGCTTCTCTGTCCATGGGGATTCTCCAGGCAAGAATACTGGAGTGGGTTGCCGTGCCCTCCTCCAGGGGATCTTCCCAACCCAGGGATCCAACCCAGGTCTCCTGCATTGCAGCCAGATTCTTGACCATCTGAGCCACCAGGGAAACCCCTTCATTTTCTGCTCTGCTCCAAAAGAAGTGAAAGCAATGGTTTCAAACCTTCCCTAGTAATTATAAATGCTTACATTTGGATCCATATGAACTGATGCCATTGTTTTCTACAAGTATAGAACAAAAATTAGACACAGGTTGAAAAAAAAGACAGATAGATATAAGCCTTGAGAAGAAGGTCAGTTGTGAAGAAGAGGGCATGGCTAGTCTGGTAACTAAATTCATCCAAGCTTCTCTTTAAGTACAATACACTCGGAATTATTTTTCCATCCAGGGTGCTCAAGTAGGAATTTAATGGGGTGATACGTGTCTGGAACAATGGATTAAAGAGGGGAAAAGACAGTATGTTTTCTATTAATAGTAGATGAGCTTCTCTTAAAAAACAAGATTAGTATTCTGTAAGCAGAACATGAAAAGCTTATGCTTTTAGGAGAAAATAAATTGAGTGAGGTTATTCTTGAGAGAACACAATACACGTGAACCTCCTAATAATGATATTTAAAGGGTTAACATATGCACACAAAAAATTCAAAGTTTGAACCTTAGCATTCTCTAAAGACCCTTACAGCCAGCTATGATCAAAGATCCTGGTAACCATAGCTGCTTGATGGGTAAAGCGGCTCTAAAATCAGACGACCTGGCGTCTAATCCAAGCTGTTATTAGCACTTTGTCTATTTTGAGTTATTAAAAGCTTCTAAGACATTACTAATAAAAAATAAAACTGCATAAAGAAAATAAATACCTGAAGATGTGACTAATAGAACTCATAAGGCCATATTCATGTCAAGTCAAGCAAAGGCAGCGGTTTATGGTTGGGGAGAGTGTGTTGATGTTTTCGATTGTTTTTGTCTCATTTTCTTTTTAAAGCATCTGAATATATCAAAAGAAGGGGCAGTTCATAGCAGTCCTCACCGCCTCATGAGTGACAAGAGGGTCACCACCGGGGCAGGCCAGAAGGTGAGAAAACAAAAGCCAGTCCAGAAACAACTGTCTACGAGACATGTTTCCTAAAATGTTCAGTGCACATCAGTTCCTTTTTAGATGCCCGATGAGAACTCACTGTTTACACAAATTATTCTAATAAGGTTATTTTTGGTCACTGTTTGCCAAAACCACAGTCCTGCTCAGGTTACCAATGAAAAACAAACAATTTATGGAAACAATACTTATTTAAAAATTAGGAATCCTAGCTCTAGGAGTGAAGGAATTGGGCAGCTCCAGAGAACACAATTTCCTTCTCCCTCACCCTCCTCGTTATCTCCACCCCTCCCCCCACCCCCAGCCTCTACAGCTTCTACCTTCTCTGTTCTGTTCTTGTTGTCTTCCCCTTCCTTTCACTCACTTTTCAATAACCCATGATCAATAACATTGGATTAGACAGTCCATTTCCCACTCAACAAAGAAACAAAGATGGATGGCAGGGGAATGCATGTAAGAAGGACTTCAAATAACACAAGTGTCTTCAAGCATTCCATCCCTTGCCTGGTAAGTACTCTTGTCCCTATAAATACATCAAAAGGAGTCTCTGTAGAGCAGTTACCCATCTACCGCATATATAATAACCAACAAGCCCAACTTTTTAAAAAATGTGTCTTCCAAACAACCTGAAATCTTTAAGAATTTAATTTTTATTAAATCTTACTTACTCCTATTCATAACTTATAATCAGAGCTTCTGACCAAATAACTAGGTTTTTGATGTTGTTTATATGACTCAAAGCAAAGGAATTTTGGTTGTTTTGTTAGTATGCTTAACGTTATCTCAAGTAAATTTCAAGTTTTTAAATATATTGAAGAGGTTCTGTAGTACTAAAATCTACCCCAAATATGGTTTTCAGAGACTAAAGTTTCAAAAATGATAAGTCCCCTAATTCATACAACAAGAAGATGTTTTTTTTAGGATAAGGACAAGTTAATAAATGGTTCTATGCCAAGTATAAACACTGATACAGGCTATACTGATTGGAGTTTCATCTCAAAATGAAAAGGGGAAAGGAATCACACTTGGAAAAAGCTATGAAGTTTCCTGACATAGAATGCTGCTAGAGCACTCTATAATTGATGAACATGTCTCTTGGATGTGACTGTTTATATGTGATTGGTGCAACAAAACTTGACAAGCAGGAAAAATAAGCCCTCATTTCATGAAAGATGGGTGGACATTTTCCAATCATTTTCTGAAGTTAAACTCAGGCTCTCTAGAGCATTGGAATCTTCACTTGATTTTTTTTTTTTTCCCTGAAATATCCTTTGTGGCATCATATGTTGGAATAGCCCAAGGATTTCTCTTGAGATCTTAATCCAGATACTGAAGGATCTTCTAAATTTTCCAACTGACCATAGACTCTAAAACTATTGTGAATATGCAAACAGAACAGCATTGCCATTCATTCAACAAATATTGATGACACCAAACACTGTGGTAGGTGTTGGAAACCTAATAAAGAACATAAGGAGGGACTCTCCTGGTGGTCCCGTGGTTAACAGTCTGCCTTACAATGCAAGGGGCATGGGTTCAATCCTTGGTTGGGAAACTAAGATCCCAAGTGCCGCAAAGGGCCTCATGGTTTTCAGAGACTAAAGTTTCAAAAATTATAAATCCCCTAATTCATTCAACAAGAGGATAAGGACAAGATAGTAAATGGTTTTATGCCAAGTAAAAACACTGATACAGGCTCTACTGATTGCAGTTTCATCTCAAAATGAAAAGGGGAAAGGAATCACACTTAGACAAAGATATGAGATAGAATTTCCTGAGATAGAATGTTGCCACAACTACCATGCCTGCTATAAAGCCTGGGTGCCGCAATTAGAGTCCGTGAGCCACAACAAAAGACTCCACATGATGCTATGAAGATCTCGTGTGCCACAACTGAGAACTGTTGCAATAAATAATTCTTAAAAAAAAAAAAAAAAAAAAACAGAATAAAACCGTGGCGGAATTTCTGTTAAATAACAATTACAGTAAAGGCTAATGAGTCCTATACCAGAGGAAAAACAGAGTACGACGGTGGTTAGCATCATCAAAAAGTTCTTCTGTCTCTCCTCCCATGCACATGGCACCTTGTACATCCTGCCGTATTAAAGTTAGTGGTGGCTGAGTGACTTACTTTGACCAATGACATGGAGTGGAAGTGGTATGAACCGCTTACTGGAGGAAATCTTTAGGAACCAGGATACAATTTACCATGCCTTTGTTTTTTTCCCTTCCCATAGTACTGACATTCCCAAGGGAGCTTGACCTGGAAACCTGGGTCATGCAGTGCAAACAATGCAGAACAGGTCTCCTAGCAGAGCTTTGATAAACATGTAGAAAACGTAAGAAATGAGCATATAATTTATCAAACCTCTGAGATCTTGGGTTTTGTTTGTTACTATACCATAACCTAAATTATCCACATTTGTGTGGATGCCACATGGGGCATACAGAAAGCATATCTAATCCAAGCTAGGGTGGGGCAGGAAACGATTCCTTGTATATACATGAGCATGCAAGATGTTTTTCCTTATCACCTACTCAACTGTAAACTATGAGAACACAGTACTTTTCACAGTCTATCTGCCCAATAAATGCTGGTTTAATTTGGATGAGTCAGAAATAAAACTGTGGCTTGAGAGATTCAACTTCAGTGCTTTTCTGCAGTGCCTGTTAACCAGAACTTGGTTCTGGACAAATTCTTGGCTCTGTTATACTGTATAACTGGGGAGTTGTACATGTGTTTCTTAATTTCAATGGGCATCAAATCCTTCACAAGCTAAACTGAAATGATGAATATATAAAAATATTCATCATAACCTTGGTTCAAAACAGGTGATCAACAAAATGCTAATTTTCTCCCAGAATCACAGTTTTTTGCCTCTCTCCACATTCCAATGTGGATAAATTCTAAACTATATATGGAAACCAAGATATTGATTTGCTTCTACAATGCTGGAACACAAGACTGAAAAACTGAAGACATGATGAGTTTTCATAAAATTAACATACATCAAATGTCTTTCCCCTTAAAGTATCACTGACACATTATTGGTAAAATAAAGTATTCTGTTTCAAATTTGACTGCAAAGGTACTTTTACAATTTCCATTGTGAATCTGACAAGTATTTTTGCCTGGAAATCTCTTAATTTGTTTTTTTCTTTTATCAATAGTATCACTTCTGAGTGGTCAAAAATGCCAACTGCGGACCTAGGTCAAATATAATTCTATGCACTAGTTACAGCAGACAGTTTGAAACTAATAGGAATTGTGCATGAGTAATTTCAACAAGAAAAGGTGCCTAATAATTCAGTGGTATATTTATATTTTTAAGTGTTCCATGTGTCTTAGATACTCTTTGCTAAGTGCTGCTACAATTCCTCCAACTCATAATAAACCTAAACTCTGCTTGTCTCCCATGAAATGATTTATACAGAAATCTTCCATTATCCTTGCTGATAAGAATGCTCCCCACTACACGCTGTAGCATCTTCAAATAGGTATTCATCTCAACCAGGAAAAAAATCTTTTTTAATGATCATACTGCTGTGATTTACCGTTGTTAGCTGAGAGAAGATTAATCCAGAGAGACTTGATGAAGTCTATGTCAAAAAACTTGGGTAGGAAGTATTTAACCAAAGCAAAACATTTTGGAGTTGTGTGTCACCTTTGATGAACTCAGGCATACCCCTGCAGACTGAATAAGTAGACTCAATCTTTGTACACTCTTTACATCAGCCTTCCTACCAAGTGAATCAAAAACAAATAAACAAACAACAAAAAAAATTAAAAACGACAGATTGATCTCTAAATGTATGTCTGAGAGGAACCGGGAAGTTCCTGACAAAATTCATTCAGTGACTCTAACTGAAGCCCATTCAGAAATGTGCCAATCAGCTTGTGTACTAAATATCTAAGGGGAGACTGCATTTAGTTTTCTCAACCCAAATCTGCAGGCTCAGCCTATTCATATATAATTTGGATGAGCACAAGATTAGCAGCCATATTGCTCTGATTCATCTGATTTTAATGGAACCCTTGGGGTCTGACTCAATGCAGCTGACTGGTTTCCTGCTATATTAAATTGTCCCTAATCTGATTGACTATATCATAATATTATAGACTATAGATTCTATACTTGGATTCTACATTTGGTTCCCTGCGTTCAGGAAAGTTAGCTCTTTTCTTAAAGCTTTGATTTCTAACTTCAAATCTGAGGATATGGCCATATCACTAGCAAATATCAGGAGGGCACAAAAGTGGAAATAAAGGCTATCACTAATGATACCTTACTTCACCATTTAAACAATGAATATAGGTCATGAAGCTTCTAAGTTCTTAAACTCTCTTGGAAGCATTTTCCAACTCTGCTTCTGGAGTTGTTGAGTCTCTGCAAGTATGTGTGCATAGGTTCAGTTCGTGCTTCCATTTAGCACAGTAGCTTCATTTACAGGAGGCTTATGTGGACATCAGTGTTTTCTCATGAGTCACCACGTGTCCCAGTGCTCAACATATAGATTACAGTGTGAGTACGGAAGCAATTACAGCCTTCCAAATCCTAAGCTCTCAAACCTCCTCATTTCACAGGGCACCATCAGTTTACTTTCCCAAAGCTGATTTCAGCACTTTGGCAGATGTTTTATGAATGTTGTAAGAGGGTACAAAATAGAGAAACATCCTAATACTGAGAGTTGTAAATATCGTTTCATGAGCCTAAGGCTTCTTCATAAACATTAGAAAAAAGTACTCTCCAAAGAGAATGCTTAGGAGTTAAAAGAGAATAAATCACCATTGTAATAATCATAAAAAAAGCAATTGCATACTGGTATTAGTCTCTGGGTAACCAGGTGCTAATAATTTTATTATATTAATGAAGACAAAGTCATATTGGTCTACACATTTGAATGGTATTTGCTTCAGCATTAGGAAGGCCTGATGGCTTCCTTTTAAACTCGAGTTATTAACTTGACCCTGTTATTGAGAGATTGAAATTCTTAATTTAAGGGTAATTTACAATGGTGTCTATAACATTAGATACAAATGGGACATTAGCTAAGGAGGAGTGGAGGACATTCATGCATTTTTATGCTCTATTATGGCTGACAAAGGATCAGGCCTGTGGCACAGACAGCAAATATTTACACTCTGTCTTTTTCCTGATCCTTGTCACATCACAAAGATTAAGACCAGGAAGATCAAGCAGAGAGATGCAAATGCAGAGGTCTAAATTGTTTCACATAATGCAAAGGTCTAAAGCATCATTATCCCCCCAATGTTACAGAACTCACTTCCTACATAAGGCTATATACTCCTAACTTTTCACTATGTAAATAGTATTTTAGTTAAAACCTTTAGCTAAATAAAGTAGGTAATACATATTATTTAATATTCGATATATTAATTATTAAATTAATATATTATTTAATATAAATATAATATAAATTATTTAACTAAAGCCTTTTAGTTAAATAATTTATCATATCCTTAAAACAAATCTTTAAGATCTGAGTCAATTCTGCTGTTGTTCACTCAGTCATATTCACTCAGTCATATCCAACTCTTCGCAACCTCATGGACTGCAGCACACCAGGCCTCCCTGTCCCTTGCCATCTCCCAGAGTTTGCCCAATTTCATGTTCATTGCATCAGTGAGTCAATTCTAACTTTTCACAAAAAAGCCAAAATCAATAAAATGTTGATAAGGGTGGGATTACCAATCCCATCCCATATTTTCAAGTACATAATTCCTACTCGGGATTCAGCATCTTCAAACCAAAGGAGTATATGCATTACTATGTTAGTAGACAGAGAAGGCAATGGCACCCCACTCCAGTACTTTTGCCTAGAAAATCCCATGGACAGAGGAGCCTGGTAGGCTGCAGTCCATGGGGTTTCGAAGAATCGGACACGACTGAGCGACTTCACTTTCACTTTTCACTTTCATGCATTGGAGAAGGAAATGGCAACCCACTCCAGTGTTCTTGCCTGGAGAATCCCAGGGACGGGGAAGCCTGGTGGGCTGCCTTCTATGGGGTCGCACAGAGTCGGACACGACTGAAGCAACTTAGCAGCAGCAGGTTAGTAGAAATTTCCAAGGAAAGTCTGTTTTCAGTCTATTTCTCACTAAGGTAAAGAACAAGAAAGCACTTTCTATTCATATGTTTGCCTTGATCCTTTTGTGGCACTAGTCATAGCAAGAGGAAAAATACATATCACCATACACATTAGTGATCCCCACCCTGGCTACATACTAGAATTATCCAGGATACTTAACAAACAAAACAAAACACTGATGTTTACACCCTACAGTAGGCAACCAAATCCAAACTCTGGTGAAACACTGAGCTAAAATAATTTTGATGTGCTAAAGACAATGGATTGGGAAATTTTATTGATTTTTTTTTATCCATCAACCTATTTAAAACCGTTAGTTTCATTGCCATATTGGCAGAACAAGAGGCTTTGAGAATAGGGAAAATATGACAGGTGAAAGTTGCTATTGAGAAGATGACTGCAAGTCCAGATCATTGAACACTTCTTTAGTATGAAAGACGGCTGCCATGGTGAGTCACAGCAGACAGTGACAGATTAGATAAACTGCTTCCTCCACAGCTGGGGTTGGCCTTTTCCCTATTTCTCCCTCTCTCTCATTGTTAAGCAATTAACATCTTCACTTTCACAATGTCAGAGTGGAACTACCATGAGTCTTGATTTTGCAGATTAGGCTTCAGTTTTGGTTTCAACCCTGCCCATTAATCTTGAGAGTCACTTCATCTCTCTGATCCCATTCTTTATCTGTAAAATAGAGATAAGACAACTCCTCCCATGGTTAACCAATGTTACTGAAATAAAATAAAACCCAATCTGGTGCCTGCTGCATAGCAGAGTTCACTCAATGGCTGTCATTCCTTCTCCTCCTTCTCCATATGAACAACATCTATTTATCCTTTGTAACTCAAATTAAAAAATCACCTTTTTTTTAATATAAAGTCATAGCTATGCATTTCCCTTCTATTGCCTCATAGAACAACATGCACTTGGGAGCATTAATTACTTGGGAGCATTTATCTTCCCCCCACGAGACTACCACAAACTTCTTGAGGTCAGAGCCTTTGCTTGTAACTCCAATGTCTAGTGCGGAAAGCAGAACACAGCAGGTGCTCAGTATCTGCTGGGTGAACAAAAGGATGGGGAGATGGTGTTTGTGATTCAGCCCTTGGAGTCTGGAACTGGAGGACAATAGGAAAAAAGGTCAGTGATTCAATAAATAAAAGTATATCAATAAGGAAAAGAATGGAGAGTATACTGTCTGTCTGCGTATTTCTCATCTGGCCTTAGCCAACCATCTGGAAAATAGTTCATACTGTGCTGCACTCTCACTGCTGGAGGAACATACAAGAGCAAATGCCCCGAACATGCCACCACTCTGTAGTCTTCCGGCAACAGTACCATCTGAAGACACTACTTTAAGGTCCTTTAAGCCGTACCTTCGTCTACTAAGCACTAGCTCCACTCCTAGCTGCATTTCATCTACAAGTCTTTTCCTAGGCGATGCTATCCCCTTTCCACTATTTGTGTAAGTGTTTCAACTGAAGCATTCCGTCTCTTTCTACTCCTACCCCTCTCCCCCACCCCAACCCGAGCCTTGGTAAATCCCATGCTCTTTAAAATACCGTCTAAAGGCTGTTTCTACTGTCTTCCCTAACCAGACTAATGTCAATGATCTCTAGAAGTTCCATCCTCAAACAGCACATTACCTGTGGTTCAAAATGGCAATTAAAAAGCTCTTCTTGATCCATGAGTTACTTGTTTCTGTCAAGCCCTCTAGAATATAAAATCCCAGAGAGAAAGAAGTATGTTCTATTACCTGTGTCCACTGTGATGCCTGGCTCAGAGCCTTGCACTTTACAGCAAGAATTTTTTGGTAGGACTGAAATGAATCCCCAGGATAAAATATTTAAGCCAGTGGATAGTATAGCTTCCTAAAGGTTTTTAATGTGTTATATCTACAGAGATCTATTCTGATTCTATTTACACATAATTTAACTTACATGAATCTAATATATCATACTTGCTGAACCTTTCCAAACACAGAAAAATTCTAAGTTCCCTTTGAACAAAAAAAATGTGAACTGGACTCCATGTATCTTGTAGACAGTGGCCAACACAGAACATGCCTAAGGAATCAGAGATGGTAGAACAAGTCTCCTGTTACCAGGAGCAGGAGCTGGAGAAAATATTGAGGCACAGTGGACAAGAGTACACTGTACTGTCCTACAAAATAACTGCTTTAAATTTCTTATTCAAAATTTACTTGTTTTGGTACAAAGAAGTTAACTGTTTCAAAAAAAAAAAAGGTTGAATCTCATCATGTTTAAAATATGATAGATGTACTAAATGCTCAACATAACATTTTTAATTACTTGAAGATGTCTTTTATTTCAGTATTTATTAATTCCTAATTATTAATATATGTCATTAGCCAGCTCTCAGAATAAAGGTAACAATAAGATTCTAAAATTCCATTCTAGATAAATAGCATTATACCATGCACTTTTCAGTTACAAAATTTCATCTCACACAATTATCAAGAGACTCATGTACCTGCTGTAAATTTGGTGGTTCAACCTCCAGCAGCCAAAGGTGGAAACCTGAGTTAATTGGCAATAGTTATTTTTCTAATTTACCTCAGTGATGTTTTATTGTTGCTTGTAGATTTAGGTCTAAGGTTGTTGCCTGGCTGCCCCTCCAATTCAACCCTAGTCAGGGGCCAAAGATATATTCAAGGCTAAAACCTTAAATCTATTGATCTAACTCGTGATTAATATAATGATTTGATTCTGTAACAATAAGTTTGAACCCCTATTGAGATAATTTATTCCCAGTTTTTCCACCTAATTACTAAGGAATCTTGGTATTTTATTATACTTTTCTAACGTTTCAAATTCCTCAACTACAAAATAGTAATAACAATAGCATTTACTTCTTAGGGTTGTTCTGAGGATTAACAAAATAGTAATAACAATAGTATTTACTTCTTAGGGTTGTTGTGAGAATTAAACGAGACAATTGGTTAGGGCATAGATGGTAACTGATGATCAATAAACATTAGAAATTGATTGTGTCACCAAGAAGAGGGAAAATAAGTGAGAAATAAAGCCCATTTACAGACTCTGTTCTCATCCAAGGACATCAAAGGAAAAACTGAGCAGTGGCACCAAGTGGAAAGTTTTCAGAGTCAATTGGTTCTGGGTCTGATTCCCAGACCCACAATTTACAAACTGTATGAAATTAAACAGACTTCTTAATTTCTCTAAGCCTCCATTTCCTTATCTCTAAAAAGGAGTTAATAACAAATGACCTAGAGGTGGTGAGGATTAAGGGAAATAGCATAAGTAAGGCTCTGAAATTTAATAAATAGGAGAGGAAGCATAAAAGGGTTAAATAGTGCAGCATTTGTCTGTAGGCTGGGATGCAGCAGCTGTTGATGGAATATGAAAGAAGCTCTGTTGACTTGGTGATTCTTCCTCAAATAGAGATGAAAATATGAAGCCTTAATAATACCCGACTATTTTAAAATAATCTTCTGGCTAAGCTACAGCTGTGCTACCTTGCTATCGCTGTTCAGGCCAGCACTGTGTTTATCTGTTGAATTTTTTTAGACAGGACATCAATAAGCAGGAAGACCACTTGGAAAAGCTGATTGTACCATAAGCAGTCTACAGGGAGAGGCAGAGTGAGCTGGATGGATCACCAGGAAGCTGCACAGAGGTCAGTGTTGGCTGAAACCAGACTTTAAAGAGATCATGTTTCAGTGCTTCACTGTGATAGAGTTTGTGAAATGCTTTTCTAAAACAAACTCTTCCCCTGCATCCCCTGGGTTTCTTTTTATGGCACCAAATGTCTTGTATCTTGTCCCAGCCCTTTGGATAATCCGGAAGATGTGATTAGCTTTAAATCTTGCTCACTTGTTCAACTCAAGACTTTGGATGCACTGAGTGTCCAATAAATGTTTGTTGAATAAAAGGAATAAATTATTCAAAATAAGGTATATATACAATTATAATGGCACAGGATATTGTCTCCGAATTTTTGGAAAACAATGGAGACTCTACAACAAGAGAAATTAAAATGTTCATACTATAGCATCTTGTAATTTACTCCTGGGAAATAATTCAACAGGAAAATAGCTCTACCCATAATGCTGTTTTGTGCTGGGCGATATTATTTGAAAAGTGTAAATATTTAGCATAATAGAATTGTTTGAGTAGACTATGACATTTTATAAAGTGATATTATGTCTACCTAAAAGAAATAACTATAGAGACTTTATTGCAATATTTTACAAAACATTTGGTAACAGCAGTAGCATTAAAAATACCCAATTATGCTACATTACGAAGGCAATGGCAACCCACTCCAGTGCTCTTGCCTGGAAAACCCCATGGACAGAGGAGCCTGGTAGGCTGCAGTCCATGGGGTCGCGAAGAGTCAGACACGACTGAGCGACTTCACTTTCACTTTTCACTTTCATGCATTGGAGAAGGAAATGGCAACCCACTCCAGCGTTCTTGCCTGGAGAATCCCAGGGACAGGGGAGCCTGGGGGGCTGCCGTCTATGGGGTTGCACAGAGTCGGACACGACTGAAGTGACTTAGCAGCATGCTATATTAATAAATATATAAAATACATATAAGCATGTATAGCTACCATAAAAAATCCATATACATTAAAGGTTGTTGATTTAGAATGGTCAAATTACAGGTATTTTCCTGACAAAAGTCTTCTTTGCTGTTGTTTTATTTTTAGCAATTCAAGAAAAGTTAGAGGATAGCTTTGAGGCTTCTCTTGTTATACAAAACCTCAGATATGCAGATGACACCACTCTAACGGCAAAAAGCGAAGAGGAACTAAAGAGCCTCTTGATGAAAGTGAAAGAGGAGCGTGGAAAAGCTGGCTTAAAACTCAACATTCAAAAAACTAAGGTCATGACAACCAGTCCCATCACTTCATGGCAAATAGAAGGGGGAAAAGTGGAAACAAGTGACATACTTTACTTTCTTGGACTCCGAAATCACTGTGGATGGTAACTGCAGCCATGAAAATAAACGATGCTTGCTCCTTGGAAGGAAAGCTATGACAAACTTAGACAGTGTACTAAAAAATAGAGACATCACTTTGACAACAAAGGTCCATATAGTCAAAGAACTGACTCATGGGAAAAGACTCTGAAACTGGGAAAGATCGAAGGCTAAAGGAGAAGGGGGTGACAGAGGATTGGATGGTTAGATAGCATCATAGACTCAATGGACATGAATTTGAGCAAACCCTGGGAGATAGTTGTCAGGCGAGTGTATTCTCGGTTCTGTCTCGTCACAACAAAGATTTGGAGTGACGGACATTAAAGCCCTCGGTGCGTCACAGCTCTCAGGTCTTGAACAGACCGTGTTATAGCTCTTAGATAAATCAGTATTACAGCTCCGTGTTACAGCTATATTTTATTTAGAAAATAGCAGGAGAATCCATCCTGGAGGAGTGAGGGCATGCCGACCCAAAGACATGAAGAGAAGAGTGCCCCAGCAAGCGGGAAGGAGAGGGAGAGTGGAAGAGAGAGAGAGAGAGAGAGAGAGAGCAAGGGAGTGAGCCCTTTGGCTCCTCTTTTCATACGTTTTTCCTCCCCCCCTGGGCCTGCCCCATGCTGTTTGTTCTACCTGAGGTCCTCACTCCGGTCCTCGGACCTTCTTTTGACCTTCCTTTGTTCTATTTTCGCAGGCTTTTCCCTTCCTTGTCTTTTAGCCACTGCCATTTTGGACTCCTGTCTCCTCTTCTAACTACCTAACATAGTGAAGGACAGGGAAGTTTGGCACCCTGCAGTCCATGGGGTTGCAAAGAGTCAGACAGGACTTTGCGACTGAACAATAACAACAATTTGTTTAAAAGAGTTTTCTACAGTATATTCAAGACTGAATGATCATCTTTCAAATCTTTGACATCTTCCAAACTCACAATGTGAAGTGTCATAGTTTTTAGATCTGAAGAAATGTGAATCTAGAATGGACTTCAGAGATTAATAATTTTACAAATAAACAAATGGAGAATCAAAGAGATCAAGTGATCTACACAAACTCAAATATTATAATCAATTTCAAGTTAATAACAGTTCTCATACACCATAAATGAATTCTTCAATTATGCCTCTGAAACATTTTCAAAATCAGTGTTATCAAGGAAAAGATTTAATTGTGCTTATGAAATTACATATACTGAGACAAGGAAAATCTCAAAGATAAAAAGTTATACAAATCTTACTCCAACTTTTATATTCATGACAATGGACATTTTTTGGAAATAGGAGTTATAACAAGAAAAGTTTTTTTCTTATTGTTTACTTAACCAAAAATATAACATTTCCTCAAAACTTTAATCAATGAGTTTATTTACAAAGCGTTTTGGGGGAAAATTTCAAGTTCTAATAAAGTCTGTTCTCAAGTCTCTCTTCACTGTTACAGCAATTAAAATGAAAAGCTGATTTAAAAAACTGAAACATAATTTCAATAGCATCACATCTTTTTAAACCTCTGCATCTGGGAGATAAAATAAAACTAATTTCTAGGTGAGTTTTCAAGCAGTGAGCTTTGAAAGTCATCTCTCTAATATACAAATTCTTTGATTTCTAGTGGTCACTATTTGATTGAAAATAGTACATATTGTGTAATTTACAAACTAAAGACAGCTAACTCATTTCAAAAGATTACTTTGAAGACATTCATTTAAAATCATTTCTGATGTTCAAAGAAATAATAACCACATGAAACTTGAGTACATATTTCTCTATCAATAGGATAATTTGCCACAAGCAATTACACAACATAAATTTAATGTAATACTGCCTTTGGAATTTTCAGACAGTTAAACTAGTTTCCCTTGTAAGTTGCAAAGGTGTGAGAAACAGGGACATTTAAGACCTATTAAACTTAATGACCTTTCCATCTTATTAAAGAAAATTAAAGGACAACTACTTCAATGAGATTTTTACTTTTAAAATGTTGGACTACTAAAAACAAATGATTTGCCCAAAGGATGCTGCATAAAAGTGACAATCTTTGAATTCATAGAGCTGTCTCTATAAACACCATGACAACTAGTTTTCAGGTAATTTGTATAGGTCATACAACATTATATCTGAATATTTCAACTTATTGTAAGTAAAAGTATAGATGTGATACCCTAAATTTTAATTTTGAAATAATTTGAAAACAAAATTTTAACTATTCATTTCAAAGTTAATTTTTTAAAATAAAATTTATTTGACAAAAATTAAAGCAGTCATTTTGTATTATAATTCCCTGTACTTTCAACAATAAAATATTATGTCAATATAATTTATAAAATTAAACACAAAACATGTTCCCTATCTATGGTTTTTAAACTATGTTTCTTAATTTATTAATTCAATCATTTATTCTTTAATCTAATTTCTAGTTGGGTTGTGCTAGCTCAAGTTTTCTCAAAATGGAAACATGTACTATTGATAGAAATTTACAAAAAGAAAAATGTGCTTAGGTTCAAACTACTACGAGTTAACATTATTAAGCTTGTTTACTGATGGACCTTTCTATGACTTTTAACATGCTGATGTGCATCCCCAGTCTGTATCCTCCAGAACTGCATAAAGCATTTCCTAAGAATAGTTCATCATCAATTACTTGTTTTTATGAAGCATCTCCACAGACTACAATTTACAAGATCATCATAAATAATGGTTGAATTAAAAATTATGAAATAACTTCTTTCAGTGTTTACATTTCCTGGAAACACCAGGTAAAATATTAAAGACTACATATATGTGTGTATATATGTATATACACATACATATACACACATTTACATAATACTCTACATACGCATCCACATATATTTATGTGTGTATATATGCGTATGTGTACATGTATAATGTACTTCCCCAAGAGTGGCAAAAAGTTGCTAGCTCTTTATCTCAATACCCACTCTACACTTCTTCCCTGGTAATGATTCCAGTTTTTAGCTAGGCAAATTGCAACCAAGAACAAAGCCTTCATTCACAATCTCCCTTGTATTGATGCATATCATGTGCTTCCCAGTGTTAAAGAATGCGCTTCCCATGCGCTTTCAGTGTTAAAAGAATCCACCTGCCAATGCGGCAGCCACAGGAGACACGGGTTTGACTCCTTGGTTTGAGAAGATACTCTGGAGGAGGAAATGGCAACCCACTCCAGTATTCTTGCCTGGGAAATCTCATGGACCGGGTAGCAGAGAGTCGGACAGACCAAGCACAAATGCAGGCCTTGTACATATCACACACAGAGTGATGTGATACGTAAGCAGAAACATATGACAGTTTGAGGAAATCTTAAAGGGTAGCTGGTATGTGCTCTTTAGCACTTCTGCATTCTTTCTTCTGTGCTGCTAAGCCCAAATGGAATGTGTATCTGGAGCAGACTGCTATGGCATTCCCTTCCTGCTTACCACCCCATCAGCTCTAGGATGTGACCCTCATCTTCACAGCTCAGAATGATTCCTTCTCTGAGAATTTCTTTCCCTTCTGAACAGGGTATAGACATTCAGCAGCCACATGCCAATGCTGTAAAATAGTTTCATGGACTACCCTGGATTGGAAGATTTTCTCTCCCTGAATTTGTGGATCTGTGATAGAGAAAAAGGAGATTCTTGACAGCTTAGAGTTTGGAATAGAAGCATGTTAGAAAATTGACTACCAAACAATATTCTTGAGCATCCCAGAGTTGACCTGGTTTCCTACTTCTTAAGGCTCTACTTTGCTCTTCAATAAATAGCAAAGATTAATAAATAAATCAACTGAATTCAATAAATTCAATCTCTCTATATTCTTTTTTCTGAGTTAAGCCAGCCAGAATTGGTTTCTACTACACAAACCAAAAGAATGCAATTAGCTTTAATTAAGATACAGTGAGTCGGAAGGAAAGGTATACAACATAAATTGTATTTAGCAAACCACTGATTAAACACAATTTAAGAAATCAAACCAGGAAATGTAGAGTAGAAAAGTACTTGTATTGATGCAGCAATTCAAACTGTTCTGACTCCTATTCCCAGTTTCCAGTGATCCTGCATCCACAGGTATCCAACTGATTGTTTTAAATACCTACTGGCAGGTGCTCCTGGCCCCGTTTTCCCTCTCTTCCAGAGCATCACTGCAAACTCACCTTATCATAATATTATATTCATCATTTCAGCTAGAAAACATAAATGTTTTTTCTTGCCCATCAAATCACTTTCAAGACTGACCTCCCTGCTGGTACTCCCATCACCTATTTTTTTATTTTTGGTAGGGAAGAAAAATAACTTTTCTACCCTTTTGAGTTCATAGCTGAGATCCCTGTAACAAAGGGAAGATTTGCAAGAGAAAAAAAAAGAAGTTTATTAGCATGTAAGCCTCCCGTACATGAGAGATGCCCAGGAAAAATTACTATGTCTTCAACATAGCTTAGAATTCAGGAATAAAGGCCATCTCAATGGGAAAAGAGGAGTGGGATGTAGGAGGTTTGATGGGATGTAGATGGGAGGTTTAATGGTTTGTGAAACTTTGTGTATGATGTCAACTTCTAATCTATTTTCCTATAAAGCCTGGAGGAGAGCATAGCAACCCACTCCAGTATTCATGCCTGGATAATTCCACAGACAGAGGAGCCTGGTGCACTACAGTCCATAGGGTCTCAAAGAGTCAGACATGACTGAAGTGACATAGCACACACACATCCCAGTAGGGTCAATCCTGTCTGGTTTAATCTCTAAGAGAGGAAAAATAATTGGGGCAATTGCCATGGACTCCAAAATTTCAAGGCTATTTCCTGTTACAATGATGCCCCCGCATCCAAAGTAAAAATCTTTTCTGTGTTAATTAAGCCACTAACCTATCAAAATCACCATGACAGTTCTGCAGGGATTCTACCATTGCCCCAGCCTCTATCATAGCAGCTGTTTTTGAGGTTCTTTTTTCCTATTCACTGCTAACCTTCATGTCAGTTTTAACCTGCTCCTAAAATAATGTTGCAAACAAGGCTAGAATCTCCTGGCCCTGGAAAAGATAGGACTGGCTTTGGGAGTCCAAACTTTCCTGAATCCCTAACCAAGGACTGTGACACTCAGTATGTCCTTGACTAGTACTCAAATTCACTTCTATCTCCAGCCACTTTAAGCTATTTCCATCCTAAGAGGTGAACTTCTCAGACGTCGCTAGTGGTAAAGAAGTTGGCTGCTGATGCAAGAGATGTAGGAGACATGGGTTCAATCCCTGGGTAAGGAAGAACCCCTGGAGAAGGGCATAGCAACCCACACCAGTATTCATGACTGGAGAATTTCATGGACGGAGGAGCCTGATGGCCTACAGTCCACAGGATCTCACAGAGTCAGACAGACTGAAGCAACTTCGCATGCACATATCCTAGTAGGTGCCTCATTCTACTATTTCGTTTTCACAATCAGACCACCCCTGCAAATGGCAATTTCCATCACAGCTCTTTGGAATTTCCCCAGCTCATACTGGCCTCTTCCTTTTCTGTTGTCCTGTTTAACAGAGTAATTACTTCCCAAATAATCTTTAATTATTATCCAGTATAAATATCAATAACCTCAGATATGCAGATGACACCACCCTTATGGCAGAAAGTGAAGAGGAACTAAAAAGCCTCTCGATGAAAGAGAAAGTGGAGAGTGAAAAAGTTGGCTTAAAGCTCAACATTCAGAAAACGAAGATTATGGCATCCGGTCCCATCACTTCATGGCAAATAGATGGGGAAACAGTGGAAACAGGGTCAGACTTTATTTTTCTGGGCTCCAAAATCACTGCAGATGGTGACTGCAGCCATGAAATTAAAAGACGCTTACTCCTTGGAAGGAAAGTTATGACCAACCTAGATAGCATATTCAAAAGCAGAGACATTACTTTTTGCCAACAAAGGTTCGTCTAGTCAAGGCTATGGTTTTTCCTGTGGTCATGTATGGATGTGAGAGTTGGACTGTGAAGAAGGCTGAGCACCGAAGAATTGATGCTTTTGAACTGTGGTGTTGGAGAAGACTCTTGAGAGTCCCTTGGACTGCAAGGAGATCCAACCAATCCATTCTGAAGGAGATCCGCCCTGGGATTTCTTTGGAAGGAATGATGCTAAAGCTCATTCCAGTACTTTGCCCACCTCATGCGAAGAGTTGACTCATTGGAAAAGACTCTGTTGCTGGGAGGGATTGGGGGTAAGAGGAGAAGGGGACGACAGAGGATGAGATGGCTGGATGGTATCACCGACTCGATGGACGTGAATCTGAGTGAACTCCGGGAGTTGGTGCTGGACAGGGAGGCCTGGCGTGCTGCCATTCATGGGGTCGCAAAGAGTTGGACACAACTGAGCGACTGATCTGATCTGATCTGATTGTCTGTTATTTTAGCTTTCTTGACCAGATTGAAAGTTACTAGTTAAAAAATCTTGACCTCACCTTCCAGAGTGCCAGGAGACCACTACTCAGTCAACATTTCTTGGTTGGACAATGACAAGAAATTGATTTTGTCATCTTGGTCATTGGTATTGATTCAATGGCTAGTTATGCCTGCCCTACTAATTCAAGGCCAGCACACACGTTCTTCCCCTTTTTGGAATATACTTCATCCCACATTTTGTGTAACCAATGCTTTTGACCTGTGGTGTTAGAGAAGACTCATGAGAGTCCCTTGGACTGCAAGGAGATCAAACCGGTAAATCTGAAAGGAAATCAATCCTGAATATTCATTGGAAGGACTGATGCTGAAGCTCCAATACTTTGGCCACCTGATGCAAAAAGAACTGACTCATTGGAAAAGACCCTGATGCTGGGAAAGATTGAAGGCAGGAGGAGAACTGGACAACAGAGGATTAGATGGTTGGATGGCATCACCAACTCAATGGACATGAGTTTGAGCAAGCTTCGGGAGTTGGTGATGGACAAGGAATCCTGGCATGCAGCAGTCGATGGGGTCACAAAGAGTCAGACATGACTGAACAACTGAAACTGAACTGAATGCCTTAGGCTTTAGTTCTCCAATTAGATCTTATTTCCTTCAGAAAGCATTTCTTAAGCCCCAGCCCTGTCTATTACAGCATTTTCTACCATTGTAGCTGAATAATTGGTAATTAGTTAATTACCACTGCTCAGGGGTTCTCAGCTGTGGGAATTTTTTCCCCACAGGACACATTTGGTGGTCACAGCAAGAGTAGATGGAAGGCTGCCACTGCCATTTAGTGGAGGGATGTCAGGGATGCTCCCCAATAACCTATAACACATAGGACAACCCCTCAGAACAAAAAGTCATCCAGGCCCCAAATGTCATTGCAGCCAACATTCAGAAGCTCTGCCTAGCTTGATGGTGTTAGAGTTACTCTGAATGTGTGCTTTGACATTCACCCTCAAGCTATTGAAAATATTATGAGACTCAGCTGTTATAGAATTTTAAGATATTGAAGATGTAATCTACCACACCAAACACTGTTCCCTTTGAGAACAGAAAAGAAAAAAATGCACTTTCTCAGGAAAAATCATACTTCTTTATCCAATAAATTTATAAAATTATTGTTTTTCTCTATTTCTTTGGCTGCAGAAAGATTAGAACCAAATTTTCTCCCACCTGTGACAATAATATATGATTGTATGATATTAATTTCTACTAACTTTATTGTTGGCTTTATTATTTTCCTATTTTTACTTTCTTGTATCTAAATTTCTTCAATTGCTTCTTTACCACTGTCAGGCATATACATTTTTTTTAAATACAGCAACATTCTTATACTTAACTCCCCATCAAGCTCAAAGGAGGATAACACATCATTAAATGATCAATATTTCAGAGGAAGAAATAAGAATAATTTTATCACTATTATGCAGTCATAGAACAATAACAACAGTCTAAATATAAAGTGACCTAGGAAATGATATGGAGAAGGAAATGGCAACCCACTCCAGTGTTCTTGCCTGGAGAATCTCAGGGATGGGGGAGCCTGGTGGGCTGCCGTCTATGGGGTTGCACAGAGTCAGACACGACTGAAGTGACTTAGCAGCAGCAGCAGCAGGAAATGATGTAATCAAGTTTCTCAATTTAGTCTGAAGGAAAAGTTGATCCAAACAGATAAAGTGCATTACCTAAATTTATGCACTAGCACAAAATTTGTACCAGAATATCTAGATTTCCCATTTTTCTGAAAGGTATTTGCATAAATAGACAATAATATATATTTATGCTGCCCTGATTTTCAGATACCATAGACTGGTGGGCAGTACCAGAAATTACCATGTAGGAAGTGAATCTTTTAAACTTTGAGGTGCCTGTGATTTCTGTAGGAAGAACATCATGAAACGTGACAGCTACTACTTTAGAGTTCTGTTGCCTTAACCACCTACTTCCTCAGCAGAAAATGACAAGTTAGAATGCTGGTGATTTCAACAGCATTTTTGGAGAAACAATTGCCTTAAATTCATAGATTAGTGTCTGTTTCCAAGAGATAAGCAAATGCAAGTGCCTTTTAGAGATCCTGTTTAAGAAATCACTCTTATTAAAGAAGCTCACATATGTTTGAAATGTATCTCTCTTTAAATCTCACAGGGCATGCCTTACGATTTTAAGTAAAATGGGATTAACTATTTCACTTTTACAAAGTCTCTCAAACAACTCCCTCTTTAGTTCATCTTTTCACTAACTTGCAGGACTTCACTTTTTTGCAACAAAACACAAAGTTGTGGGGTTTTTTTCCCCAGTTTTATTGAGCCATAACTGATGGACAACATTGGATAAGTTTAAGGTGTATAATTGGGAAACAAGTACATCAAGGCTGTATATTGTCAACCTGCTTATTTAATTTATACTCAGAGTACATCATGAGAAATGCCAGGCTGGATGAATCATAAGCTGGAATCAAGAATGCCAGGAGAAATATCAACAACCTTACATATGCAGATGATAGCACTTTAATGACAGAAAGCCAAGAGGAACTAAAGAGCCTCTTGAATAAAGTGAAAGAGGAGAGTGAAAAAGCTGGCTTAAAACTCAACATTCAAAAAACTAAGATCATGGCATCCAGTCCCATCACTGCAAACAGAAGGGGGGAAAATGGAAACAGTGACATACTTTATTTTCTTGGGCTCCAAAATCACTGCTGATGGTGATTACAGCCATGAAAATAAAAGGCGCTTGCTTCTTGGAAGAAAAGCTATGACAAACCTAGACAGCCCATTAAAAATCAGAGACATTACTTTGCCAACAAAGGTCTATGCAGTTGAAGCTATGGTTTTTCTAGTAATCATGTACAGATGTGAAATTTGGACCAAAAGAAGGCTGAGTGCCAAAGAACTGATGCTTTTGAACTGTGCTGTTGGAGGAGACTCTTGAGAGTCCCTTGGACTGCAAGGAGATCCAACCAATCAATCCCAAATGAAAGCATCCCTAAATATTCTTTGGAAGGACTGATGCTGCAGCTGAAGCTCCAATACTTTGGCCACCTGATGGGAAGAGCCAACTCATTGGAAAAGACTCTGATGCTGGGATATATTGAGAGCAAAAGGAGATGACGGTGGCAGAGTATGAGATGGTTGGATGGCAGCACTGACTCAATGGACATGAGTTTGAGCAAACTCCGGGAGACTGAAGGATAGGGAAACCTCTCATGCTGCAGTCCATATGGCTGCAAAGTTCAGATATGACTTAGCGAATAAACATTTTCCATTCAGAGAATTTCAGTTTACCTTCTAACTCTTAATGGAATGAGATAATCTTAAATGAACTGACCTTCTTTCTAGCCGTGCCTTGCTAATATTTTTTCAAATGTTTGCTCTGAATTATTATCTGCTATTATTTGATATTAAAGATGTTTTAAACGGCAGTATATTCTTAGCAGTATTAGTCTTATTTTAAAAGGAGGGGCTTTTTAAAGGGAATGGCAAATAAAAGGAGGGTTCTTTGTCCATTTCTGACATGGGACACAACATCTCAAAAATGTGCCTTGACTCTAATTGCCTAGGGAACATAAGCACTTACATTTATGTGTCTGTTAAAATGTTTCTGGTGGGCTTTTGGTACCTGAATCCTACTGTTTACCATCTCACTGGAAATGTGAGAAAGAAATGCCTACTCAGAAGTAGTTCATAAATTTATTAATAATACATGTTAAGAGATCTCTAACAGCAACCCCCTCCACCCCTCAGCATCCAATCCAAACTGCTTAAATGAAAGCTCTACTGAAGAACATGCATTAGGTACAAGGATTCCTGTGTACTCATGCCAGAACAAAAATGGCCAGGTTGCTTAACTTAAAAGCTCAGACTTGAAATGAAACTTGCCCTTATAGGTCTGAACTTGAGTCCCTCTTTTTAGATACAATAATCACCCAACATTAAATGGAGTCAGTAAAGGCCAGTCTCCCCACTCATCAGGCTGGTCATTGCCCTCTCAGAGCAAATTTGAAAGGTGGAGGTCAAGAAGAGGGATAAGCAAAGGGGAAGCTTGGGAAAGGGCTGCAAGTGTTAGAAACGGAGTTAAAATATCCGTTAGATAGATTATGAAAAGCTTGGAAGGAAACTGGCAACACCATACCTAATTATGAGATAGTATGTGCTCTTAAACTAATATTCAGATTCAAACTGCTTTGCTGAATTTTCATCTCAGAAGAGACAGTATATACAGTGAATCATATAAACTAAAGCAAAATAATAAGTTGGAGACAGAACTTATAGGTTAAGATCCTCAACAGAAAGTGACTCTCCTAGCATCTTAATGGCAAAGATTATTTTTAAATTCCTAGAAAAGGCAGAGGAACCAGAGATCAAATTGCCAACATCCGCTGGATCATCAAAAAAGCAAGAGAGTTCCAGAAAAACATCTACTTCTGCTTTATTGACTATGCCAAAGCCTTTGACTGTATGGATCACAATAAACTGTGGAAAATTCTGAAAGAGATGGGAATACCAGACCACCTGACCTGTCTCTTGAGAAATCTGTATGCAGGTCAGGAAGCAACAGTTAGAACTGAACATGGAACAACAGACTAGTTTCAAATAGGAAAAGGAGTATGTCAAGGCTGTATATTGTCACCCTGCTTATTTAACTTATATGCAGAGTACATCATGAGAAACGCTGGACTGGAAGAAACACAAGCTGGAATCAAGATCACCAGGAGAAATATCAATAACCTCAGATATGCAGATGACACCACCCTTGTGGCAGAAAGTGAAGAGGAACTAAAAAGCCTCTTGATGAAAGTGAAAGTGGAGAGTGAAAAAGTTGGCTTAAAGTTCAACATTCAGAAAACGAAAATCATGGCATCCGGTCCCATCACTTCATGGGAAATAGATGGGGAAACAGTGGAAACAGTGTCTGACTTTATTTGGGGGGGCTCCAAAATCACTGCAGATGGTGACTGAAGCCATGAAATTAAAAGACGCTTACTCCTTGGAAGGAAAGTTATAACCAACCTAGATAGTATATTCAAAAGCAGAGACATTACTTTGCCAACAAAGGTCCATCTAGTCAAGGCTATGGTTTTCCCAGTGGTCATGTATGGATGTGAGAGTTGGACTGTGAAGAAACCTGAGCGTCAAAGAATTGATGCTTTTGGACTGTGGTGTTGGAGAAGACTCTTGAGTCCCTTAGACTGCACAGAGATCCAACCAGTCCATTCTGAAGGAGATCAGTTCTGTGTGTTCTTTGGAAGGACTGATGCTAAAGCTGAAACTCCAATACTTTGGCCACCTCATGCGAAGACTTGACTCATTGGAAAAGACTCTGATGCTGGGAGGGATTGGGGGCAGGAGGAGAAGGGGACAACAGAGGATGAGATGGCTGGATGGCATCACTGACTTGATGGATGTGAGTTTGAGTGAAACTCCGGGAGTTGGTGATGGACAGGGAGGACTGGGGTGCTGTAATTCATGGGGTCACAAAGGGTCAGACACAACTCAGCGACTGAACTGAACTGAAAGCTTATATTAAGATAAGTCATATCACTTTTTCTATTAAAACCATCTGAAGTATTTATATATTTTCACATTTCCTGATGACTTGATTCAGGACTGTGATTGCCTGATGAAAACAGTAACTCATATTTTAAACTTATAAACAACCATATGAAAAATATTGCAAACCTCCTTCAATCATAATAAATAATTTTTTAAAACTAAATATGAGGAACTGAAATCAGTTTAACCATGTTTTGTCTGTAAACAAAATCAAAATGTAAACTGAAGAAATTAAAACTTTCTTCTAAAAATAATTGTATCTTTGGTTGCAAATGGTTACTTCCAGGAAGCCAAAATGTTAACTACAAAAATCAAATACAGTTTTGAATTTTTTTTTACTTCTGACCATCATCCAGCTTTGTTTTACTTTCAGAAAATGAAGATATGTATAAATCATATTTTATATGCAGATTTCATCTCTCCAGTAAAAAAAACCTTCAGATCATGTTGTCACTAAGAAAAATGTCCTTTCAGACACAATTCCAAACACCTGTGGTATAAGATCATACCATAGTCATTTCTTTGTGTTTTTAGTTCCTTCAATAGTTCTATGAAGACCTACAAGACCTTCTAGTACTAACACCAAAAAAAGATGTCTTTTTCATCATAGGTGGTTGGAATGCAAAAGTAGGAAGTCAAGAGATACCTGAAATAATAGGCAAGTTTGGCCTTGGAATATGTTGAAGCTGAAACTCCAATACTTTGGTCACCTGATGCAAAGAGCTGACTCATTTGAAAAGATCCTGATGCTGGGAAAGATGAGGGTAGGAGGAGAAGGGGATGACAGAGGATGAAATGGTTGGATGGCATCGCTGACTCAATGGGCATGAGTTTGGGTAAACTCCGGGAGTTGGTGATGGACAGGGAGGCCTGGCATGCTGCAGTTCACGGGGTCGCAAAGAGTCAGACACAACTGAGAGACTGAACTGAACTGAACCGACTTGCCCTTGGAATACAAAATGAAGCAGGGCAAAGACTAACAGAGTTTTGTGAAGAGAATGCACTGGTCATAGCAAACACCCTCTTCCAACAACACAAGAGATAACTCTACACGTAGACATCAAGAGTTGGTCAATACTGAAACCACATTGATTACATTCTTTGCAACCAAAAATGGAGATGCTCTATAAAGTCAGTAAAAACAAGACCAGGATCTGACTCTGGCTCAGATCATGAACTTCTTATTGCAAAATTCAGACTTAAATTGAAGAAAGTAGGGGAAACCACTAGGTCATCCGGGTAAGACCTAAATCAAACCCCTTATGATTATACAGTGGAAATGACAAATAGGTCCAAGGGATTAGATCTGATAGACAGAGTGCCTGACGTCCTAGGGGCAGAGGTTTGTGATATTGTATAGGAGACAGTGATCACAACCATCCCCAAGAAAAATAAATGCAAAAAGGCAAAATGGTTGTCTGAGGAAACCTTACAAATAGCTGAGAAAAGAAGAGAAGTGAAAGGCCTAGGAGAAAAGGGAAGATATATCCATCTGATTGCAGAGTTCCAAGGAATAGCAAGAGATTAAAAAAAAAAAAAAAGCCCTCCTCAGTAATCAGTGCAAAGAAATAGAGGAAAAAAATATAGACTGGGAAAGACTAGAGATCTCTTCAAAAAATGAGAGACACAAAGGGAACATTTCATGCAAAGATGGGCACAATAAAGGACAGAAATGGTATGTACCTAACCAAAGACAGAAGATATTAAGAAGAGGTAGCAAGAACACACAGAAGAACTATATCTATATCTATATATATATATAAAAGATTTTAATGACTTGATAACCATGATGGTGTAATCACTCACCTAGATCCAGAGTGAGAGGTCAAGTGGGGCTTAGGAAGTATCACTATGAACAAAGCTAGTGGAGGTGATAGAATTCCAGTTGAGCTATTTCAAATCCCAAAAGATGATACTCTGAAAGAGCTGCATTCAATATGCCAGCAAATTTGGAAAACTCAGCAGTGGCCACAGGACTGGAAAAGGTCAGTTTTCATTCCAATCCCAAAGGCAATGCCAAAGAATGTTCAAACTACCACACAATTGTGCTCATTTCACACACGTAGCAAAGTAATGCTCAACATTCTCCAAGCTAGGCTTCAACAGTACATGAACTGAGAATTTCAGTTGTTCAAGCTGGATTTAGAAAAGGTAGAGGAACCAGACATCAAATAGACAACATCTATTGGATCATAGAAAAAGCAAGAGAATTCCAGAAAAACATCTACTTCTGCTTTACTGACTATGCTAAAGTCTTTGACTGTGGGGATCACAACAAACTGTGGAAAACTCTGAAAGAGATGGCAATACCAGACCACCTTACCTGCCTCCTGAGAGATCTGTATGCAGGTCGAGAAGCAACAGTTAGAACCAGATAGAACAGACTGGTTAAAAATTGGGAAGGGAGTACATCAAGCCTGTATATTGCCATCTTGCTAATTTTACTTATATGCAGAGTACATCATGTGAAATACCAGACTGGATGAAGCACAAGCTGGAATCAAGATTGCCAGGAAAAATATCAGTAACCCCATATGCAGATGACACCACCCTTATGGCAAAAAGCAAAGAGGAACTAAAGAGCTTCTTGATGAAAGTGAAAGAGGAGAGTGAAAAATGTGGCTTAAAACTCAACACTCAAAAAACTAAGATCATGGCGTCCGATCCCATCACTTCATGGCAAATAGAAGGGGAAACAATGGAAACAGTGACAGATTCTATTTTCTTGCGCTCCAAAATCACTGCAGATGGTGACTGCAGCTGTGAAATTAAAATTGCTTGCTCATTGAAAGAAAACTATGACCAACCTAGACAGCATATTAAAAAGCAGAGACATTAGGTTTACTGACAAAGGTCCATATAGTCAAAGCTATGGATTTTCCAGTTGTCATGTAGGGATGTAGAGTTGGATCATAAAGAAGGCTGAGCACCAAAGAATTGATGCTTTTGAATTGTGGTGTTGGAGAAGACTCTTGAGTATCCCTTGGACTGCAAGGAGATCTAACCAGTCAATTCTAGAGGAAATCAGTCCTGAATTTTCATTGAATGGACTGATTCAATAAGGTGGCCACCTGATACAAAGAACTGACTCATTAGAAAAGACCCTGTTGCTGGGAAAGACTGAAGGCAAGAGGAGAAGGGGACAACAGAGGAGAATTGGATGACATCAGCAACTCAATGGACATAAATTTGAGTAAGCTCCAGGAGTTGGTAATGGACAGGGAAGCCTGGCATGCTGCAGTCCATGGGGTCACAAAGAGTTGGACATGACTGAGCGATTGAACTGAACTGAACATATTTTTTACTTTTTGGTAGTTGAAAGAAAAGTTTTTAGGTAAAATATGAGTTCTCAAAACATATTATATTAAATGTTTTCATTTTTCTACAGTTGCTTCAGTTAAATACAAGATGGATTATATTATCGCTTCCTTTCTGCATTACAGGAACTGATGTAATTGATGGTTGAGCTGAGTGTGCCTGAAAAAAACTAAACTTTACTCTCAAATATTTCAATTAAAATCATAGAGAAAAATAGTTTGCCTCTAATGGCAAATAAAAGGTATTCATCTAAGGCAGTGCCACATCAGACTAGAGGAATCAAACTCGCCATGAAATTCAAAGATCAATTTAAAATATTGCATAAAATAACATAATCTCTGTATGTCATTTAAAATCTAAAAGTGTTAACATCTTTTTGTTTCAAATATATGTCTCAGTTGAATTTATACAGCATCAAAACACAGCAAGTAATTGCTCCTAAGTGCTCCCTGAAAGCTGACAAAATTATTTCTGGGGTAAACCCCTTTTTCTTTTTCCCATGAGAAACCTCACTTAGCAGTTGTTATATATGGTTGAAAAAGCCATACATAGATTTTTGAAAATTCAACAAAAATTGGGAAAGTACAAAAAGCAGCACCAGACTCAAGTCAAAATTGGTCAGAAGTATTGACTACATTGACTTTTTTTTATTGAGTTATTTCCAAAGATGAGTTTTCAGTAAAAGATCATTAATCTTTAATCAATGACATCAAAAACTTTAAAGCTGAATATATTAACTATATCAAAAATACATGTGTGAAACTGCCAACTACTTTTAGATTTTGCTTCATCAGACACTATATCATTTTACTGTATTATTGATTAAAAATTAAACTAATGATTTTTTACTAACACATCTTTGAAAGTGACTCAATAAAAGAAAAATTCATTTTTCTAAAAGTCAGTGATGCTGAGCGTCTTTTCACATATTTTTTGGCCATCTGTATGTCTTCAGTGGAGAAATGTCTGCTTATATTTTCCAATCATTTTTTTATTGTTTTTTTTATATTGAACTGCGTGAGTTGTTTGTATGTTTTGGAGATTAATCCCTTGTCAGCCACTTCACTGGCAAATATTTTCTCCCATTCTGTGGATTGTTTTCTGGTTTACTTACAGTTTTCTTTGTTGTGCAAAAGTTTTTAAGTTTAATTAGGTCCCATTTGTTTATTTTTGTTTTTATTTTCATTACTCTACATGGTGGATTAAAAAAGATACTGCTGTGATTGATATCAGTGATGGTTGTGCCTATGTTTTCCTGTTTTATAGTATCCAGACTACAATTAGGTCTTGAATCCATTTTGAGTTTATTTTTGTGTATGGTGTTAGTGTTCTATTTTCATTCTTTTGCATGTAGCTGTCCAGTTTTCCTAGCAGTGCTTATTGAAGAGACTATCTTTTCTCCATTTATATTCTCCACGTATAGTCTTGCCTCCTTTATTATAGATTAGTTGCCCATAGATGTGTGGGTTTATCTCTGGACTTTGTACTCTGTTCTGTTGACCTATATGTCTGTTTTGTGTTAGTACCATAATGTTTTGATGACTGTAGCTTTGTAGAATAATCTGAAATTAGGGAGCCTGATTCCTCCAGCTCCGTTTTTCTTTCTCAAGATTGCTTTGGTTTTGCAGGGTTTTGTATTTCCATAAAAATTGTAGGATATTTTGTTCTAGTTCCATGAAAAATGCCATTGGTAATTTGATAGGGATCGCTTTGAATTGGTAGGTTGCTTTGGGTAGTATGGTCATTTTCACAATATAGATTGATTTGGATAGTTTTTTCTCACAACATTGATTCTTTCAAGCCAAGAACACAGCATATGTCTCCATCTGTTTGTCTCATCTTTGATTTCTTCCATCATCATCTTATCATGTTTTGAGTACAGGTCTTTTGTCTACTTAGCTATATTTTTTCCCTAGGTATTTTATTCTTTCTGATTCAGTGGTAAATGGGATTATTCCCTTAATTTTCTTTCTGATATTTTGCTGTTAGGGTATAGGAAAGCAAGAGATTTCTGTGTATCAGTCTTGTATCCATTACCAAATTCATTGATGAGCTCCAGTAGTTTCCTGGTAGCATATTTAGGACTTTCTGTGTACAGTATTGTGTCATCTGCAAACAGTTATAGTTTTATTTCTTTTTTTCCAATTTGGATTATTTTTTGTTGTTGTTCTCTGATTGTCATTAAAACTTCTGAAACTATGCTGAATAAAACTGGCCAGAGTGAACAACCTTACCTTGTTCCTGATCTTAGAGGAAATGCTTTCAGTTTCTCACCATTGAGAATTATGCTAGCTGTGGGTTTGTTATACATGGCCTTTACTGGCTTCCCTGGTGACTCAGATGGTAAAGAATCTGCCTGCAATGCAGGAGACCTGGGTTCGATCCCTGGGTAGGGAAGACCCCTGGAGGAAGGCATGGCAACCCACTCCAGTATTCTTGCCTGGAGAATCCCCATGGACAGAGGAGCCTGGTGGGCTACAGTCCACGGGGTTGCAGAGTGTCAGACATGACGGAGCAACTAAGCACAGTACATGTTGAGGTAGGTTCTCTCTATGCCCACTTTCTGGAGAGTCTTTTACTCATAAATGGGTGTTGAATTTTGTCAACAGTTGTGTGTGTGTGTGTGTGTGTGTGTGTGTTTTCCCCCTGAATCTATTGAGATGATCATGTTTTTTTCTCAGTTTGCTATCTGATCACCAGATCAAAGACTGAATCTTCGCACCAGATGCAAAGATTGAAGACTCTTTGCATGCATGGGATAAAACCCACTTGATCATGGTATATGATCCTGTCAGTGTATTGCTAGATTTGGTTTGGTAGTATTTTATTGAAGGTTTCTGCATCTATGTTCATCAGTGATATTGACCTACAAATTTCCTTTTTTGTGCTATCCTTGTCTAATTTTGGTATCAGAGTGATAGTGGCCTCATAGAATGAGCTTGGGGTTATTCCTTCCTTTGCAATTTTCTGAAGGATTTCAGAAGGATAGGTGCTAACTCTTCTCTAAATGCTTGATAGAATTTACCTGTGTAAGCCATCGGGTCTTGGTCTTTTGTTTGAAGTCTTTAAATTGCAGTTTCAATTTCAGTACATGTGGTTGGTCAGACTATTTCTTTAATTATTGATTTTAATTCAATTTCATCCAAACTGCAAACACAACAGAATCTCGATTTACAGATCTTTCATCTAGGCAGTATTATAGGTCTTCATGTCTAAGGACATTCTTAAAAATCTGCCCCTTGCTTTTTATTTTGGAACTATAGTGGTCTTCCATTTTTACCAACGACATTTATTCAGGCAGCATCCTTCTCAACCTTGTGGCCATTTGACAGTGTGTAACCATTTATTTATTCTCAAGTTTTCTTCTTGGTTGGTATCTAGTACACGCTAGTTCACTTACTAATTCTCTGTTACTGTAACTTTTATGCCTGCTTCTGCCTCTGAAATCTAGATTTCTCCAGGGATTTTATCTCCACTGTTCTCTTTCCTCTCTGTACCCAATACTGTAAACTTGTCTTGTTTCTTCAAATATCATCTCCATTTACTGGCAACCAATTATGTAACTCTAGCTTTACTCTCTCATGAAAGAAATAGTCCAGCCTTCTTCTCCCCAAGCACCAGTTAAAAGTAGTCACCAAGTCCTGCCAAATCTATTACCTAAAGGGCCCAAGAATCTTTCTCTTCTTATATAATATCCTCCCACTATTAATAGCTATTTCATGCCCTACTTACATCCTTACTCTCATCATAATATCCCAATGTATCTCCCCTGTCTCCTAACCCAGAATGGCAAACTGTTTTTGTTCCCTGTGCCAACTTCAGTTGATTGGGAATGGAAGCCCAGAGTGCCACCTTGAGAAAGACTCTAAGAACACATTTAGCCCCAGTAGGAAGGAGTTCTATGTTGAATTAGTGAAGTCAGCCCTTTGGCATTGCCCTAATCTATCTTCTCCATCACTGTCACAGGGACTTTTTTTAATCAAGGTGCAATGTGAGAGTGAATTTTTAGAGTATAATTCAGATCATATCATCTCTCTGCTCTAATGTTTTCTGTTTTCAACTGCCTGGCAATAAATTCTGAGAGTTTTGAATGCTACCATTTAAAGTTTCCCAGTGCAAACATTCCTTACCGCTTCTATTATACTCTATCTCTCTTATGTTTAATTGAACTAGTCTTTCTTATATACTGTTGCATTGGCTCCAATTACACTCCTATATCAAAGGCCAGTACAAATGCCATTTTCTCTATTTGCCTTTCCGGAATATTTTCAGGCACTTCTGAGAAGTCCCTCTTCAGCCTTCCCACAGTCTTTAAAACTTCTTTCCCAGCACGCATCTCTTTCTGCAACCGTTATTCAGCATTTTGAGGAATACGGCTTTCTCATCTTCTTAACCCCTTAGACTTAGGGTGCTTTAACATAATAGGGATTCAGTAACTCTTTATTTAAGAATGGATTATACTGAAGAATCCATAAGACCATTTTAGTCCACATGTATTTATAACTTTAGCAACCTAGCACAGTTTTTTTTTATATTGTTGTTCTTGCCTTTGTATAAATAGTATAATTTTTAACAGCTGCAACAGTTAAGTTTGAGATACCACACTGAGTAACACTATAGTCAAAGGTGTACAGAGTAATGGATTAATCTCTATGTTTTCACTTACAGTAGATATTAGAGTATATGGTTGTTTTGATGTCAAATCCCATAGTGTGCTTTCCAGATGTCAGAATGCATTTGAATGGAAGACCAAGAACAAAATAAAAACAAAGAAGTATACATGTGTGTGCACACACACACACTTCAATTTACTGCCACCACTAACTCTTGCCTGAATTTTAAGCCAATTTTTTAAGCCAATTCTTAACTATCTTAATGCTTGGGCTATAATTTGGTACATGAAAATTTCAATCTAACTAAAAAGGATATATATGTGGAGACTTTGGCACTGTTTCTGATGTACTTCCAGGATAAGATAACAAAAATGTTTGACACTCTTGCTAATCAATGTGTGGCTGATGGATCAGCAGCTTGCCAGGGTCAAGGAACTTGTTGGAAACGCATCATCTCATTCCGTACCACAGTCGTACTGAATCTGAATCTGTACTTTAATAAGATCCCTATGTCATTCCTATGTGGATTAACATTTGAGAAGCACTGCTCTGGAAAACCTTAGTTAGAAAAAAAATTAACAATCTAATTAAAAATGAACAAAGTGGGATCTCCCTGATGGTGCAGTGATTAGGACTTACTCCCTTTACTGCCATGGCCTGGGTTTAATCCCTGGTCGGGGAACTAATATCCCACAAGCCATGCAGTGTGGCCAAAAAAAAAAATTTTTTTTAATGGGCAGAGGACCTGAATAGTCATTTTTCAAAGAAAACATACAGATGGCCAATAGTTACATGAAAAGATGGTTGACATCACTAATAGTTTGGGAAATGCAAATCAAAACCACAATGGGATGTCAACTCACATCTGCTGGTATGCCTAGCATCAAAAAGAGAAGAAATAACAAGCATCAGCCAGGATATGGAAGAAAAAGGACTCTTGTGCACTGATGGCAGGAATGTGAATTAAAACAGCCACTACAGAAAAACTATGATTCCTTAAAAAAAAATTAAAAATAAAATTACCCAGTGATCCAGCAACTTCACTTCTGGGTATCTATCCAAATAACTAACTAGAAAAGGTACATTCAGACCCTTGTTCACTGAAGCACTATTTACAGTATCCAAGATATAAGGGCTTCCCAGGTGGCTCAGTATTAAAGAGCCTGCCTACAATGTAGGAGACATGGGTTCAATCCCTGGGTCGGGAAGATCCCCCAGATAAGGAAATGGCAACCCACTGCAGTATTCTTGCCTGGGAAATCCCATGGACAGAGGAGCCTGGCAGGTTACAGTTCATGGGGTCGCAAAGAGTCAGACATGACTGAGCGAGTAAACAACAAACACAACAAGATATGGAAACAACTGAAATGTCCATCAGTAGATGAAATGATAAAGATGATGTGGTACATTATTCAGTGCAGTAGATATTATTCAGCCATCAAAAGAGAGAAATCTCTCCATTCGCAACAACATAGATGAACCTTTAGGGCATTATGTTCAGTGAAGTAGATCAGCCGGAGAAAGCAAATGCTGAATTATCTCACTCATACATGGAATCTTAAAAAAAGCAGAATGAAACTGCAATGAACAGATGGTGGTTGACCGAGGTAGTAGAGTGGAGGTAGGCAAGATGGGTGAAGGGAGTAAAAAGGTACAAATTTCCATTTCTAAAGTAAGTCACGATGACGTGATGTACAGCCTTGGATTATAGCTAAGAATAATTTATTGCATGTTTAAAAGTCATAAGAGGGTGAATCTTAAAAGTTCTTACCACATGATAAAGTTCTGTTACTATGCATGGTGACGGATGACAACTAGACTTCTAGTGATGATCATTCCATGATATCAAACCATTACACTGCACACCTGAACTAATAACGTCATATGCCACTTATACCTAATTTTGTAAAATGAGAAGAAAAATGATACTGACACATGGACCACCACCCTCAGAGGTTCTGACTTCATTCATGGGGGGTACATCCTAGGTTTTGGGCTTTTAAAAGGCTCCACAAGTAATGCAGTAGCCCAAATTAAGTAAACTTTGGTGCATACTGGGATCACCAAGGAACTTGGCAAAAATATGAAGACTGAGGCTCTATACTCCTTTAGAATTCGGGGCTTCTGAACGCCATATCAGTTCTTCAGGTGTTTCTAATAAACACACTAAAACTTGAGAGCAGCTGGTCTAGAGAAATCCTATTTTAGGAGGTCTGGAAGTTTCCATTGGCCAGAAAATGAATATAGATGAGATGTGTCTATGGGCCCTGTGGGGAGCAAAATTCCGAAAACACATCCCCTTCTCCAAAATTCTCATTATTTTGCTTATTCAATAAAACACTTAACTGGGTACCATGATGAAGGGACTTTGCAGGCAGAATTAAGATTACTAATCTTCTGACCTAAAAATAAAGAGATTATTCTGGGTTATTTAGGTAAACCCAATGTAATTACATGAGCCTTTAAAAGCATTAAAAGCATAAGAATCAATCAGAGAGGAGGCAGAAAGGAAGATCTTCTCCAGGGGATCTTCCCAACCCAGGGATCAAACCCAGGTCTTCTGCATTGCAGTCAGAGGCTTTAACCCCTGAGCCACCAAGGGAAGCCCTTTCTTTCACTTTTAAAAGCATAAGAATCAATCAGAGAGGAGGCAGAAGAGGAATACAGGAGAGCAGCAGCAGGTAAGTAAATCAAAGAGATTCCAAGAGCGAGGACAGTTCAGTGTATATAGTGAGTTCTGAGATATACGGACCATGGCCAAGCACAAGAGTGTGGCCTTTAGAAGCCAAGATGGCCTTACATCGACAAACAGCAAAGGAATGGAGACCTCAATCCTACAACTGCTTGAAGTGTTAGTGAAAGTGTTAGGTGCTCAGTTGTGTCTGATTCTTTGAAACCTCATAGTCTATCCATGAGTTCTCCAGGCAAGAATACTACAGTGAGTTGCCATTTCCTTCTTCAGGAAATCTTCCTAATTCAGGGATTGAATCTGGGTCTCCTGCATTACAGGCAGATTTTTTTACTGTCTGAGCATAAACAACATCAATTGTTATAACATCTAACAATTACTATTGCTGCTGCTGCTGCTAAGTCACTTCAGTCATGTCCGACTTTGTGTGACCCCATAGTCAGCCTCCCACCAGGCTTCCCTGTCCCTGGGATTCTCCAGGCAAGAATACTGGAGTGGGTTGCCATTTCCTTCTCCAATGCATGAAAGTGAAAAGTGAAAGTGAAGTCGCTCGGTCGTGTCCGAATCTTCACGACCCCATGGACTGCAGCCTACCAGGCTCCTCCATCCATGGGATTTTCCAGGCAAGAGTACTGGAGTGGGGTGCCATTGCCTTCTCCAATTACTACTGAAGAACAGCAAAAGAGACCCCTAACAAAGAAAGTATCCCCTGCCCCCAAGCCCCACGAAATCTGAATTTAAATAAGCCTAAATTTATGCAATGCAAATATTCTAATTCCTTCCTTCAACATTTCTATAGAATGAAGATTAAACAGGGTGGATTCAATACTCCTGTTTATGTCGGCTCTCTCAAAAGCTCACTAAAAAATAGTAAAAAAAAAATAATAATAGCCAAATTTAAACCACACGGATAAAAAAAGAAAACAGTGAGTCTTAAAATTTTAGATGACAGAAAGATAGAATAAGTGATACAGACAAGTGACAAGAAAAAGCTGAAACCCAAGTGACTAAGTCACAAGACAACTACAAAAATGGATTCAGACCATGTAACCCATAAAAGCTCAGGAATCAGAAGCACCAGGAGACTCTAATGGTGGAGGTTTATAATAGAATAGATTAATCTTCCAGAATTCTTCCTAAGCCCATGAAGTTAGGAGCCTGCCCAGGTAGAATAATAGAAGGTTACTCTCTGGAGACCCTGAGCCAGCAAATACTGGGTTTGGGGATATCTGGCACAGGTGAGGGCAGTGGTAAAGCAAGTGAAACTCTGTACACTGAAGTTTAAAATTGCTTTTCTATTCTTGGCTTTCAGGAAACTGACAATTGAACCTGTCAAAAGCAGTATTTTTTCATAATTTCTTTCCAATAAAATTAACCCTTCTAGAGAAAGAAAGCTTCAGGAGCTGAATTCTAGAATCTTCCCAATGGAATAGAAAAGCTCCATGTTAACTATGCAATCCTGAGGACCACCAGTCCATTAATTCTCCCCATGCAGAAAAAGAAAACTCAATTAGTTTTTTAGTCCTTCCATCTTGAGTCAGAATATACAACTAACATTCCTTAAACCTTTGAGGAATAGCTCTTACATGGAAAACAAAGACCAACATGATCAACTAGAAGTGGGGAAAGTGGAGTTAAGTCAGAGTGAAGAAAAGAATATTAAAAACTTTCATGTATGTTATCAGAGAGATAAGACATGAAAATATATTAGCATGTGTGAAAAATAAGAGCAGGATGCTATATGAATTTTTAGAAAAACAAGACGGAATTTTAAGAAATTAAAAATATGATGGCAGAATAATTATATTTTAACCCCATAAAGTATTAGAAGATACAGTTGGGAAATCTCCAGCAAGATGAAAAACAAAAAGGTGAAGAGAAGAGAAATAGGAGACAAAAAAGGTAATAGATTATGGGTAAACATAAGAATGTCTATGCAGGAATGCCAATATCAGAGTAATTAAAGGCCTTGAAAGAAAGATCACAGAAAATGGAGATAAAGAAGTAGCATGAGACTTTCTTAAAACTAAAACATAGAATTTTCAGGTTGAAAAGACCCACTGAGGATAATAAAATGAATAAAAACAAAAATATAATGACATTAAGTGATATCATAATGATATTTCAGAACACCAAGATGAAAGAGATAATCAAAATTTCCAGAAAGAAAAAAGTCCCATCACAAACCAAAGACCAGATATTAAAACACTGTCTTTCAACTGCAATACTGGAGGTCAGAAGTCAGTGAAGTATGCCGTTAAAATTATATGAAAATGATCTTTAACCCAGAACTCTATTCCCAGATAAAACAGCAATCATATGTAACAGGGTAAACTCAATATTAACATCAAAGTGCTATGTCTTAGAAAGCTACTGGGGATTAAATCACCAAATCAAGAGAGCAAACCAAAAAAGAAAAGATCTCAGACCTAGGGGTGATTGGGGGCATGGTGGAATAAGGATTAATACAGTCTTGAGAGGTGAAAGGCATTCCCAGGATCAGTAAATGGGTGTTCTTGGAAGATGCTGTGCAGAGGGCTTAAAAATCAGTAAAACAAGACTGGAAGATGGGGCAGAGAACTCAGAGAGAAACTGTCTACAGTTAAAAAAAAAGAAAGCAAAGGAAAAAGAGAGACAGCTACCCTATGAATTTGACCAAGTTTCTGCGAGTTTTCCTCATCTGCCTCATAGGTCTATTTAATTCAAAATCTTAGATGTGTATGACCTTGATTTGAAATAAGCTAGTTAAGTTCAATTTTTATTGATAATGTAGCTAACATCTAAATTAACCACTCTTTCCTCAAATGAAAATCCTTCTCTTATTGACATATTTTTCAAATATATTTAAATCATGAAATAAATCAACATAGACCATAATAAATAACTCTTATAAACTGACTCATTAGCTTTTTAGACCCCCAAATTTCCCTCAGCAAACATAGATTCACATATATTTAGTAGTTTTAACTTTCCTATAGTTCTTCCCATTTAAACCATTCAGTTTCTAAGAAAATTATTGGTAGTGTGTATTTGGAAATGGAGTTATAAGGAAAAAATAAGAATTGTGGCAGGATAAATGTTTTTTTTCCTGCAACAGTCACTTCTTGCTCAGGAAATTCAGTATTATTTCGCCCTGTGTTAATAAATTCAGTAACCAAATTAGTTACAAAATAATCATTAATAAAGTTTTCTTTCTGTCAGTCATACTGATTGAAATGAGTGCACTATTTTGATCCCCATTACTTTATTTATAGATTTCTCTTCACCTGGAAGTCCCCTGAGATGAGAAACACCACCCTGTCAAATTGATTTGATAAGGTTGCTATTCACCCACCTATACAGCCAAACATTAAATGAGGCTCAGTTCATTTCCTTGAGGGAGTCGTGCTAAATAAAGCAACCTAGGAGAATAAGTTGCGGAGGACAGAATAAAGAATAATGGCAAAAATCAAACATATCTAATACTGCAGAGTTGCTTAAAAGTAAGACTTACTTCTCTCTTGTGGCTTCTGACGTATAATATCTATCATATTTTGTCAAGATAATGTTCCCAAGTTGCATTGTAAGACACAGAGCAGCCTAAATGCCGAAAACATTTTTAGAAAGTGGCACAATGAAGAAATAATACTATTTTTCTACGGGCTCTACCATAAAATTGGATCAAGATATCTCTAAACAATTTATTTTTAAAAGCACATCCAGTTAGATAACAATGATTTCTGGTGTCACATCATCTATTTTAATCTCTGTGAACAATGCACCTTCTTACTCTCTGATCAGATCTACTCCATTGGCCCAAATCACTGAGCTAAAATAAGTGAATAGGTTTATTTCTAATACAGACACACATTCAGTTCTTTTTCATAAAAGTAGGGAAGTTCAAGTTGGATGGGATGTTAGAATGCCTCAACAATTTCATTTTGTAGATGAAAACCTGAAGTTTAGAGAAAAATGCATGATTTTTCATTCATTTTTCAGTACATGCTGTTTTTTTAATCATCTGAATTTGTTTCTTTCTATATGACAATTAATAATGATAATATTACTAATCACTTACATATGTAAAACATATGTGCATTATCAATTATCATAGCAGGGCTAGTGTTATTTTTATACATGAAGAGTCTGATTCTCAGAGACAGAAGTGAACTCCCTGTTTTGGGCCACGTAGCCAATAAATGGCAGGATGAGACCGTCGAAGTCTGTACAGTTGCCCTGTGCTATTCTGGGTCCCACTGAGACTGGCTGTATCATCTGACCCAGACATAATTGAGAAGGGGGGATAAAAACCGTACCTGTTAAGTTTTTCATAACATGAACTTAAGTTTAGTCACAGAAGCAAGTGAAACTATCATTTGCTTCAACACGGTGCTGCACTATTTCCATGACTAATATTACTGTTATTTTAAAACAGTGAACCAAATTAACAGTGAACTAACTTCCAAAACTGGAAGTTGTTTTTTTTTTTTTTTAATATCCAGGTATACCATAGTTTACAAATGTTTATCAAAACATTAATAACTTTATCCTGTGATTGCCTGAAGTGTTATGTGAAATGAAAGTCACTCAGTCTTGTCCAGCTCTTTGCAACCCCATGGATATACAGTCCGTGGAATTCTCTAAGCCAGAATACTGAAGTGGGCAGCCATTACCTTCTCCAAGGGATCTTCCCAAGCCAGGGATCAAACCCAGGTCTCCTCCATTGGTGGCAGATTCTTTACCAACAGAGCTACCAGGAAAGTCTGATGTGTTATGGCTGGGGTTGAATTTAATAATAAAGATGTATGTTAACACAATTGTAAAAATGCTTCTATCATAACTTTAAATGAAGGTTAATTTTAAATAACCTATCATTTTAATGATATAAAGAGAAGGAAACAGTACATATAACATTCAATGTAAGTCAAGGTAATATAGAATTAATTCATTACTATATAATACAGTAATGCTATTTTCAAGGTAGACACAAGGAAACACTATTTTGTTACATTCTTGAAACATCAATACAAGACAAATGCTTGTTAGTCTCATATCTGCTAAACAGTAAATCAGGCTACAGATATCTGTCTTATTATTTTTAACTAGAATTATAGAAGTCAAAATATAAAAATGAAAATGGCCTAATTCTGCTATGTTTAGGGATTTAGAGATTTCCTAATTTGTTTAGATTAGGAATAGCAGATACATTTACTTATTGGAAATCTATCACTTGCTACAACTCCATATACTCTGCACTTCACAGTATTTGTTCTTTAAATTTTAATCATTGAAATTAATACTTAACTTCCATTGGTGAAACTTGAGTTACCAAATTATCTTAAATATTCAAAAAGGTGTTTAATCATTTTTGAGTCAGAAACCCCTTTGGGACTCTAATGCAAGCTACTGACTCTTTACTCACAAGAATGCACTTGAACTCCTACACATACTGGGACCTATCTTTTCAAGGAATTTATAGATACTCAGCAATTGAGAACTTCTGCCACACATCAACTTAAAATAGAGAAATATTGTGAACTGAAAATTCATCCGCATGGAGCTCTTCTCAAATTTTCTGAATTTTTAAAATACTATCTTATGGCTTAAGGATTATATCAAGTTATAAAATATATTTATCAATCCTCCTGAATTTTCACAGCAATAATCATTAGCATTAGTTTATCTTAATTATTTTTCATTTCAGCCGGGATGACAAAGGGTCTCTTCTTTCTTTGTGTATTTGTTTATAGCCTAAAAAGACATATCCCTGAGTATCTACTGAATTACTGTAAACTTTACTTGCATATGGGCTTCCCTGGTAGCTCAGATGATAAAGAATCTGCCTGCAATGCAGGAGACATGAGTTTGATCCTAGGTCAGGAAGATCCCCTGGAGAAGGGAATGGCTACCCACTTCAGTATTCTTACCTGGAGAATTCCATGGACAGAGGAATCTGGTAAGCTACAGTCCATGGGGTCTCAAAGAGTCAGACATGACTGAATGACTAACCCTTATTTGCATATAAAGCTCCAGTATCTAAAAGCTTCCTGAAAACAGGGACAATGCAGAAACAGACACAGAGAAAAGACTTACAGACACGAGGAGACGGGAGGAGAGGGTGGGCTGGGAGGGAGACGGGAGGCAGTTCCAAAGGGAGTGGGTATATGTATACCTATGGGTGATTCATGTTGAGCTTTGACAGAAAACAGCAAAATTCTGTACAGCAATTAGCCTAAAATAAAAAAATAAATAAAAAGAAAAAAAATACTTTTACACATTCTGGGAAAAATGTCAAAAGACATTGCTGAAATTTGTACAATTTTAGCAAGAATCATCGAACCAGATTGAAGACTTTCTAATGTGGAAGAAAATAGAGCAGGAGTGATAAAAGAGAAAACTATATGAAGCTTTAAGGAGAGTTAAATATGAATTATTGATTTGGGAATGGACCCAAGTGAAACAGCATACATAAATGTTAAGTTTCCTAGAAAAACAATCAGCTAATTCATTAAAAAAAAAAAATGCAAAAAGAAAAAATGGTTCCCTGAGGAGACCTTACAGCTATGAAAAGAAGAGAAGCAAAAGGCAAAGGAGAAAAGGAAAGACACAGCTATTTGAATGCAGAGGTCCAAAGAATAGCAAGGAGAGATAAGAAAGCCTTCTTCAGTGATCAATGCAAAGAAATAGAGGAAAACAACAGAATGGGGAAGACTAGAGATCTGTTCAAGAAAATTAGAGATACCAAGGGAACTTTTCATGCAAAGATGGGCACAATAAAGGAAAGAAATAGTATGGACCTAACAAAAGCAGAATATGTTAAGAAGAAGTGGCAAGAATACACAGAAGAACTATACAAAAAAGATCTTCATGACCCAATCACGATGGTGTGATCACTCACCTAGAGCCAGACATCCTGGAATGAGAAGTCAAGTGGGCCTTAGGAAACATCACTACAAAGCTAGCGGAGGTGATGGAACCAGTTGAGCTATTTCAAATCCTGAAAGATGATGCTGTGAAAGTGCTGCACTCAATATGCCAGCAAATTTGGAAAACTCAGTAGTGGCCACAGGACTGGAAAAGGTCAGTTTTCATTCCAATCCCAAAGAAAGGCAATGCCAAAGAATACTCAAACTACTGCACAATTGCACTCATCTGACATGCTAGCAAAGTAATGCTCAACATTCTCCAAGCCAGGCTTCAACAGTACATGAACCGTGAAACTTTCAGATGTTCACGCTGGATTTAGAAAAGGCAGAGGAACCAGAGATCAAATTGCCAACATCCATTGATCATCAAAAAAGCAAGAGAGTTCCAGGAAAATATCTACTTTTGCTTTATTGACAATGCCAAAGTCTTTGACTGTGTGGATCACAAACTGTGGAAAATTCTTCAAGAGATGGAAATACCAGACCACCTTAGCTGCCTCCTGAGAAATCTGTATGCAGGTCAAGAAGCAACAGTTAGAACTGGACATGGAACAACAGACTGGTTCCAAATTGGGAAAGGTGTACATCAAGGGTTGTATACTGTCACCCTGCTTATTTAACTTATATGCAGAGTACGTCATGAGAACTGGACTGGATGAAGCACAAGCTAGAATCAAGATTGCTAGGAGAAATATCAATAATCTCAGACATGCAGATGACACCACCCTTATGGCAGAAAGTGAAGAGGAACTAAAGATCCTCTTGATGAAAGTGAACAAAGAGAGTGAAAATGTTGGCTTAGAACTCAACATTCAGAAAACTAAGATTTAGGCATCTGGTCCCATCACTTCATGGCAAATAGATGGGGAAACAGTGCGAAACTTTTTTGGGGGTCTCCAAAATCACTGCAGATGGTGACTGAAATCATGAATTAAAAAGACGCTTACTCCTTGGAAGAAAAGTTATGACCAGCCTAGACAGCTTATTAAAAAGCAGAGACATTACTTTGTCAACAAAGGTCCATCTAGTCAAAGGTATGGTTTTTCTAGTTGTCATGTATGGATGTGAGAGTTGGACTATCAAGAAAGCTGAATGCCAAAGAATTGATGCTTTTGAACTGTGGTGCTGGACAAGACTCTTGAGAGTCCCTTGGACAGCAAGCAGATCCATCTAGTCCATCCTATAGAAAATCAGTCCTGAATATTCATTGGAAGGACTGATGTTGAAGATGAAAGTCCAATACTCTGGCCACCTGATGCGATGAACTGACTCATTTGAAAAGACCCTGATGCTAGAAATGATTGATGGCGGGAGAAGAAGGGGACGACAGAGGATGAGATGGTTGGATGGCATCACCGACTCAATGGACATGAGTTTGAGTATACTCTAGGACTTGGTGATGGACAGGCAGGCCTAGTGTGCTGCAGTCCATGGGGTCGCAAAGAGTCAGATATGACTGAGCAACTGAACTGAATTCATAAAAATGATTAATCAGTTTTCTATTTTATGTTCTTGGTTTTAGTGGAGAGAATGAAGAAGCCTGCTGCTCCCAAACAATGCACCCTGCTCTTCCTGGAAATAGTCTAAGCCAGAGGAAAAGCAGTATCTTGCTTAGAAGAGGAGTGAAACAGTTATAAGCCAGCCAGGAAAAAACCTTTAGTAAATAAGCAATATTGTTTGTAACGGGAAAATAAGATTACTCCCACCCCCACCAGCAGCCATACATTGAACTAAATTGTGAGATCTTAACAATCACTTTGTCATCGTTCATTGAAGAATCAAGGTGGGAATGGGGAGAGAAAATAAATCAACATCTTTTAAGAATATATGGCTTCTTAGGTTTTTCTTGAATATTAACATATTCTTGTTAAATATTTGTAATACAACCTAAAGACAGACATAATTATTTCTGTATTATCAATGAAGAAATGGTAGCTAGGAAAATTTCTCCAAGATGCCCAGATATTAAGTTCCAGAGGCAAAACTCCAGTAAAAATGTGTCTGAATCCATCTTTCTCTTTCCACCTACTTCACAATATTACCTAGGACATAGAGGAAATGAGGAAATAAAGTAAAACAGCACATTTGTGAAAAAGATTTTGGTTGAGGTTGATGGTGATAAAGGTAGATTTCAGGGAAGGAGACACCTTCTATATTTGCTTCTACTATTATTTTGGATATTGGGATTCACACAGATACATGGTGAGTAAGAGGGGAAAAATAAGTTGTTTAGCACTGACAGCCAAGAGTGATCTCAACATAAAGTTAAAGAGCTGCGTGTGAAGTCCTGTGAGGAGGCAAAAATCTCCAGGGGTCAGTGAAAAGCAGACTGCTTTAGAAGTGAAAGATGTAAAAATCTCGATGGTTTATTTCATTAAATAAGGTATGTGAGTCAAAGGCAATGAGGGAAGCATGAATTAGTAATATATTTCATGTGAGGTGTCTGATTTATACCATTTCTCCACGTTTAAACTATATTATGATTTCAGTGGCTGAGAATGACCTGTGGGTATGCCTTGGATCAAAAAAAAAAGCAATTCTCTCCTTTTGTCTTACAGAAAGAAAGCAGAAGTTCTCATCTAAAGACTATTTTTCTTGACGCAGTATTTATATTTTCCTTACTTTCTTAATAATGCTTTTTCTACCTTGTTAAATTTAGTTGAGCATATTCAGAGTAGTTAAATGCATAACCCAATTTGACATCAACAAGAAGCAATATTATGCCTTAGTACATACTTATGATTCCTCCCTACCTTACACTCTCTAAAGTGTTCTCACCCCATCACTTCATCCACTCGTGTCATTTCCACTCAGCTATTCCCTACTGGAGACTAACAATACACAATTGAAAGCCAATGGTAAATGCTATCTTCCATGAAAAGTTCTACTGAAAAGTCCGTTGATATTTTGATAATAAAAGTTTAGAGAGATCAAATGAATTTACCAAGAAACAGTCACCAGTCTTGATGGATATGACCAGCCTTGATGGTACGAGGTCCTTAGGGTGAAATTGTTTTAATAGTCTAAGAAGTAATAAAAAGTCACATCCATAGGGCTTTGTACATCCTGAATCTACCTTATCTATTGGAGGGCTGAACAACAGCAAGAGATGTTATGACTTAAATATGAACACAGCAACCCACTCCAGTAGTCTTGCCTGGAGAATCCCACAGACAGAGGAGCCTGGTATGCTATGGTACATAGGGTCACAAAGAGTTGGACAAGACTGAGGTGAGTTAGCACACAAACACACACATACACACACAATCTCTATTTGCTAGGTTGATAATAAGCAGAGGAAAGCAGCCAAGAGAGGATGTAGAGACACCAGCTTATTAATGCAACTGTTGCAGTGTTCAAGATAGAGCGTGATGGTGGCTTGGGCAAAGTGTTTCTCCATCGCAGAGAACAAGGTAAAGATACTGCCTGAAGATCTGGAGTGAAAAGTCCAGCAGAAATTGACAGGGATACTAATCCTCTGTCTGGGGCAACATGACGCCAAATGCAGTGACAGAGGAACTGAGTCAGGCCCACCTCCTTGGAAACTAGTGTGGGTCCATATAACTCTGCCTGTTGACAACACAGTGACCCAGGGATGGTTTAAGCACCATTTCAGATCCTCTGTTTCAGAATCCAGTGTCTCTTTACTTCCATTCCTCCCTTTTGAATCCTACTCATATCCGATTGCGTCCATCAATATCACCTCCTTCCTGAGCCTTCATGATTACAACAAGATTTGCTCTCTCATTCTTCTGGACCACCTTAGTACTTCTTAAGAATCATGTTTTCCTTTGATTGTCCATATCATCTTCCTTGTGACATCATTTACCTAATATCAAATAAGCGTGCATTCTGTGCTAGGCTTTATATTAGGAAACTCTCTGAAAGCACTTCATTATGTGCTTTGAACATGGGAAGCCCTTGAATAAATGGAAGAATGAATAGACTTTTGGCTGAAGATGAGAGCAGAAGTCAGGTTTGCTAACTTCTAGGCAAATGCTGCCTCCCCTCTACCCAACTCAATACCTCAGCAAACTCCAATGTCCTTACCTCTACAGAGACAGCAAAATAGGCCATCAAATACTAAGTGCATGTCAGTTTGGATAACTGGGCCTATTGCATGCATCAATTTTTACAGAGTAAGGCAATTCACATCAACTGAACAACTTTTAGACCACTCAGTTTATGAAACAATGAATTATGCCTACATTAACTCAGTTTTATCTGTAATATCTGAAAAGACAACACAGGTATAAGTAAAATACTGATGATGCAATAAAGATGATTCTTATATCACCTTACACAAGCCCCATTCGTCCATCTCTCTTTCTGAGAATCATCCTATCTTTACTTATTATTAATAACCCATAAGAAACTCCTTTAAAGAAACAGAATTATTAGCCATTGAGTATTTCACTAGGTACTAATACTCTATATGTATTATCTTTATTCTTAACTTATATACTGAGATAGCCAATATATCTCACGTTTTACTAGGTGAAGAAACTAGACAGCTTAAGTAATCTTCCTAAGGTCATATACCTAGTAAATGAACTTGACACTTGAGACAGTTTCCTATTATGATGTTTCTGTGTTGTAAACATGTATTTCCAAAGGTCTAGTTTTTTAGTCCTTAAGAAATAAAAGTCTACTACTCTGGAGGCAACAGCAACTTCTCATTAAAAATAAATAAATAAATGAATATACACACACACACACACACACCTAGTTCCTTTCCATTTTCTTCTGGTGCTAATAACTAGCATTAGTTGGAAGATGTTATTTTTGTATTAGGCCTTAAATTGAAAACAATAAGTCAAAATGAATGTTATTTTATGCAAAACACTTGAATTGCATTAAAATCCAACATGTCATATGAGGCTGATTTCCATGGAAAAGAATAAGAGAATAAGAGTACGTGTTTAAAAATAACACACTGGAACCAAAAGGAATATCACCAAGACTCAAAATAGAAGGATACATATTTCCTTGTAATTTTAAGGAGAAAGATGTGCATAATTCATTCATTTTAATTAATTACCTAAAAGTAATTTAATGATAATTTCCAAGTTTGATAATCATCACATAAAAAGACATTTTAAAAACATTTTGTGTTTCAAAAGTATTTAAAAGAAATTTTGAGAACTTATTTCAGTTAAGTATGAATGATGTCCAGAGAAGGCAATGGCACCCCACTCCAGTACTCTTGCCTGGAAAATCCCATGGACAGAGGAGCCTGATGGGCTGCAGTCCATGGAGTCACCAAGAGTCAGACACGACTGAACGACTTCACTTTCACCTTTCAATTTCATGCACTGAAGAAGGAAATGGCAACCAATTCTGGTGTTCTTGCCTGGAGAATCCTGGGGACGGGGGAGCCTGGTGGCTGCCGTCTGTGGGGCTGCACAGAGTCGGACACGACTGAAGTGACTTAGCATGAATGATGTCAAGTAAAAGGTGATGAATGGTAAAGTTATAGGAAACTCAAAGAGAAAATGCTACATGTAAATAGCAGCTATCCTAGAAATTTATTCCATCCCTGGTTATTTTTTTGTACACTTCTATAGCTCATAGGAAAATGAGAAATTAATGTAGACTACTACTACTACTACTACTAAGTCACTTCAGTGGTGTCCGACTCTATGTGACCCCATAGACAGCAGCCCACCAGGCTCCCCCGTCCCTGGGATTCTCCAGGCAAGAGTACTGGAGTGGGTTGCCATTTCCTCCTCCAATGCATGAAAGTGAAAAGTGAAAGTGAAGTCGCTCAGTTGTGTCCGACTCTTAGCGACCCCATGGACTGCAGCCTTCCAGGCTCCTCCGTCCGTGGGATTTTCCAGGCAAGAGTACTGGAGTGGGATGCCATTGCCTTCTCCGAAATGTAGGCTAATTCCCTACATTTACTTATGACACAAATGCAGACCAGAGTTTAAGTAAATTACTGAAGGTCATGGATTTACTTAGTATTTTAGAAAGAATTAAGGCTAAAACATTCTTAGAATAGAACCACCCAGTGATTGTATCTGCTAATTTTGATGAATTAAACCATAACTTAAGGGATTCCTTGATATTTCAAATTTAAACTCACATATAAATTTCCATTCTGTGTCCACTCACGCTCGATTTCAAATTTAGAAGCAGTCTCACAGTCCCTGACTTTCACTTTATTATCAATGAAGTGAAGAAGTGAACCTAGAAATACTTCCTAGACATTTTGTGAGAAAGAGTCAGACTGAAAAAACCTGCACCGTGGATTCTGTGTATTATGGCTCTCTCTTGGGCATGCTCAGTCATGTCCAATTCTTACAACCCTGTAGACTGTAGCTCCTCTTCCATGAATTTTCCAAGCAAGGTTACTGGAATGGGTTGCCATTTCATCCTCCAGGGGATCTTTCCAACCCAGGGATTATGATTAGGGGAGCAATAGAATTTCCTGTGTCCTTCTGTCATTCTGGAGCCATTCAATATTTTCAGTAGTTCAGTATTAAGAAATCCTGCAGCCTTTCCCAGGTGAGAAGCCAGAGCTGTGGTGCACAGTGGAGAAACAGTAAGTGAGGTGGGAACAGTGTGCACAGTGTTAAGAGTGAGATAGTCAGCATTCAAAGGATGAGCACCTCTTGGGAGGCTTTATAGTATAACCGAACTGGGAAGGAAAAACCATAGACTTTAAGAATTAGTGCTATGGGTTATGGGCTTCCTGATGGCTCAGACAGTAAAGAATCTGCCTGCAATGAGGGAGCCCTGGGTTCAACCCCTGGGTTGGGAAGATGCCCTGGAGAAGGGAATGGCTACCCACTCCAGTATTCTTGCCTGCAGAATTCCATGCTACAGATTATAATTCAGATCTCCTTTCATGTGCTTTAAGAGATACAGGTGACACTCGTGGTAAAGAACCTGCCTGCCAATTCAGGAGACATAAGAGATGCAAGTTCGATCCCTGGGTTGGGAAGAACCCCTGAAGGAGGGCATGGCAACCCACTTCAATATTCTTGCCTGGAGAATCCCATGGACAGAGAAGCCTGATGGGCTACAGTCCATAGGGCTGCAAAGAGTTGGACACGACTGAGTGACTTTCACTTCACTGGCTATATTCAGTCCTTGTGATTGCCCAAAATAGAGAAGTCACCATTGTGACAATCACATGGTATTAGTGATTAAATTCTTTAGGTCTAATGAAATAGTCCACACTGTGAACTAACTCAGTGGATATAACCAAGGTGATATCATTCCAAAGGAATGGTCCTTGTGGTATTAATGAGGTTAGTGGGACAGGAGCAAAGTAGAAGAACAGGGGGTTGAGGTAGGGTACAGGCAGGGAAACAACAGCCAGAGTATTCTTCATTCTTGGCCCAACCAACTATAGTTAGAAGCTCACTCCTTAGAAACTGACCCCCAGGCTTCAAATCTCCCCTTCAGAAGGTTTATGTCCCAGTGTAGAGTCAGAACCTGGGAGCATTTCTTCACCAGAGGAGAAGGAGAAGAAATTTTCAGTCCACCACATTCTGGCTCACTTGAGACTGTGAGTGCTTTGAGGTTAAATACTAATCCCAGTACCTGGGATGGTATCATCAACTCAACGGATATGAGTGTGAGCAAACTCCAGGAGATAGTGAAGGACAGGGAAGCCTGGCATGCTGCAGTCAGTGGGTCACAAAGAATCAGAGACAACTGAGTGAATGAACAAGTACCTGTGTTCTAGCCTGGCAAGATGAGACTAATATCTTGCTCTAAAACTCACCTCCAATTCCTAGGTTATAGTTCAAGCCAACTGAACCCAAGCTTAATGATTCTTACCCCATATGAGAGTATCTCTGAATCTTAGGCTCTTCCCAACCTAACCTGTAAATTCTTTGGGAGTCCAAGGTCAAGCCACTGACCTCTGAGGCCCTATTTCCAGATAAATACTCTTTAATTGTGTCTAAAATAAGAGGTTATAAAGAAATGATTCCTAAAGCCCTTGCCAATCCCAAAGCCTATTACATTTGGGTCTATCAAATGTCTGGTTCATCATTAAAGTCTCCGATCTAGACCTCCCTTTGGCTGACTCAGACCAAATGATAATAAAAATGGAGAAATGTCTCTGAATTGCAAGGCAGGACTTGTGACAATCAATGGATTAATGTAAGATTTGTGAATTTCTTTGAGCCATGTGAAAAAAGAATTATTGTTATGGAATTATAATTTCTTACATTTTGACATCTGAATTAAAGTACCTGAGCCCTAAGGGGTGAAATCTCATTAAGATTTATGTTATCAATAATAGAAATAGGTTTAAAAAATAATGACATGCTAATTTCTGCATAAATATCATGTACTTTCCAGTTTCTTCTGCTATAAACTTTTGCCAAGTACCAAAGGCACACTTTTACAATCAGTATAGTGAGATTGTAAGTGAGGAATATTAAAAAATATTAAGATCATTTTCTATATTTTGCAGATCTTTTTAGGAAATCTCTCTCTCTTCCTTCCCTTCCCCACTGCATATACAGAAAAAGAAGAATATGACTTATTTTGCAAGAAAGAGAGATGGAGTGACTACAAATGGTCCTTGCTGGTGGGGGCTAGAGAAAAATCTAAAAAATTTAAGATCTACCAACAAATTAATAAATAATAATTTAAATGTTATTTCTCTACTTCCTTTTAATAGCTCTATACGAGGGGGTCAAGGAAGTGGCCTCATTATCGAACAATCTTCATGGTTAGAAAGTGTCTATCTGGCTATGATGAAAGAGCTAATGACAAGTCAAATAACTCAAAAAGGAGACAGTGGACAAGCAAGAATTTTGAATATCTAGACTGCTTTCTAGGCTATAAAGAATGGAACCACTTTGAAGTAATATACAGTGAGTAAATCCTATTCTAGGGTCTTCCAGGTATTGGTTAGAGAAAGTTTTAGCATTTTAATTCTCTAGGTTCATAATCATTATCACCAACAAACCATGCTTATTTAGTACTTTATAAGATTTAGAGCAATTCTAAATACTTAAATTATTTGAGCCTCCGAAAAACTGTATGAAGTATTTTCAGTGGCCCCATTTTAATATTGGGGGCTTCCCTTATAGCTCAGTCAGTAAAGGATCTGCCTGCAATGCAGGAGACCTGGGTTCGATCCCCTGGGTTGGGACGATCCCCTGCAGAAGGAAATGGCAACCCACTCCAGTATCCTTGCCTGGAAAATCTCACGGACAGAGGAGCCTGGTGGGCTGCAGTCCATGGGGTCGCAAAGAGTAGGACACGACTGAGCGACTCACACACACAACATACACATTTCAATATTAATATATGAACTGAAGAGTCCCCCAGAGGTTTAATGAGTTACTGATAAAACTACATGCTAGTGAGTGAAAGACTTGAAAAGAGCATTCAGATCTTCTGGCTCTTAGCAGTGATGATAGTATTAAATGAAAGAGTGCATATAAGGTAACTTACGGATTTTTAAAATACCCTTTATCAGGATAAGGAATTTCCCTCCTTTATTTCTAAATTTTGATAGGTCTTATTTATGAATGGGTGTTGACTTTTATCTAATGCTTCTTCTGGATTGATTAAGATAATCAGGACTTTTTCTCCCTTACCCTTGATGACTTATTAGATTGATTGTATGTAAAATACTGAAACAACTTTGCAGGAAACTTCCCTGGTAGCCCAGTGGTTACGATTCCAACTCCTCCTATGCAAGTGGCATGAGTTCAGTTCCTGGTCAGGGAAGTTCCACATCTCACAGGATGTGGCCAAAAATAAATTAATTACAAGTAAATAACAACCTTGCATTCCTCAGATAATCCTCACTTGGCATGATGTATTACTCTTTATATATGCCTCTATTTCACTTGCATACATCTTGTTAAAGATTTTTATACCTATATTTTTTAGGTATATTCAGTTCTGTCCACTTCAGTCGCTCAGTTGTGTCCAACTCTTTGTGACCCCATGAACTGCAGAGGCCAGGCCTCCCTGTCCATCAACAACTCCCGAAGTCCACCCAAATCCACGTCCGTTGAGTCAGCGATGCCATCCAGCCATCTCATCCTCTGTCGTCCCCTTCTCCTCCTGCCCTCAATCCTTCCCAGCATCAGAGTCTTTTCCAATGAGTCAACTCTTCGCATGAGGTGGCCAAAGTATTGGAGTTTCAGCTTTAGCATCAGTCCTTCCAAACAACACCCAGGACTGATCTCCTTTAGAATGGACTAGTTGGATCTCCTTGCAGTCCAAGGGACTCTCAAGAGTCTTCTCCAACACCACAGTTCAAAAGTATCAATTCTTCGGTGCTCAGCTTTCTTCACAGTCCAACTCTCACATCCATACATGACCACTGGAAAAACCATAGCCTTGACTAGACGGACCTTTGTTGGCAAAGTAATGTCTCTGCTTTTGAATATGCTATCTAGGTTGGTCATAACTTTCCTTCCAAGGAGTAAGCGTCTTTTAATTTCATGGCTTCAGTCACCATCTGCAGTGATTTTGGAGCCCCAAAATATAAAGTCTGATGCTGTTTCCCCATCTATTTCCCATGAAGGGATGGGACCAGATGCCATGATCTTAGTTTTCTGAATGTTGAGTTTTAAGCCAACTTTTTCACTCTCCTCTTTCACTTTCATCAAGAGGCTTTTTAGTTCCTTTTCACTTTCTGCCATAAGGGTGGTGTCATCTGCATATCTGAGGTTATTGATATTTCTCCTGGCAATCTTGATTCCAGCTTGTGCTTCTTCCAGCCCAGCGTTTCTCATGATGTACTCTGCATATAAGTTCAATAAGCAGGGTGACAATATACAGCCTTGACATACTCCTTTTCCTATTTGGAACCAGTCTCTTGTTCCATGTCCAGTTCTAACTGTTGCTTCCTGACCAGCACACAGGTTTCTCAAAAGGCAGGTCAGGTGGTCTGGTATTCCCATCTCTTTCAGAATTTTCCACGGTTTATTGTAATCCACAGTCAAAGGCTTTGGCATAGTCAATAAAGCAGAAATAGATGTTTTTCTGGAACTCTCCTGCCTTTTCCATGATCCAGCAGATGTTGGCAATTTGATCTCTGGTTCCTCTGCCTTTTCTAAAACCAGCTTGAACATCTGGTAGTTCACAGTTCATGTATTGCTGAAGCCTGGCTTGGAGAATTTTGAGCATTACTTTCCTAGCATGTGAGATGAGTTTGAGCATAGTTTGAGAGTAGTTTGAGCATTTGTTGGCATTGCCTTTCTTTGGGATTGGAATTGAAAACTGACCTTTTCCAGTCCTGTGACCACTGCTGAGTTTTCCAAATTGGCCAGTATTTATAGTTTTCTTGTAATGAACATATGGACACAGAAATTATGCAGGCTTCAAAAAACAAAGTGGAGAATGTTTTCTCTTCCTCTTTTTTTCTGAAACCATTTGTCAAAGACTGGTCATTTTTCTTTGCTTGAATTTTTTATAGAATTCACCAAGAAGCCCATTAGGTCAGACCTACCTACCCTGATAACTCTAACCAAAACAGCTGCCTCTGCTCTTTACTTTCATAGCTCTCCATTGATTTCCTTCCTTTGCTTTTGTGTGAGTTAGTAACTATGTACTCATATAATCAATGTCTATCCATAGGGTCGCACAGAGTTGGACACGACTGAAGTGACTTAGCATGTATGCATGCATTAGAGAAGGAAATGGCAACCCACTCAGTGTTCTTGCCTGGAGAATCCCAGGGACAGAGGAGCCTGATGGGCTGCCATCTATGGGGTCGCACAGTCGGACACAACTGAAGTGACTTAGCAGCAGCAGCATATCCCCCAGACTAAACACTGAGAGCTGGGATCGTGTCTAGTTTGTTTATGATGATGTCTTAGAACCTAGAATAATAACAACTGGCAAATACAACTTATGTACTTGTTGAATGGTTAAATGAATGAATGAATGAATGAATATAACTGTTGGATACTGTTTTCACACCTTCCCTGTATTCTACGAGCTATTGTTATAAGTACATTAATTTTCATATTTCAGTACAGTATAATGAACTCTACACTTTTCTCACTTAAGCTTATATTTTTGTATTCTTACATTAATATAAAGTACAGTGTAATGAAAACAGTATGAGACAGATAAGAAAAATTTGAGGGCCTTTTTCCATGTTATTCTGTATAACCCTACACTGATCATAGTATTCACAAGATACGTGATATTGGTTTGGACATTAGACATTTAATTGATTTTAGTTCCTTCATTTCAATCTAAAAATTATAATGTTGCCTTTCCCTAATGGCAAATATGTGAAAATGTTTGATAAATCCTAAAATGTTACAAAAAGCTACGGGGTTGTCAATGATAATGTTGAAATTGAGAAGGTTTACCTTGCAAGTATGCATTTATGTTTCCTTTAATACTCATTCAAAATGCATATATTTGAATATTTTTGTGTCTAGAAAAAATGCTGGACAAAAATATTTTCTTTAGGGTGTACGGGTTTGCATTTACAGTGAGGGGGAAGAACTTAAAAAAAGAGCATGCTACTTAGATTATTGTGACCACGCCATTATTGTCTCTATGTATTAACTCACCTCCCTGTATTCTATTCATAAAACTGATCGGTGCCTTGAGAAATGTCCCCACAGTACCACAATGAAGGCTCCTTTTTAATATGGAAATCAAGCCACTTTCACTTAGAATTTGACAGAGTAATTCTTCTCCAATCTAAAGACAGGAGAAGGACAAGACACACTGTTTCCTAGTCAGTCCTTCAAAGTCCTGGAATCCTGTGAGACTCCAGGAAAAGAAGTAACTCAAAGCACAGAATCCCAAATAAGTTATTCAGAAATCAAGTGGCTGCTTTGACACAGTTCAAATAGGATAACAAAACCATTCGACAATTTTACCAGCGAACAGGCAGCACTGACCTTGGAGAAAAGCCATAACGATGGTCAGAAATAATTTCAGCTGCCATCAGCAACATTATATATTCATGAAGTTATGTTTATTTGTCCTTTGCATCAAACATACTTACAAACTAACCAAGTACTTAAGTTGTCTTTGCCCTCTTTGACACCAGCATAAACAGCTACAATATACATTACACATCTTTCAACTGCACAGAAAAGAACTATTTCATAAAGCATGAAAACATGATGCTGAAACTTCTTTCTCCTCCTACTCTTCCTACGTCAAAAGCCCTACAGACTCTTCTTAGGGTTTTCAAGGTATTGGTATAAATATTTCTTAACCTCAGTTAATTCTAGAGGCAAGATCCAAGTAAAACTCAGAACAATGAAAGGAGGAGAAAGAAAGGAAAAAGTCCTCTCTCTACACATTTAGCTGGAAGAAGACAAATGCCCTGCAACAAAACACATTTTATGTGTTGAGCTCCCTCTTCTAATTGTAAATGTGGAATTTCAAAATAAAGGGACACAGTAAAATGACAATGTCTCCAGAGAGGCAGGCAGGCTAACTACCAAGAGGCTGAAAGAGGACATTTCTTTTACTGAATTCATCATAGTCAAAGGTCTGCCCTTCAGCTTATATAGGCTCAGTTCAGTTCAGTTGCTCAGTCATGTCCGACTCTTTGTGACCCCATGGACTGCAGTACACCAGGCTTCTCTGTCCATCACCAACTCCCGGAGCATACTCAAATTCATGTCCATCGAGTCGGTGATGCCATCCAACCATCTCATCCTCTGTCGTCCTCTTCTCCTCCTACCTTGAATCATTACTGCCAGCATCAGGGTCTTTTCAAATGAGTCAGTTCTTTGCATCAAGTGGCCAAAGTATTGAAGTTTCAGCTTCAGCATCAGTCCTTCCAATGAACTTTCAGGACTGATTTCCTTTAGGATGGACTGGATGAATCTCCTTGCCATTCAAGGGACTCTCAAAAGTCATCTCGAACACCATAGATGTGATGGAGAAGCATCAATTCTTTAGCGCTCAGCTTCTTTATAGTCCAACTCTCACATCCATACATGACAATTGGAAAAACCATAGCTTTGAGTAGATGGACCTTTGTTGGCAAAGTAACATCTCTGCTTTTTAATATGCTGTCTAGGTTGGTCATAGCTTTTCTTTCAAGGAGCAAGCATCTTTTAGTTTCATAGCTGCAGTCACCATCTGCAGTGATTTTGGAGCCCCCCAGAATAAAGTCTGTCACTGTTTCCATTATTTCACCACCCCTTTGCCATGAAGAGATGTGACCAAACATCATGATCTTAGTTTTCTGAATGTGGAGCTTTAAGCCAACTTTTTCACTCTCCTCTTTCACTTTCATCAAGAGGCTCTCTAGTTCTTCCTCAATTTCTGCCATAAGGGTGGTGTCATCTGCATATCTGAGGTTATTGATATATCTCCTGGCAATCTTGATTTCAATTTGTGCTTCATCCAGCCTGGCATTTCACATGATGTACTCTGCCTATAAGTTAAATAAGCAGGGTGACAATATACAGCCTTGAAGTACTCCTTTCCCGATTTGGAACCAGTCTGTTGTTCCATGTCCAGTTCTAACTGTTGCTTCTTGACCTGTAAGCATATTTCTCAGGAGGCAGGTCAGGTGCTCTGATATTCCCACCTGTTTAAGAATTTTCCACAGTTTGTTGTGATCCCCACACAGTCAAAGGCTTTGGCATTGTCAATAAAGCAAAAGTAGATATTTTTCTCAAACTTTCTTGCTTTTTTGATGATTCAGCCCTGGAACTCTCTTGCCTTTTCAATGATCCAGTGAATGTTGGCAATTTGATCTCTGGTTCTTCTACCTCTTCTAAATCCAGCTTAAACATCTGGAAGTTCATGGTTTACATACTGTTGAAGCCTGGCTTGGAGAATTTTGAGCATTACTTTACTAGCATGTGAGATGAGTGCAACTGTGCAAGATTGAGCATTCTTTGGCATTGCCTTTCTTTGGGATTGGAATGAAAACTGACCTCTTCCAGTCCTGTGGCCACTGCTGAGTTTTCCAAATTTGTTGGCATATTGAGTGCAGCACTTTCACAGCATCATCTTTCAGGATTTGGAATAGCTCAACTGGAATTCCATCACCTCCACTAGCTTTGTTTGTAGTGATGCTTCCTAAGGCCCACTTGACTTCACATTTCAGGATGTCTGGCTCTAGGTGAGTGATCACACCATCGTGATTATCTGGGTCATGAAGATCTTTTTTGTATAGTTCTGTGTATTCTTGCCACCTCTTTCTTCTTAATATCTTCTGCTTCTGTTAGGTCCATATCATTTCTGTCCTTTATTGTACCCATCTTTTCATGAAATATTCTCTTGGTATCTCTAATTTTCTTGAAGTGATCTCTAGTCTTCCCCATTCTATTGTTTTCCTCTATTTCTTTGCACTGATCACTGAGGAAGGCTTTCTTATCTCTCCTTGCTATTCTTTGGAACTCTGCATTCAAATGGCTATATCTTTCCTTTGTTCCTTTGCCTTTCATTTCTCTCTTCCTTCTCAGCTATTTATAAGGCCTCCTCAGACAACCATTTTGCCTTTTTCCATTTCTTTTTCTTGGGGATGGTATTGATCCCTGCTTCCTGAACAATGTCAGGAAAATCTTTCCATAGTTCTTCAGGCACTCTGTCTATCAGATCTAGTCCCTTGAATCTTTTTCTCACTTCCACTGTATAATCATAAGGGATTTGATTTAGGTCTTACCTAAATGGTCTAGTGGTTTCCCTTACTTTCTTCAATTTAAGTATGAATTTGGCAATAAGGAGTTCATGATCTGAGCCACAGTCAGCTCCCAGTCTTGTTTTTGCTGACTGTATAGAGCTTCTCCATCTTTGGCTGCAAAGAATATAATCAATCTGATTTCGGTATTGACTATATGGTGAAGTCCATGTGTAGAGTCTTCTCTTGTGTTGATGGAAGAGGGTGTTTGCTATGACCAGTGTGTTCTCTTGTCAAAAGTCTATTAGCCTTTGCCCTGCTTTATTCTTTATTCCAAGGCCAAATTTGCCTGTTACTCCAGGCATCTCTTGAGTTTCTACTTTTGCATTCCAGTCCCCTGTAATGAAAAGGACACCTTTTGGGGTGTTAGTTCTAGAGGGTCTTGTAGGTCTTCAAAGAACCATTCAACGTCAACTCCTTCAGCATTACTGTTCATGGCATAGACTTGGATTACTGTGATATTGAATGGTTTGCCTTGGAAACAAACAGGGATCATTCTGTCATTTTTGAGATTGCATCCAAGTACTGCGGTTCAGACTCTTGTTGACCATGATGGCTACTCCATTTCTTCTAAGGGATTCTTGCCTCAGTAGTAGATATAATGGCCATCTGAGTTAAATTCACCCATTCCAGTCCATTTTATTTTTTTTTTTAAATTTTATTTTATTTTTAAACTTTACAATATTGTATTGGTTTTGCCAAATATCGAAATGAATCTGCCACAGGTATACATGTGTTCCCCGTCTTGAACCCTCCTCCCTCCCCATACCATCCCTCTGGGTGGTCCCAGTGCACCAGCCCCAAGCATCCAATATCATGCATTGAACCTGGACTGGCAACTCATTCCATATATGATATTATACATATTTCAATGCCATTCTCCCAAATGATCCCACCCTATCCCTCTCCCAGAGTCCAAAAGACTGTTCTATACATCAGTGTCTCTTTTGCTGTCTCATATACAGGGTTATTGTTACCATCTTTCTAAATTCCATAGATATGCGTTAGTATACTGTATTGGTGTTTTTCTTTCTGGCTTACTTCACTCTGTATAATAGGCTCCAGTTTCTCCACCTCATTAGAACTGATTCAAATGTATTCTTTTTAATGGCTGAGTAATACTCCATTGTGTATATGTACCATAGCTTTCTTATCCATTCATCTGTTGATGGACATCTAGGTTGCTTCCATGTCCTGGCTATTATAAACAGTGCTGTGATGAACATTGGGGTACACGTGTCTCTTTCCCTTCTGGTTTCCTCAGTCTGTATGCCCAGAAGTGGGATTGCTGGATCATAAGGCAGTTCTATTTCCAGTTTTTTAAGGAATCTCCACACTGTTCTCCATAGTGGCTGTACTAGTTTGCATTCCCACCAACAGTGTAAGAGGGTTCCCTTTTCTCCACACCCTCTCCAGCATTTATTGCTTGTAGACTTTTGGATCGCAACCATTCTGACTTGCGTAAAATGGTACCTCATAGTGGTTTTGATTTGCATTTCTCTGATAATGAGTGATGTTGAGCATCTTTTCATGTGTTTGTTAGCCATCTGTATGTCTTCTTTGGAGAAATGTCTTTTAGGTCTTTGGCCCATTTTTTGATTGGGTCATTTATTTTTCTGGAATTCAGCTGTAGGAGTTGCTTGTATATTTTTGAGATTAGTTGTTTGTCAGTTGCTTCATTTGCTATTATTTTCTCCCATTCTGAAGGCTGTCTTTTCACCTTGCTTATAGTTTCCTTTGTTGTGCAGAAGCTTTTAAGTTTAATTAGGTCCCATTTGTTTATTTTTGCTTTTATTTCCAATATTCTGGGAGGTGGGTCATAGAGGATCCTGCTGTGATGTATGTTGGAGAGTGTTTTGCCTATATTCTCCTCTAGGAGTTTTATAGTTTCTGGTCTTATGTTTAGATCTTTAATCCATTTTGAGTTTATTTTTGTGTATGGTGTTAGAAAGTGCTCTAGTTAGTTTCATTCTTTTACAAGTGGTTGACCAGTTTTCCAAGCACCACTTGTTAAAGAGATTGTCTTTAATCCATTGTATATTCTTGCCTCCTTTGTCAAAGATAAGGTGTCCATATGTGCATGGATTTATCTCTGGGCTTTCTATTTTGTTCCATTGATCTATATTTCTGTCTTTGTGCCAGTACCATACTGTCTTGATGACTGTGGCTTTATAGTAGAGCCTGAAGTCAGGTAGGTTGATTCCTCCAGTTCCATTCTTCTTTCTCAAGATTGCTTTGGCTATTCGAGGTTTTTTGTATTTCCATACAAATTGTGAAATTATTTGTTCCAGCTCTGTGAAGAATACCATTGGTAGCTTGATAGGGATTGCATTAAATCTATAAAGTGCTTTGGGTAGTATACTCATTTTCACTATATTGATTCTTCCAATCCACGAACATGGTATATTTCTCCATCTATTAGTGTCCTCTTTGATTTCTTTCACCAGTGTTTTATAGTTTTCTATATATAGGTCTTTAGTTTCTTTAGGTAGATAAATTCCTAAGTATTTTATTCTTTCCGTTGCAATGGTGAATGGAATTGTTTCCTTAATTTCTCTTTCTGTTTTCTCATTGTTAGTGTATAGGAATGCAAGGGATTTCTGTGTGTTGATTTTATATCCTGCAACTTTACTATAATCATTGATTAGTTCTAGTAATTTTCTGGTGGAGTCTTTAGGGTTTTCTATGTAGAGGATCATGTCATCTGCAAACAGTGAGAGTTTTACTTCTTCTTTTCCAATTTGGATTCCTTTTATTTCTTTTTCTGCTCTGATTGCTATGGCCGAAAACTATGTTGAATAGTAATGGTGAAAGTGGGCACCCTTGTCTTGTTCCTGACTTTAGAGGAAATGCTTTCAATTTTTCACCATTGAGGATAATGTTTGCTGTGGGTTTGTCATATATAGCTTTTATTATGTTGAGGTATGTTCCTTCTATTCCTGCTTTCTGGAGAGCTTTTATCATAAATAGATATTGAATTTTGTCAAAGGCTTTCTCTGCATCTATTGAGATAAGCATATGGTTTTTATTTTTCAGTTTGTTAATGTGGTGTATTACATTGATTGATTTGCAGATATTGAAGAATCCTTGCATCCCTGGGATAAAGCCCACTTGGTCATGGTGTATGATCTTTTTAATGTGTTGTTGGATTCTGATTGCTAAAATTTTGTTAAGGATTTTTGCATCTATGTTCATCAGTGATATTGGCCTGTAGTTTTTTTTTTTTTGTGGGATCTTTGTCAGGTTTTGGTATTAGGGTGATGGTGGCCTCATACAATGAGTTTGGAAGTTTACCTTCCTCTGCAATTTTCTGGAAGAGTTTGAGTAGGATAGGTGTTAGCTCTTCTCTAAATTTTCGGTAGAATTCAGCTGTGAAGCTGTCTGGACCTGGGCTTTTGTTTGCTGGAAGATTTCTGATTACAGTTTCAATTTCCGTGCTTGTGATGGGTCTGTTAAGATTTTCTATTTCTTCCTGGTCCAGTTTTGGAAAGTTGTACTTTTCTAAGAATTTGTCCATTTCTTCCACGTTGTCCATTTTATTGGCATATAATTGCTGATAGTAGTCTCTTATGATCCTTTGTATTTCTGTGTTGTCTGTTGTGATCTCTCCATTTTCATTTCTAATTTTATTGATTTGATTTTTCTCCCTTTGTTTCTTGATGAGTCTGGCTAATGGTTTGTCAATTTTATTTATCCTTTCAAAGAAACAGCTTTTGGCTTTTTTGATTTTTGCTATGGTCTCTTCTGTTTCCTTTGCATTTATTTCTACCCTAATTTTTAAGATTTCTTTCCTTCTACTAACCCTGGGGTTCTTCATTTCTTCCTTTTCTAGTTGCTTTAGGTGTACAGGCAGGTTATTTATTTGACTTTTTTCTTGTTTCTTGAGGTATGCCTGTATTGCTATGAACTTTCCCCTTAGGACTGCTTTTACAGTGTCCCACAGGTTTTGGGTTGTTGTGTTTTCATTTTCATTCATTTCTATGCAAATTTTGATTTCTTTCTTGATTTCTTCTGTGATTTGTTGGTTATTCAGCAGTGTGCTGTTCAGCCTCCATATGTTGGAATTTTTAATAGTTTTTCTCCTGTAATTGAGATCTAATCTTACTGGATTGTGGTCAGAAAACATGCTTGGAATGATTTCAATTTTTATGAATTTACCAAGGCTAGATTTGTGGCCCAGGATGCGATCTATCCTGGAGAAGGTTCCATGTGCGCTTGAGAAAAAGGTGAAATTCATTGTTTTGGGATGAAATGTCCTATAGATATCAATTAGGTCTAACTGGCCTGTTGTATCATTTATTTTTTTATTGTCACCCTGCTTATTTTATTTTTAAACTTTACAATATTGTATTAGTTTTGCCAAATATTGAAATGAATCTGCCACAGGTATACCTGTGTTCCCCATCCTGAACCCTCCTCCCTCCTCCCTCCCCATACCCTCCTCTGGGTCATCCCAGTGCACCAGCCCCAAGCATCCAGTATCGTGCATCGAACCTGGACTGGTGACTCGTTTCATACATGATAATATACATGTTTCAATGCCATTTTCCCAAATCTCCCCACCCTTTCCCTCTCCCACAGAGTCCATAAGACTGATCTATACATCAGTGTCTCTTTTGCTGTCTCGTACACAGGGTTATTGTTACCATCTTTCTAAATTCCATATATATGCGTTAGTATACTGTATTGGTGTTTTTCTTTCTGGCTTACTTCACTCTGTATAATAGGTTCCAGTTTCATCCATCTCATTAGAACTGATTCAAATGTATTCTTTTTAATGGCTGAGTAATACTCCATTGTGTATATGTATTGTTTAAAGTTTGTGTTTCCTTGTTAATTTTCTGTTTAGTTGATCTATCCATAGGTGTGAGTGAGGTATTAAAGTCTCCCACTATTATTGTGTTATTGTTAATTTCTCCTTTCATACTTGTTAGCATTTGTCTTATATATTGTGGTGCTCCCCTGTTGGGTGCATATATATTTATAATTGTTATATCTTCTTCTTGGATTGATCCTTTGATCATTATGTAGTGACCGTCTTTGTCTCTTTTCACAGCCTTTGTTTTGAAGTCTATTTTATCTGATATGAGTATTGCTACTCCTGCTTTCTTTTGGTCCCTATTTGCATGGAAAATCTTTCTCCAGCTCTTCACTTTCAGTCTGTATGTGTCCCCTGTTTTGAGGTGGGTCTCTTGTAGACAGCATATGTAGGGGTCTTGTTTTTATATCCATTCAGCCAGTCTTTGTCTTTTGGTTGGGGCATTCAACCCATTTACATTTAAGGTAATTATTGATAAGTATGACCCGTTGCCATTTACTTTATTGTTTTGGGTTCGAATTGTCTCCTGTCTAGAGAATATCCTTTAGTATTTGTTGGAGAGCTGATTTGGTGGTGCTGAATTCTCTCAGCTTTTGCTTTTCTGTAAAGCTTTTGATTTCTCCTTCATATTTGAATGAGATCCTTGCTGGCTACAATAATCTGGGCTGTAGGTTATTTTCTTTCATCACTTTAAGTATGTCTTGCCATTCTCTCCTGGCTTGAAGAGTTTCTATTGAAAGATCATCTGTTATCCTTATGGGAATTCCCTTGTGTGTTATTTGTTGTTTTTCCCTTGCTGCTTTTAATATTTGTTCTTTGTGTTTGATCTTTGTTAATTTGATTAATATGTGTCTTGGGGTGTTTTGCCTTGGGTTTATCCTGTTTGGGACTCTCTGGGTTTCTTGGACTTGAGTGATTATTTCCTTCCCCATTTTAGGGAAGTTTTCAACTATTATCTCCTCAAGTATTTTCTCATGGTCTTTCTTTTTGTCTTCTTCTTCTGGGACTCCTATGATTCGAATGTTGTAGTGTTTAACATTGTTCTGGAGGTCTCTGAGATTGTCCTCATTTCTTTTAATTCGTTTTTCTTTTTTCCTCTCTGATTCATTTATTTCTGCCATTCTATCTTCTAATTCACTTTTCCTATCTTCTGCCTGTTATTCTACTATTTGTTGCCTCCAGAGTGTTTTTGATTTCATTTATTGCATTATTCATTATATATTGACTCTTTTTTATTTCTTCTAGGTCCTTGTTAAACCTTTCTTGCATCTTCTCAATCCTTGTCTCCAGGCTATTTATCTGTGATTCCATTTTGATTTCAAGATTTTGGATCAATTTCACTATCATTATTCGGAATTCTTTATCAGGTAGATTCCCTATCTCTTCCTCTTTTGTTTGGTTTGGTGGGCATTTATTCTGTTCCTTTATCTGCTGGGTATTCCTCTGTCTCTTCATCTTGTTTAAATTGCTGAGTTTGGAGTGTCCTTTCTGTGTTCTGGCAGTTTGTGCCGTTCTCTTTATTGTGGTGTTTCCTCGCTGTGTGTGGGTTTGTACAGGTGGCTTGTCAAGGTTTCTTGGTTAAGGAAGCTTGTGTCGGTGTTCTGGTGGGTGGAGCTGGATTTCTTCTCTTTGGAGTGCAATGAAGTGTCCAGTAATGAGTTATGAGATGTCTATGGTTTTGGAGTGACTTTGGGCAGCCTGTATCTTGGAGCTCAGGGCTGTGTTCCTGTGTTGCTGGAGAATTTGCTTGGTATGTCTTGCCCTGGAACTTGTTGGCCCTTGTGTGGTACTTGGTTTCAGTGTATGTGTGGAGGCATTTGATGAGCTCCGTCAATTAATGTTCCCTGGAGTCAGGAGTTCCCTGGAGTCAGGGTTTGGAGTTAAGCCTCCTGCTTCCAGTTATCAGTCTTATTTTTACAGTAGTTTCAAAACTTCTCCTTCTATACTGCACCACTGATAAAACATCTACATTAAAGATGAAAAGTATCTCCACTGTGAGGGTCACCCAGAGAGGTTCACAGAATTATATGGAGAAGAGAAAAGGGAGGAGGGAGTTAGAGGTGACCTGAATGAGATGAGGTGGAATCAATAGAGGAGAGAGTGGGCTAGCCAGTAATCACTTCCTTATGTGCACTCCACAACTCGACCACTCAGAGATGTTCACAGAGTTATACAGAGAAGAGAAGAAGGAAGGAGACAGAGGTGGCCAGGAGGATAAAAAGGGGAAATGAAAAAGAGGGAGACAGATCCAGCCAGTAATCTGTTCCCTAAGTGTTCTCCACCATCTGGAACACACAGAAATTCACAGAGTTGGGTAGAGTAGAGAGGGGTTAGGGAGGAGACACAGGCGACCTGGTGGAGAAAAAGGAGAGTCCAAAGGGAGAGAGAGCAGTCAAGCCAGTAATCTTGCTCCCTAGTGAAAAATGGGTACTGAATATTGGGTTCTTAAAGGTACAAAATTGGTAACAAATACATAAAAGCAAAAATTAAAAATCTAGAGTAGAGTTGGAACTTCAAAAATACAATGTTAAAGAAAAGAAGAAGGAAAAGAAAGAGAGGGAAAAAAAAACAAACAACAAACAAAGTCGCAAAAATTATAAAGAAAATATAGGTACAAAACTGATAACAAATACCAAAAAGCATAAATTAAAAATCTAGAGCAGAGTTTGGAATTTCAGATTACAATGTTATATAAAAGAAGAGAAAGAAAGAGAGAGAGAGGAAAAAAAAGTTGCAAAAATTATAAAAAAAAATATAGGTACAAAATTGATAACAAATACCAAAAAGCTAAAGTTAAAAATCTAGAGTAGAGATTGGAATTTCAAAAATACAATGCTAAAGAAAAGAAAAAAAGAAAAAGCAAAAACAAGGTCACAAAAATTATAAAAAATATATATATGAAGTTTGCTTTAAAAAAAAATAGGGTCTTTTTTTTTTTAAGGTAATAGTAGGTTATAAAAGTGAAAATTAAAGGAATAATAGAGGACTTAAATTTTTTTTTTTAAATTAAAAAAAAGGAAAGAATGATCATAAAAATAGTAAAAATATATCTAGGACTTTCTCTGGTTTTGTTGTGAGTATTGTGGTGTCAGTTCATTTTCGGCTAGTTCCTTGGTCCGACTTATATTTCTCAAGATCTATAGGCCCCTTCCTATGTAGTCGGTACTAACCACAGGGTTTAATCTATTGCCTGTAGCTTCCAAGGCGGTTCCCTCTGTTATAGCTTCTTCTGTTTGCTGGTCTCTTCAGTGTCTGGTTTCCACCCTGACACAAAGGGGACGGTGGTGGACACTTTTTTTTTTTTTAGGCTCACCTGTTCAGTTGCGCTGTGGGGAGGGAGGGACACTGCAAACAAATAACACTGGCGTGTGCTCGAAGTGCCTCAGCCACACTGGGTCTGCCCCCGCTCACAGTGTGGGTAGCCTCCCTGTCCACACTGCTCAGGCTCTAGGTTGCTCCACCAGGAACCATCCGTGGGCGGCCCTGGGCTGCTTGCAGCTCCCGGGTCCAAGCCGCTCAGGTTCAGGCACTCGGGTAGTCCTCAGAGGCACAGACTCGGCTGGGCCTGCATTTTGTGCCCTTCCCAGGTCCGAGCAGCTCAGGTGATGAGGTGTTTGGCGAGTGCGATTGCTGCGACTTATCGCCTCCCTGCCGCTCAGTTATCCAGGTATTCAACCGGCGCACCTTCTCAGGGAGATGTTGACCGTCCAGATGCCCAAGAAGTTTTAGTTAGCAAAAAAGCCTGCTTACAGTTTTATAGATAATGTCTCTCTGGGGCTGCGATTGCCCCCTTCCGGCTCTGGCTGCCTGTCACCGGAGGGGGATGGTCTGCAGCCAGCTATCTCTGTTCAGTCCTTTGTTCCGTGCACGGGCCTGGTGGTGTCTTAGATTAGGGCTAGCTTTTCGCGTGGTAGATATCCCACAGTCTGGTTTGCTAGCCCAAATTATTTTGCTCAGATAGCGCTCAGGGTATTCAGGCCAGGTCCTTACTCCAAGCCATGCAGCCCACGCCGCACCTCCCTGCCCAGCCCCCGCTTGCTAGTGGTGTGTGTAGGCATCTGCGCTGCTTCTCCGCTGGGGGAGTTACCATAGGGCTCGCAATCTGCAGGTTTTAATTGTTTATTTATTTTTCCTCCCTGTTATGTTGCCCTCTGTGCTTCCAAGGCTCGGCACAGATTCGGCAGCGAGAAGGTTTCCTGGTGTTTGGAAACTTCTCTCTTTTCAAGACTCCCTTCTCGGGACGGAACTCTGTCCCTCCCTCTTTTGTCTCTTTTTTTGTTTTTTATATTTTTTCCTACCTCCTTTCGAAGACTTGGGTTGCTTTTCTGGGTGCCTGATGTCCTCTGCCGGCATTCAGAAGTTGTTTTGTGGAATTTACTTGGCATTTAAATGTTCTTTTGATGAATTTGTTGGGGAGAAAGTGTTCTCCCCGTCCTACTCCTCTGCCTTAGCTCCTCCCCCTCCAGTCCATTTTAGTTTGCTGTTTCCTAAAATGTCAATGTTCACTCTTGCCATCTCCTGTTTGACCACTTCCAATTTGCCTTGATTCATGGACCTAACATTCCAGTTTCCTATGCAATATTGCTCTTTACAGCATAAGACTTGACTTCCATCACCAGTTACATCCACAACTGGGTATTGTTTTTGCTTTGGCTCCATCCCTTCATTCTTTCTGGAATTATTTCTCCACTGATCTCCAGTAGCATATTGATCACCTACTGACCTGGGGAGTTCATCTTTCAGTGTCCTATCTTTTTGCCTTTTCATACTGTTCATGGGGTTCTCAAGGCAATAATACTGAATTGGTTTGCCATTCCCCTCTCCAATGGACCACGTTTTGTCAGAACTCTCCACCAGGACCCATCCGTCTTGGTTGGCCCTACACGGCATGGCTCATAGTTTTATTGAGTTAGACAAGGCTGTGGTCCATGTGATCAGATTGATTAATTTTCTGTGACTGTGGTTTTCAGTCTGTCTTCCCTCTGATGGAGAAGGATAAGACGCTTATGGAAGCTCCCTGATGGGAGACACTAACTGAGGGGGAAACTGGGTGGGGCCTTGCTCAGTAAATCTTTAATCCAATTTTCTGTTGATGACTGTGTTCCCTCTCTGTTATTTGACCTGAGGGCCAAGCTATGGTGGAGGTAATGAAGATAATAGCTACCTCCTTCAAAAGGTCCCATGCATACACTGCTGCATGCAGTGCCCCCAACCCGCAGAAGGCCACTGCTGACCCACGCGTCCACCAGAAAAACTCCTGGACACTCATGGGCAAGTCTGGGTCTATCTCTTGTGGGGTCACTGCTCCTTTCTCCTGGGTCCTGGTGCACACAAGGTTTTATCTGTGCCCTCCAATAGTCTGTTTCCCAGTGTTGTGTAAGTTCCAGCGGCTCTATGGTGGGGTTAATGGAGGCCTCCTCCAAGAGGACTTATGCCATACACAAGTCTACTGCACCCAGAGCCCCTGCCCCTGTGGCAGTCCATTGCTGACCCGTACCTCCGCAGAAGACACTCACACACAGTTCTGTCTCACTGTCTGTGGGGTCTCTGGGTCCTGGTGTCCACAAGGTTTGTTTGAGCCCTCTGAGCATCTCTGGTGGGTATGGGGCTTGATTCTAAATGTGATTTCACTCCTCCTATCATCTTTCTGGGGTTTCTCCTTCACCCTTGGACATGGGGTATCTCCTCAAAGTCACTCCAGTGCTGCACAGAAACCTAATTTATCAGATCTGGAGAGAAGAGGGCCCTCCACATCAGCCAAGCTTATAGAGATTGACATGTAAAACAAACTATCACTTTATTAATCAAAATGAAAACTGCAATAATCATGTAAAATATATAGCCAGAATATTCTGTATCTCTTGAACAGATTTGCATTGGATACTAAACTATAACCACTTCGAGAATAGGGATTCAAAGGCAAGAGAGTGGCCTGGATGATTTACATAATTAATGCCTTCAGGATAAGTAACCTCATGTGTCCCTATTTGCCACCAAAAATCTGTGAGTGAATCTCTTCAAACCAGCATTTGAACAACATGGTAATTCTAGTTCTTCAAAAATCTGTCTTACTACTGCGAGTTATACCATGAAGCTTTAAGGGTAGTTTTACTTTACTCTGTTTAGCCACAGTAGATTTTTGTTAACGCTCTCAGGACTGATTAATCTGTTAAAGGCTAACTTTAAGAGCACTGATGCCTTGAATAGAGACTGTATTTAACATATTCCTGGGAAAGAGAAAATGTCTATTTATAATGTATATTGCAGAAATGTAGACATGCTTACATCTTATTTGAGCATATCACAGAACTCACACAGGTAAATAGTACCCTGATTTATCTCTCCCACTCAACTCTCTTGTTAATATCCTGGAACTCTGGGACTCTATTTTATTCATATTCTATTCCAGAATTTAATCCCAATATCCAGATTGAAAATCAATGTATTCACTGGTTGTTTAAAAGAATACAAACACACACACACACACACACACACACACACACATGGAACAGTATCATTTCCCTTGAAGTGAGTTCCCCTTGAAGCAACTTTGTAGGACTTTGTGTGGATTCTGAGAACCTGTCAAGGTATTGGGGTTAGAGTGAAAGAGGATGGGAAATAGAAGTGGGTGTAAAACACAGACAGGAAAAAACAGGACTCCCTAAGACAATGCTTTCACTACTTGTAAATTTTTCTCAGGATAGGCCTTAATCATAAACAGAGCACCTCAAAACAAGACAGGCTTTACATTTTAAGGCTCCTCTTTCTAGCTATGTTCAGGGAATGTTCCTAAATTCTATTTTAGGAAAATTCTGAAGAACCCCTCCCTACTTTTTCAAACAAATCTTCTCTTTACAAAATTTCCAGGGAACATGCTGATTCCAGGAATGACTGAGTGAAAAAGAAATAGTGAAACTGAGTAAGAGTTGAAAGGAATGGAGCATGCCAGAAACAAATGTTCCATAAGAGTGGAAGTAAGAATGTACTAAGATTAAACAGAAGCTTTCCCATTTTTGAAGGATACAACCATATCTCAAGGAATTTTCTAAATCAAATAATAGAAGCCAAAAGAAAACATTTTATATTAATTATACAAATAAACAAATGCAGACACCATAAAATGAAAAAAAAAATCCAAGGACTCTTCTATAAATTCAATAACAGATAAGCATACAAATTATGAAATTGAATCTACAGAACTACTGTGGAGGAAACAATTTCATTTTGCCCCATGAGATTTCTTCTTTAACTTTTAAAGAACTGTGCAACAAATTGTTTCTTGATGCAATTTAAGATACTAAGCAAGATCAATGTACACACCGATAGAACTTCTGACATCTAAGTTGAGCTACGGATTACAGCCCGTTCAAGCTCCAAGCCAGCCTATAAACATGTGACAACTTTTGTTAGTCTAATGGGCAGTCTACCAAATCTATTTCTAACTTCAAAATTATTATGCTGTGTTTAGTTGCTCAGTCACATCCGACTCTTGTCACCCTATGGACTATAGCTCACCAGGCTCCTCTGTCTATGGAATTCTCCAGGCAAGAATACTGGAGTGGGTTGTCGTGCCCTCCTCCAGGGGATTTTCCCAATCCAGGGATAGAACCCAGGTCTCCCACAGTGCAGGCAGATTCTTTACCGTCTGAGCCACTAGGGAAGCTCAGAATTATTATCAGTCATAATAATGAAACTCAGATCACAACTTGACTTTCAGAGCCAAAGTAATTAACAAAAAGCAATGCCACCAGTGCAGTAAACTAGAATATATTTACTCCTTAGCAAAAAGTGTTCATAGAAGTCAGAGAGACCTTTATATGAAATGATACAAACATTTTCATGAATCCACCCTTCACAAATATCAATTCCTCAAGTAATTTTCTATAAGTTTCTCAGATTTGAACTCCGAAAAAATGCTTGGTTTTTTTGAATAACAAATGCCTCCTCAGCAAGACTTCTAAAAATTTAGGATGGAAGAATTCGGGAGCTGGTTGAATCTGATTTCTTTCTGCCCAGTAGAGTGATATAATGCTTAAGGGCACAGGCCTGGGTTTGAGTCCTGGAATTAACATCTCTTAGCTGTGGATCGCTGATAAAGTTATTAACTCTCTAAGCCTCAGTCTTCTCATCTGTAAAATGGTGATAACAACAGCACTTAACCCAGAGAGTTATGTTGATTAAACAACATAATGCATGAGAAAGTGGCACACAGTAAGCAGTCTGTAAAGGTGGAATTAAAAAATCCTAGAATATATATTTTTGGCGGTCTAGACATTAGAGATTTTTAATATCAAATAACTAACAGAAATGAAATACTATTTATGTTTTCTCCAAGAAGTTGATAGTTTATAGACAATTTATATATCCAATAGTTGACAGACAATTTATATATCTGAAAAAAATAAATATGCATTCTTATAGTTTGAGCCATCTTCCTGAACAGGACACAGAGGTCTTGGGTCTTGAAGTCCACAGTGATGTCATCTGGAGACCATAGTCTTATCTTTCCCAAAAAATGCTCAAAACTGATTTTCTTCCGTGTAGAGAAAAAGGATTTTCAAAGACATGAGCTATTGTGATTGGTAAATAGCTAGTGTTTCATCAACTTTCTGTACTGCCACAACCTTCGGGCTGGTCTATGGTTCCTTTTTACTGCCACTCAGCTGGCCTGAGAGAAAGGAAAATTATGACTGCAAAGTTAGCAATGCGAAAGGAAGTAAAGTGAAGTCGTTCAGTCATGTCCGACTCTTAGTGACCCCATGGACTGTACCCTGCGAGGCTCCTCCGTCCATGGGGTTTTCCAGGCAAGAATACTGGAGTGGGTTGCCATTTCCTCCTCCAGGGTAGCAATGCAAGTGTACAGGTAAATGCAAGCAGATACATGGGGAAAAAAATTAATGGCCCCAGAGAAGCAAAAGTAAACCACGTATTCAGAGAAAAGAAATATGTCCTCACTTTCTAAGAAGTCCATGTTGTTATCACTTTTTGTGAAAGGAATCAAGCAGGGGCATTTAGCTATAAGGCACAATGGTTAAGATATGTACTGACAGCCTTGGTTAGACTCACACATGCTACTTGGCTTTGAAAGTTCATTAAGTTTCCATTTACACACAAGGAAAAATGGATAGTAATGTCTCCATCTCATGGTTATTGTTACAATTTACTGAGATAATGTATGTAAACTACAGCATAGAACCCTGTATTGGAACTGTGATAGCTATCATTACTATTATTATTTGCTACGGAAGTATCTAAGAGGACCTTTTACTGTGCTTTCCTATCCTTCAATGTTAGAGGTTAGTCTCCCACTAGATTTTCAAATTAAAATACAAAGAAAAAGTCAGCCACAGCCTAAAAGCAAAACAGTAGCCAAACATAGAAGAAAACAGTTGTTCAGCAATGATTTTAAGATACTTAATTCAGTTGCCTTCCCATTGAAAAGACACTCAAAACAAGGGCAGTCCTTCCATTAACCTGAAAGCTTGTGTATATAAAATGGGCACACAGAGACACAAATTTATATGATTTATGTAATTTATATATAAACTCGAGAGGAAGGCAGAGATCTAACTCACTTTACATATTCATGCCTAGAAAATGTCTCCCCCAAGGTTACCAGATGGTTAGTCACTAACACTGAAAGCCAAGTATCTGCCAGTCTTTCCATTAAGACCAACAGCTTTCCATACTATTCATTCCTGGCTTTGATTATCAGCAAAGTTTCTTGTTAGGAAGAGTCGATTTCTAAAGCAATTCTGGATTGCCCTTGAACACTGACAAAAAGAAAGAGTTAGGACAATTTATATCAGATTTGAGGGATACTTTAGATGATGTCACTTCCCAATTTCATTGCAAGACAGTATTTCCGGGTTTTATTCTCATGACTCAAAGCAATGAAAGAAAGTCAAACATAAAGGGTAGTGTTTACCTGAATAATTGGAACAGCTTCTTATGAGCTGTTTTACTTATACTTTGGGTAAATATATTATTCAGGCAGTTTACTTTCATGCATTACATATTTTTATAACATTTTAAATGCACATAGTTTCATAAACCCTGTCTAATGTACATTGTAGGCTGACAATAATTATTAGAAATTGAAGCATATCACGAAACACTGTAAGAAATTCAGAGAATTTCTAGCCTTTTTTATTTTACTATTGATATATCCACTGTGGGATTTACAGAATGTCATCGCCAACTCATCTGAAAGAACAATGATTTTCCTCTCCTTACATATTTACATTTGAACACAGATCTTCAGAATAAATCTGCAAAACTAGGACTGATTTATAACAAATCATTGCAAGCATTCCCAGGTTGTTATTAAGCCCATGTGATAATATGGGGGAAACAGTCCATGGGGCCACAAAGACTTGGACACAACTGAGTATAATGCTTATGCTCTTAGCATGAGCATAAGAATAATACCAGGCCATGTTCTTGCTGCTGTTTAGTAGCTCAGTCATGTCCGACTCTTTACAGCCCCATGGACTGTAGCCTGTCAGGCTTCTCTGTCCATGGGATTCTCCAGGAAAGAATACTGGAGAGGGTTTGACATTTCCTTCTCCAGGGGAGCTTCCAGACCCAGGGACCAAACCTGTATCTCCTGCATTGGTAGGTGGATTCTTTACCACTGAATCCACTGAGCCACCTGGGGAGCCCATACATGACAAAAATCCATTTTCTCTTATTGTGCGCCAAGAATTGTGTTAAATAACCACTGTAGCTCAGGATTTCTCCATTTTAGCGCTTCTGACATTTGGGACTGGGGCATTATCTTTTGTAGGGAGCTGTCCTGTGCATTATAGGATGTTTTGCAGTATCCATGGCCTCGACCTTCTAGAAGCCAGCCCTCTAACTGAAATGCTTCCAGACATTGCCACATATCTCCAGGGTGGCAAAATTACTCCTGTTGAGAACCACTGCTTTCATTAATTGAATTCTCTCAATAATCCCATGAGGTATATATTATTGTCTCCATTTTGTAGATGAAATGAGAGAAACAAGGAGTTTAGCAATTTGGCCAAGGTCACACAGACAGAAAGTGGAAATCCAATCATTGGCAAATGGCCCATAATTTAATCACTGGATGATACAACCTCACTCAAGGACCCAGATGAACATAAAATCAAGTTCTATGTATCCACAGATATCTTCCCAGCCACAGTGAAATGGAGAGACTCCTTCAGAAAGGGGCACATACCAGTTCCCTGCAAAATTTTTATTTACATGTACAATGTACGAGTCACTGAGTTATGCTGCAGTCACAAGGAAGGTGAACGTTTTAGCGGCTTAGAGTATCAAAAGTTTGTTTCTGGCTCCAGTTATTAATATACTGTCACTGTCACGTGGCCTGAATGTCTTTCCTCCATCGTCCTGGGATGTGAGTCAAAGATGAGGACTTGCAGGGGACAGACCAGTCTCTCGCAAGGTGATAAACTACCTGGAGAGGCAATGTTTCTGCTCAGAAGTGGCACAGATCATGGTCAAAGCCAGCCAGGCAGTCAAGTGTAAAGACAGTGGGCAGGAAATTGTACCTTCCCTTGAGGGGTGGAGGGTAGGCATTAGGGAGAGGCCAGGTGAAGAGAATTCTTAGTAGGAAAGAATAAAATTTTTGAAAAATAATACAGCCTTCATACAAATACACTGAAAAGTGATAAGAGGTAATGTCATTTAGAAAAACAACTTGTTTATTATTCAAAATGCCCATATCTGTATGTTTCCTAGTGGTTTCTGTTGGAGAAAGCATTTCTGATGTAGCATCTAAATGCCAGAAATGGACATGTTCCATATTTTAGAATCTCAAAACAGTAAAACAGCAGAGATGTCCCAAAACAAAGTGGATGCCATCTTCTGATTCTTTTTTTCACCACCTTCCTTTGAGAGACTCAACAAATTTCTTTCCTTTTCTCTGAACCCATTCCATCGTCTCTTAAATAGAAGCTCTAAAAAAGCTATTCGACTTCTGCCTGATTCCTAGGCTATTCTAAGTAAGAAGAAGGTAATCTTCTGAAAATAGAAAGAGTAAATTGGTCATCACCAGGGCAAGACGGTGGGGGAAATGGGTGGTCAAAGGGTACAAACTCCATTTATAAGATGAACATTTCCTAGAGATGTAATGTGCATACAGCATGGTGACCACAGTCAGCACTACTGTATTGCATATTTGAAAGTTGCTAAGAAAGTAAATCTTAAAAAGTTCTCATCCTACACATAAAAAGGTAACTATATGAAGTGGTGAATGTGTTACTAACCTTATTGTGGTATAATTTCACAAGGTACAGGTATATCAAATCATCACTTTGTACACCTTAAACATAAACAATGCTGTATATGTCTATTATGTCTCAGTAAAACTGGAAAAAAATAAAAAAAGAAAGGGTGCTTGTGTTTGGTATTTTGTGAGAAAACACTGCATCAGTTATGGATATCTGTAAGAGTATTCATCACAATGTGTACATTACAATGAAAGTTACTCATTGTAATGCTTTCACCGCACAAACCTCCTCTCCCCTCTCCCCTCTGCCACCATTGCCTCTCACTTCCAACTCTCATCCTCACCTTCTCTTTATCATCTCTCTCCCCCTCCCTCCCTTCCTCCCTCTCTCTCTCAAACACACACACACACACACACACACACAAATATACCCCTACATTCTCTCAGGAAAATTTAACATTATAAAAATCACAGAAGTCACTATAAAACAACACTGGTAAAAAAACATTTGGTTTTTTACCAAATGTTTTAAGGATCATTTAATGGAGCTACATAATACGTACATTTAATTTCAAGTATTCTCGGTCAGGAAGATCCCCTGGAGGAGAGCACGGCAACCCACTCCAGTATTCTTGTCTGGAGAATCCCATGGACAGAGGAGCCTGGCGGGCTACAGTCCATAGGGTTGCACAGAGTCAGATACAACTGAAGAGACTTAGCACACACACACATCCTTGGAAGGAAAGGGACAGGGAAGAGAAGTAGAAGGAAGGAGGGTTGGAAAAAGAGAAAAGAGGAGCCCGATAGATTACACACAGTGGCAAATCCTTGACCCTCCTCCCACTGAGACACGAAGTCTAGTTTTCCTGCCCTCGACCTTTGAACTGGTCCTAGTGATTTTCTTGATCAATATATAGAATGCAGTCTCAGGGACGTTCTAGGACTTGTGAGGGCAGACGACTATACCTTTTAGCCTTGCCGCATTAGCCCCGACTATTTGGAACACTTAGTACTGTGGATTGAATCATTCTCCCCCTCCCCCCAATGAATTTGTTGAAGTTCAACTGTGAAAGTGATATTATATGGAAATAGAGTCTTTGTGGTTGTAATAAAGCTGAAATGAGATTATAGTGGATGCGTATGGGCCCTAAATGTAACAATATCCTTATATGGAAAGAGCTATCAGGAGACAGAAGGACGCAAAGGGAACACAGTCACCTCGAAACAAAGGAAGAAAACGGATTGACCCGGCTACAAGCCAAGGAACGTGAAGCACTGCCGACAACCACCAAAAGTTACAAACAGGCGAGGAAGGATTCCTCTCTGGAGCCTTCAGAGAGAGCACCCCACCCCCCATAACCCCAACACTTTGATTTTGGACTTCTAGCCTCCAAAGCTATGAGAGAATAATTTTTTTGCTATTTTAAGCCACTCATCCCCAAGAAACAGAAACATCTGGTCTCAGAATGCTCCCCATGGGAACCTACAACCCATCCATATGATGAGAATCACAAGCGATATGGAAAAACTACATGTGGACATCCATCCACAGCCCTAGCTGAGCTTCCAGTCAACAGGGAGAATCAACCACTGGGAAATCCCTGCTGAAGCAACAGGTTGCAGGTGGAAGAAGTCATTGTGGAAGCTGACACTGTGAATCTGAGATAATCTGCCTAAGCAACTCCATCTAGAATTCCTGATATGCAAAATAGAACTGTTTCTAGCTATTAAGTTTCCTGGTGATTTGTTACATGGTAATAAACAAATGGAGCTTAGTCCAGTACCTAAAGGTGGGTTACATAATAAAAACCTAAAATATATAGCCTTGGCTTTGGGCCAGGTAGCAGGCAGAAACTGGAGGGACTTTGGGGAATCTGCTGGTGACGGCTTAAAGGACGATCAGGAAAGAAAACATCATATTCCAAAAAGGATGTCATAATTTTAAACTGGCAACCTGGATGCCTGTCAGATAATGAACCCTTGGATTTGCCTGAAGAGATTTCTAGACATAAGGTGTAAATTACCAACTGCCCCAGAAAAATCGTTTTCAAATTTCTGACTAATGCAAAAATCAGCAAAATAAATAAATTTCAAGCTACTGGGTCTAGGAATAGAAAAACAGAAGAAAGAAGGTAGGAGAACAAGAAAGAGGAGTGTGATAGATTAAGATTATTCACTAATCTGACTGTTTGCAACCCCATAGACTGTAGTCCACCAGGCTACTCTGTCCAGGGGATTCTCCAGGCAAGAATACTGGAGTGGGTTGCCATTCCCTCATCCAGGAGATCTTCCCATCCCAGGGGCTAAACGTGAGTCTCCTGCATTACAGGTGCATCCTTTACCATCTGAGCCAAGTAAAGAGGTGAGGAGAAGATAAGATTAAAGATGATGACAAATCCTTGACATTGTTCCAACAAAGAGGTGAAATTGAATTCCCGTACCCTTGAATCTGGACTAATGTTCCACATTTATTACATAATAGTGAATAACTGGAACAGGGGAAAAAATGTAGTGAGGGAACAAGAGAAGAAAAACATCTGAAACTGTGAACCTTCTAGAATAAGAATAAAACGCCTGATATAAATCCACCTTTTAATAGTGGAGCACTTCACCTGCTCAGTGTTATTCGAATGTTTCAAGATTATACGTACAGTTGCATCATACTCACTAACACAATCAATGACTTTACATGATGGGTGACCAAAATGGCTGTTTAATTCTGGGGAATATCTAACTAAGCTGTATTCACTCCTTCATTGTATTGTAACTGAGAAAGGCATTTTTGTTTGTAAGGTGGTATCTCCCTAAGGGATTTTCAAGAATAACCTTCTTGCCTTAGGCATGGACTTCAGAACTTCAATTTGACCTAAGATATGTCTTTATCATATCCTTACAAACAAAAAGGATTCATACAAGGCAGAACACGCCTGATACAAAGTTCTGAGTAAGTGTTAAATGAGGAAGATACAAATCTAATACTATGCATTCTTTTATAGATAAATCTCCTTCTTCCATCAAATATTTAAAATGGTTCAAAAGCAAGACAATTCACACTCTATAAAAAATAAAATATGTACATAAGTCCAGCATCAGAGAAAATTTAAGCAGAATAAAAGTAACAAATTATGAATAGTCAAATTAATGCTAAATAGTTAATGAATTGAATTTTATTCTGAGCTTCCAGACAACTAAAGGGGAAAAGGAAATAACCATGTGTGCTTCTTAAAGAAAGTGAAAACCTTTTCAATGCAAAGGAGAAACAAAGTTATTCTGTCAGAGAATTCTGAAAAAAAATATTTCTTAGAAGACTGACATCAGGACACCCTGATTTCAATAATATCTCTACAGTTAGCCTGACACTAAATCACATTTCATTTAATGTTTCTTCAACCTTTTCTCAATGAATAAGAACATCATTTCAAAACTCGTCTCAGTCATAGAAACATATAAGGCCAAGAAAACCTGTCCAAAGACGCACCTCTAATATTTTTTCCCTTTCTCTACAATAATAGGAACTCTTGAAGGTTAAAAAAGCTTATTTTTCTTCTCAATGCCTAAGTATAGTATAATGCCATAGTATCACACCTATGTGGCACATGGTATCATGCAGATATACCATACTTCTGTGTTCTGAGAGCACGTCTGAGGCCAGGGTCCTTATATAAAGAAACCAAATTCATTTCCTTTCACAGTTCAGACTCAAAAGAATGACAATGTGATTTGTTTATGCTATGTTAGAATGCATAATAGAATACATAAAAGCATGCAATGATGTATGAAATTCTGGCAAACAAAAAGCTAATATTACTATGGGAGTTATCTGTATGTACTTTTCTTTCCTTTTTCACAATGCATTGCAGTGTGAAATGTTTATAGCCTATAGCTCATACAGAACTAAATCAGAGTCTTGCTTACTAGAAAATTGAAGGAGAACAAGTGGTTTATGCGGGTTAAGCATTAAAATATCCCAAAAGGTTTGGAAAAAAATCAAGACACCAGCACCATTAAAAATAGGCATTAGTAGTAGCACAACGGCAGTATTAAATCTGAATGGTGAGATGGGAAGAGGGAATCATTGCATGAGTTTGGTGGAGATTTACAGAGAGTTTCACAAGGCAGTTTAATGCTTAGGCAGCTGACTTTTATTGCTATCTCAAGGGCCAGATCTGACTAAAACTCTCCCTAGTCTTCACTCCACATTGTGCTAAAATGGAATGGAGCATCTAGGCAAAAAGATTTAATGTCTTTACCATTTGGAGGGAAAAAAAAAAAAGAGAGAGAAGAAGAAAGCTACCTCTGTAGAGCCAGACTGGTAAGTAGCATTTACCTCCCCAGCAAGAAGCAATTTCTGTCTGGCTGGGCGGGGGGAGGGCACCATTCCATTTATCTTACAGTTTTATGAGCACCCCGGGTCCTAAAGAACCAAAATAGGCAGAGTAAACTGGGAAAAGTATTTAGAGGCTGATACTGCAGAAGAACAGGTATCTACCCATCAAACAACTTATACTTTTATGAGTACATACTCAGACCAGAAGATAAGAGCATATGAGAGCTGAAGGGCAAAGACAGAGTACTCTCCCCCAGGAGATTAGGACTGAGTCAAGAAGAGATGCAATAACAGAATGTGCTACTTAAAAGTCTCCTAAAGAGTTTATCAGGTCTGGTAGCTTTCAAATTGTCCTCCTGTAAGTCCTACCATAGGAAAGGAAGGAAGATGAGTTCAAAAGAAAAGCCTCCAGCACCCTCTCCAGCTTTAAACAGAGCAGCTCTGCTTTATCTCGTGTGTGCTCAGTCGTGTGTGACTCTTTGAAACCCCATGGACTATATGTAGCCTGCCAGGCTCCTCTGTCCATGGGATTTCCCAGACAAGAATACTGGAGTGGCTTGCATTTCCTTCAGCAGGGAATCTTCCTGACAGAGGAATCAAACCCGAGTCCCCTGCATTGGCAGGATTATTTACCACTGAGCCACATGGGAAGTCCCTACTTTATTTCACATACTGTATTAAACAACAACAACTTCAACAACAACTCTATGTTAAGTCCATCAATAGTAAAACTTGAAGGCCTTTTAAGAAAATGATTAATCATTTGAGACGGAAATCTGTTCCTCTGCTTTCCCAGCATTTATTTTTGCCTCTTTGGGTCCCTGAACTGCCTGAAGATGCCACAGTTCCCTCACTGTCCTTATCAAGTTGGTTGCAGTAGCAAAGATATTTGGCTAATTAGTTTTATTCAACCTCTCTGGCCACAGAAACTGGTTAGAAAAAAATTTTTATGACTTAAGGCAGATCAGAGCCCAGAAGACTCAGTCCAGGGTTTTTAGGTAAGCCTTCAGGTTAGAGGTAGGTTAATCCATTAGAATTACTGAAAGGATGGGGCTGAGCCTGGAGTTACTTACTGGAAGACACCTTCTGGACAATGGTGTCCAACTCAAGAGAAAGAGCTCCTGTGTGCTGCTTTGTGCAAAGCCAGCCCTGTCCCCGGAGTTTCGGGTATACGACAAATAAACAAACACCTGTTTTTGTTTATAATTTTGTTTTCTCCTCTTTACAAACTAAGGGCTTTGCTGGTGGCTCAGATGGTAAAGAATCTGCCTGCAATGCAGGTGACCTAGGGTCAAACTCTGGGTGGGGAAAACCACCCTTGAGAAAAGAATGACAACCCACTCCAGTATTCTTGCCTGGAGAATTCCATGGACACAGGAGCCTGGCAGGCTACAGTCCATGGGGTTGCAAAGAGTCAGACACGACTGAGTGACTCACACACACACAGTAAGTAGACACACCTAATGGGAACCCAGGGACCCTGACTCTCAGGCTCACGCTCCTTCCACACATTCATCCTTGTGCTCAAGGCAGTATATACTCAAAGAAGGAATGACACTCTAAAAATAGCAATGTTTCTAAAAACTGAGGGAAATACCTCTTCCCCCCAAAAAAATCACATTTTGAATTTAGTAGAGGAACACATAGTCCAAAGCAAATCTATAGTGGATCCCTTCATTGCATTTGTGAATTCAAATGTGTATGTGCCTTGACCTAAATATCTAATTTCAATCTTGCAGAATCTTCTTAGCCCAAGTCTGTGGTTCAGAGATCCTCAGAAGGGGGTCAGCCTGAGTCATCAGCACCTTTAGAACACATTTTGGCATTTAGAAAGTATGTTTTTGCTCATCCTGAGTCAGTAAATCTTTAGCCCCCCTGACAAAGTGGCAATACTGCAGTGGTCATTAACCATGCTGGGCTTCCCTGGTGGCTCAGTGGTAAAGAATCTGCCTGCCAGTGCAGGAGATAAGGAAGACACAGGTTCAACCCCTGGGTCAGGAGTAGAAAATGGCAACTGACTCCAGTATTCTCACCAGGGAAATCCCATGGACAGAGGAGCCTGGTGGGCTATAGACCATGGGGTCGCAAAGAGTCAGACACAACTTAGCAACTAAATAACAACAATTGACAGTGCCAGAGTTACATTACTTCATGAGAACTATAGCTCAGTAAATGACCTCTCCCCCTTTGTTGTTTGTATTTTCACTTATTTTAGTGGTGGAAAGGAAATTTTACAAATCCATGTGGTAATAAAATACAGTTCATTTTGTTATGATTAACTAGCTGCCTAGCCTTGGGCAAGAAAGTTCAATACTGAGTCTACTTTCAAGGTGTTTAGGTGAGTAACTCTGCTCTCAAATCTCTTTAGGATCTAGTTATCTCTACGACTGTGGACTTAATCACATCGTAATCTACACAAATCTAAAATGTGGTGAAGTCTGGCCTTCAACACTTTGATGGGGATGGAGAAGCTGGGTGCAGGCTGCTGAGACAGGCGTCTCAGTGTAGATTTCCTTTGTAAACGTCTGCTCTATAAATGTTTTTGTCTGTTTTTCTAAAACCTGCATGGAAATGTTTAAGGTAGACAGATTCTAATCAAAAAGCAATTCTTACAAATGTTAGATCAGAAGCAAAATTTGATAGTTAAGAAAAAAAAGACTATCTCCTTAAAAATCATTGATCCGAGAAAAGTAGGTTTATGCAAATCAGTGGCCATTCCCATTCTACACTTGATGCAAATTTTCCAATGTTTCGACAGATCTTATAAAAGTATTTCAGGATATAAACTTTGGGATGAAAATATAACTCATCAGCAGTTACTTAGTAAAGCAAATACATGGAATAAAATATTGCTTCTTTTGATAATTCTGTCACTGCTATCGTAATTCCACAGAAAAAGGAAGCACAGTGTGATGAAAAATGGTTTGAACTTCAAACACAGACCTGGCTCTAACTCATGTCCAACTGGAAATTTACTGTAAGAGATTTGGAGAAGTTACTAAACTCTTAGAAACTTAGTGTATATTTCTATATATATAGTATATTCTTAATAATACATATGTGTGCTCAGTCGCTTCAGTCGTGTCTGACTTTTTGCAACTCCATGGACTGTAGCCTGCCAGGCTCCTCCCTCCATGGGATTTCCCAGGCAAGAATACTGGAGTGAGTTGCCATTTTCTTCTCCAGGGGATCTTCCTGACCCAGGGATCAAACCAGTGTCTCTTATGTCTCCTGCACTGGCAGGCAGGTTCTTTACCACTAGGACCACCTGGTAAATACACTTAATACATATAATAATATATATATATGTGTATATATATATACCCACGGACCGTAAATGTATATATATGTGTGTGTGTGTGTGTGTGTATACATATTTTTCTCCAAAGTGATTGAAGGTACTAAAAATAGCAACGCCTAATTAATGAAGGAACCAGTGTGTTATAAAATGTTTCAGTATTCAGACTCTCAACCACACAGCTAACTACAGATAGAAATTCACAGCATACAAAATTATTTGGGGGTATTCTTTATGCTGTTTTCAGAAAATGCTTTACCCCTCACCCCAAAGTTTCAAATGTCTGGTTAGATAGAGCTTGCTTTCTTGGCTTTCTCCTAAATTGTTCCCTTTTTCCCTACATTCAAGGGAAGTCACCATGCTCTCTCATTTTCCTTGTTTGCCTGCTTTCCCCTTGCCCTCCCTTCCTCCCTGTCACCTCTGTTTTTCTTTCTGAGCCTGTTTCATTTTCTTCTTTATAAACTGGCTTATTTAGAATTCCTTCTCTATCCAAAATTCTTGCTAGCTTTCTTTTCAGTCTGACATGGTTTGGCATATTACCCTCTGAGTTTCAATTTCAGAAGTTTCTATGTTTCAATTTCAGAATCAGCATTTATCTTACAATGAAATGACCAAGCAAAGGCAGACAGAGTACAGAGTATCTTCTGGGGCTCTGTGGGAGGAAGGAAGTGTCATTTTTAATCAAGATATGGTTGGGGGAAGCAGGGGAGAAATCACTTAAGCCTTTACCTGTTTGAATGTACAGATTTCAGAAATAACTGGCACAGATGGGAACGTCAAAATGGTATTAGGTTATTGAGAAATAAACATTTGGAAAGAACATAACTGAGACAATGGTAAAGAGAAAGGACTTCAGGAATTAAAACAAAGGATTATCTTATCCTAGTTTTTATCATTTTTTCTGAAGGACCCATAACTCCCAAGTGTAACTGGCCTGAGGCTTTACAGAAGGAGACAGTTGAGAACCCTCAGCTAAAATGAGGAGAGCTCACAGAAAGAAACTTTCTGATAAGAGCTTCTTGAATACCCTCTTCAATACAATCTTAAGTCACAGCAAAAGTTTACAAATTCTCAAATTGCAATAACAAAATAGAAATACTTATTTATCTCTTATTAAGGACAGTTAAGAGCCTATTTCTTTAAAATTTGAGAGTTAAAACAGATAAAGTCAAAAGCCAAGCCAAAAAAATTACCATTCTTGCTACAAATTTTGATACAATCTATTCAGAGAAAATAATATTTACTTTGCCCATTATTTATTATTAATCAGAGATCACATTAAAATTGTAGAAGCCAGTATAGTCTTTTCAGTTGATGGAATAAAGAGGGATTTCTTATCTTTTTTTCCTTTCTACTTATTGGGAAGCTTTACTGATTTTTTTTTTTTTTTAAGTTGTATCGAATGGTGATTTTAATGTTCAGTAACTTCCTTCAGGGGTAGAGTGACTTTAGAATCAATAGTACATACTAGTAAAGCTATACTAGGTTATGCTGTAATAATAATTATAATAATAATCTCCAAATCTCAGTAAACTTCTAAAAAAAATGCCATTGTTCCTTCTTCATATCCATCCTGGATCAGCTGGGAGCTTTGCTCTGAGGATGATTAAACAACCACTATTTTGAACCTCTCAGGATTTCTGTTCAACATACCCACTACAGAGCTGTTTTTGAAATCATGGTGTCCTCGGTGACAATTCACTGAAGCATGTCATTTTCATAATTCTATGATGAAACAATGTATACAATGATTATAGGAAAATAAGAAAACGTGTGTGCGTTTGCTAAGGCACAGAATACCTATGTAAGTATACAGCTGACTCGGACAGTGGGTTTGAATTGCATGAGTCAATTTATTGCAGCTTCTTTTTCCATAGTAAAAACAGCAGTACTACATGATCCATGGTTGATTGAACCCACTGACGCAATAGCATGGATACGGAGGAAATGAGTGTGTAGAGTATACATAGGGCTGGCTATGAATTAGAGCGGGATTTCTACTATGTGGAGGGTCAGTGCCTCTGAGCTCCACTGTTCAAGGGTCAACAGTAAGTATAAGAAATTGGTAAGCGTGGTAGACTATGAAGGAGAACTAGATAGCTCACAATAGGTTTAGATACAGAATTACTTTTCTGTTTATACGCATCTATATATGCTTCTTATTGTACTATGTGGAGGAATTTTCTGCTAAAGGTAAATAGTCACTAAAATACTTCTTTTTAAATGCCTCTGATCAAGGCTGCTGCTGCTGCTGCTGCTAAGTCACTTCAGTCATGTCCGACTCTGTGCGACCCCATAGACGGCAGCCCACCAGGCTCCGCCGTCCCTGGGATTCTCCAGGCAAGAACACTGGAGTGGGTTGCCATTTCCTTCTCCAATGCAGGAAAGTGAAAAGTGAAAGTGAAGTTGCTCAGTCGTGTCCGACTCTTAGAGACCTCATGGACTGCAGCCCACCAAGCTCCTCCGTCCATGGGGTTTTCCAGGCAAGAGCACTGGAGTGGGGTGCCATTGCCTTCTCCTCTTATCAAGGCTAGGTCACAAGAACACTGAACATAGCATACAGTAAAGTTGGTTAGTTCATGAAGAACTAACTTTACTGGTCTCCTTGTCATTTTGAGCCACTCTCTGAAACCACAAGTCCCAGATAACACAGCTTATGATTTCAAAAATATTATCAGATTTTCACCACACAGATACCTCATTTCACTACAAAATACACAGGCAATGAGAAAGGGGGAATTTCACAGCATCTCGGCGCATGGAGAAACTCTGGAGGTCATCTGGTTTAATGGCCCAAGTAACTTACATAACAGTGTACATCAACTATATTTCACTTAAATAAAAAACTGTTCTATGCTGCCTTAGCATCCACTTGGGATAGAAGAAGGCAGCCATATGGATAAGATTAGCTCATGCTTCAACGAAAGCCCCTCTGTTTTATATAGCTTTTCCTTGTTAAGTTTTTGTCCAAAGTAACGATCCTAAAATATCTTCGAAGGCCACCTATGTGAGAATCTCCTCTATAACATGCTGATAAGAAACAATCCAACTTCTGCAAGAGAACCTTAAAGGCTAAGAATTCACCACCTCATTAAGGGCTTGGATAGCTTCAACTTTTAGAAAGTTTGTCTCCCACTAAGCCAAAATCTGCCTTCCTATAACTTTGATCAATTGGTTCACATTCTTGCTTTGGGCTATTTAATTGCTGGTAGAGATTTCAGTTGCTTGCCTGAAGGCAGAAGACTTAATGTTTTGTAACTACTATTGATCTTTGGCCAGCTTTGGCCTGTAGCTGGGCAGCTAGATAATTTATTTCTCTTTGAGGTTCTCTGATACTACCTCTGAGCTCCATTTTCTGTTTTATTTCTTGACACTTACATTTCTTTATGTAAAGAAATTTGAACACATGATCTTTTTTTTTTTTTTTTACTATGAGCTACTCATTTTTACATAAATACCAATTAGCTGCTAATTATTAAATGTGTAGGTGAGAGGGCACAGATACATATTTATAGCTCAAATGAAAGCTTGCTGTAATTTCGATTAAATATTATGAAAATCTTTATAACAGTAATATTAGAAAATTAAGTAAGGGAACAAACTGCCAAGAAAGGTTGCATAATGACTGTCACTAGAGGTATTCAAAGAAGAAATGGCCACCTGTTGGGAAATGATGGTTTAGAGCTAATTACATCTTCTGGTTATCATCTGTGGATATTTATCTAGACTATCCTCTTCAGATTACTTTAAATTTTAGTGATTTTAAAAGGCACAATTTAAGCATATTTATATAAACACATGTCTGAATCATCCATCAATACTACTTTTAAAAAATTGCTATTAAATGCTTAGAATTTTTAGTATCCTACATAATCCTCAAGAAATAATCTGAAAAAATGGGAGCACAAAAATGCTCACTGTAGACTTATTTATGGGAGTACATAACTCATAAACAATCTAACTGTCAAAACATAGTAAACTGGCTAATAACTTATGATACACGCATGCAAGGAAAAACTGGGTAACCAATTAAGCTGTACTCACAGTTTGTAATAACATATATAATATTAACTGTTATACTATTAAGCGGAAAACCAAGGCCTGAAGCTGCATACAAAATATGATTTCAACTATGGGGAAAACTGAATAGGAAAAAATAGTATAGCTCTGCCAACAAAGTGACGAATATTTTAATATAGACCATTTCCTCTGCTACACTTAAGAAGGTTGGATAAAAATATATAACAAAGATAAGTAAGTTAGATGAAATGATCAATGCTTCATAAATCTAGGACTCTAAAATTCCTCTGTGTGAGGAAGATTAAAGAGCTGTACACAGACCCATAGCAATAGGAAAGAAACTTGGTAACTGCTCTGGGCTCTAGGTGGGTAGAAGGAGGTGAAGGCATTTCCTTCAAACCTTTGCCATGCTCATACGTGGAATACAAAGGTATATAACCTTGAAAGTAGGGTCTAAAACCATAGATACACTTGGGCCCCAGCAGAAGGGAATTCTATTGCTTCCAGTACACAGGACTTTGCAGACAGAAGACAACTCCAGCTGAAGTTGAGTCTATAATAAAAGGTTACCAACAGCACACAAAACAAACAAATCCATATAGAAGGGTCCACAAATATAGATACAGAAACTGAACTGACACTCAAAGTAAAAGAAATAATATAATATAGACAGTGAAAGTAGTATGAAAGCCACTAAAAGGATTAAAAGAAATCTAAAAGCCATCAGGAAGCACAACCATGCTCTTAAAAGAATACTGAGTATATCTGTACAAGTACAAATAGGAATTTTAGAAGACATGTAAGAGGGTTAAAAAAATATTAGATGTAATTAGTGGGCTTTGGGGCAGGTTTAAAGAAATCACCTAAAATGCAGCCCAGGAAGATAAAATCAAAAATATATACTGCAGTTGTTAATAGGCATGAAGTATTAAATTTAGAAGGTTCAAAATCATGTAAATGGCATCTCCAGAAAGAGAAAGGAAAGTCTGGATGAGAAAATATATTAATACACTTAATGAAATAATGAAATTATGAAACATGTGAAGTTTGAATTCCCAAGAATAACTGATAGAAAAAAAATCATGCTGGGTCATATATATCATATATTGTATGCAGAATACCATAGAAGAATAAGGCAAACAAATGCTGTCAAAGAAAAAAGACAAATTACCTAAAATTGAAGGACAATTGAAGACAAAGGTATCCCAGATCAAATTCAGAAGCCTTGAGACAGGAGACTTATGTCTTCTAGTAACTAAGAGGAAAGAAACACAAGCTTAAAAGTCTATGACCTGCTCAACTATCACTCAAGAGTGAGGGCAAAATTTTCAGGAAAAACCTACCAATGACTGATAATTACTATAAAGTACACAATGAAAAGAGGAAATTCAACGCATAAGGAACATGTGAGATAAAAGAATTAATAGGTATACAGAAGCTGATAAATCTGTGGATAAATCCACACTTGCCTTGAATATAAAAATCAAGATTCCCACTTTAGGCACAATGAAAAAATGACAGAAAATAATGGATGGAAAATGATGAACAAGACTTTAAGGCAAAATATATTATTAAGGAAGAGATGAAATGTTTCATAATGATTAAAGGAACCATTCACCATGGATATAATATCCTGAACTAAGATGGACACAAAAACTACCATCAGAAGTCAAGAGAACAATGACAATCAATATAACATCATTGTAGAACTAATAACGTTACAGGGAATCCATTCTGAGGGGGCTCAGGGTCTCCTGCTTGGTTCTCAGTTTCATATGTAAAACCATAGATATTAAGAAATGTATTCTATATTAAGCTGGAAGTTGTATTTGTAAAAGGAGCACTGTCATAGGTAAAGGTGACAAATATTTCCTTTGGCATGCTTAATTAAGTACAGAAAGAATGGAATTAATGTGTGACTCAGAAATGAGGTTCCAGGAGGAATCAGTGATAAAGGCAACATAATTACAACTCAAACAAATAGCAACACAAGATCATTCTGTCACAGCTCCACGCTCTCAGCTGCAAAACACTGAACAGCTGTCTTTGCAGAGGAGAGGTACCTACCCAAGTCCTTTCCTTGATGGTCCCCACTTCTGCTCTCTTGACCATTTCCACCTTTCTACTGGTTTGAGAACACCCAGGGAGCAATGTGGCTGCTGAAATCTTCCACCGTCCGTTTCTAGTTCCATAGGCTGCTCTATCCCTACCCCAGGTGTTATTTTGTGAGGTAAGTGTGTCCTGTGGAGAAGGCAATGGCAACCCACTCCAGTGTTCTTGCCTGGAGAATCCCAGGGACGGTGGAGCCTGGCGGGCTGCCGTCTATGGGGTCGCACAGAGTCAAACACGGCTGAAGTGACTTAGCAGCAGCAGCAGCAGCATGTCCTGAGTCACCGTCACTGCGTATCTTCCCCCAGTCTCCCACTTGATTAGACCAAGCCTCATGGGAGGAAGCGACAGCATTCCCTTCTCATGGTAAAGGCACAATGTTTACTGTATGCTATTCTGCTCCCTCCAGTACCTACAGAACTTCTGCATCACATCTACAGTTGTATGAAGCCTGCTATTCAGGATACACAGTATCTTCATTTTGGCCTTGTGTATGGACATTTTGTGAATGTCACTTATTCCTGGTAAGAACAAATCTAAAGGTCAGAGGATTTTAGATACATCCGTAGGATCAAGCTTGTTATACTGACATGCAAAAAGCCTGTATTCTTATTACTTTTGTTATCTGCTGCTTCCATTAGTTTCTAGGAGATAGCTGTTCTCTGTAATAGTGTGGATTTGGTGTATAGCGTCAAATTTTTATAAAATGTTAAGCCTGAATTACAGAACTTTGTGCATCATTAAAAGCAGTTTTATTCTTTTTAAGCATAGAAAAATAATCCCTAAAAATTGAGTATAAACTATGCAACAAAGGAAGTCTTAACAATACTAAACAACTGTCTTACAGAATAGGTTATTTGATGATCATGTTATAAACTAGAAATTAACAACAACAAAAAAAATGGAGGGTTAACAAAAACCTTAGAAATTAAAGAGTACTTTCCAGTAGTTAATGTTTTAAAGAATTCACCATTGAGATCACAATTTAAAATAATGAAAACTCTGTGTATCTAGTAATTAAGTATTTATAGCAAAATTAACTTTCTTAAAAACATACACACAGTGATACTCTAATCATGAAGTGGTTTTAGGCTAATAATTGTATATATGGTAAAGCAAATCTCTACTTCACAACTAATAAAACAATATAACCAAAATATATTAATTAGTGTGAAAAGAAAAAGAACAACTTTTAAATTCTTGGAAGAAAATACTGGAGAAAATCTTTATGATAATGGGATGGAGTTGGATTTCTTAGACATAAAAAGTGCATACCATAAATTAAAAATACTGGTAAATATGGATATATTATTTTTAATGTACCCAAAGAAACTATGTACCAAGTTTAAAAATCAATAACAGATTGAGAGATATTTTCAAGGCATAAAATTGTCAAAATTAATTGGTTAATATGTACATTGAAATCAGTACAGAAATCAAAGACTTCTGTAGAAGAAAACTGTAGGAATATGGACAGGCAATAAAAGGGGAAATAAAAATGGTCATTATATTTATGAAGGGACACTTGACCTCACTAGTAGTCTGAGACACAAAAAATTAAAATGACATTAAGGTAACACATTACTGCAGAGAGCTATAGGGAAATAAATAAAACCTGAATATACCACCTGCTGACAAGGAGGTAGAGGATGAACCAGCTTCCATAACCAGAAGAATTATCTACTCTACTATAACCACTACTGAGAACAAGTTGGTATTATTAAATATAGGCAGTGTGTGCATGCTTGCACAAATATAGGCATTAAAACATTCTTTATAGTGTATTAAAAAGGTAAAAGAAACAGCCTAAGTACTCATCAATAGGGGAATAGCTAAGTGACTAATATTTATACAGTGTAACATTTTAAAACAGTTCAAATGAAAGGGCTATATTACCTAATTAAACAGATGAATATGGGAAACAATTTTGAGTGAAAAAAAAGTTGTGGAAACATGTACAATATATTTATGTAAAATGTAAATACATGCAAATCAGAACTCTATATTGTTTGGTCATGGATACATGTGTCTCCGGTAAAATTATATTCAGGTCAAGGCAGTGGCTACATCTCCATGGAGAGGGATAGCAAAGAGAGAGTTATACTTTGTTTCAATAACAGATTGGAAAATTTGAAATTAAAAATAACACCTGAAGCAGTTATGGCAAACTGTTCATTTTTAGTAAATCTGAGTTGTGAATACATAGTATTTTTTGCGTGTTATTTATAGTGTTTTACACATAGAAATAATCCAGAATTTCAAGAAAAATTCCTTGGGTAACAGGATGTACACCAAAATATTACTAAAAGCTGTTTCTTGGTGAAGGAATTAAACTTTTGTTGTATACTTTTGTTTTTTTGTATACTTCTTTCTACATCTAACTTTTCCTAATTTTTCTTCAATAAGAATATTTTTATTTTATTTTTAGAATAAAATTTATCTTACTTGTGGCTCAGCTGGTAAAGAATCCACCTGCAATGTGGGAGATCTGGGTTCAATCTCTGGGTTGAAAAGATCCCCTGGAAAAGGGAAAGGCTACCCACTCCAGTATTCTGGTTTGTAGAGTTCCATGGTCCACGGGAACGCAGAGAGTCAACACAGCTGAGTGACTTTCACTTCACTTTACTTACTTTTTTAAAAACATATCTAGGGCTCTCCTCCGAAGATTTCTTCTTAAACTAGGCTGCTATCACACTAAAGGTGATGCAGTTAGAGAAGGTATCATTTCTTTGAAGAGTTAACAGAAGTTTACTTTGGATTCCTTTCAATACCATTAAAAGAGTTGCCTTTACTTTGTTAACTACTGACATGGATGCTGAGATTTATTATCATCTGAATCAGTGGGGCAGAATGATTTATTCTTGGCACTGAAATTTAGGTCCTCAAGGATGAAAACGTCACCAAAGAATGCAAATGATCAAATTAAGCACTCTTTTTCTATTTCTAAGGATGACTTGGACTATATAATTCAGGTGGCTTGCTTTGCTAAAGTAAGATCAATGTCTCCTGCCTGGTTTTTGACTCATACTTGTTTGCCTGGAGTTACAGGGAGGACTTTTATAAGTGTTCCTCGTGATACTAGGCTCTTAAATTGATATATTCTGATTTTTAAAACTGGTAGGATTTTTGTACCGAGTAAAACACCAAACTTCACACGTCAAAGGAGAAAATGGATTTCTGATCTGCAGAAAGCATAGTGTGCATCCATATCTTCTCTAGCACCCAGTCATGCCTATTTGACACAATTTACACCTAAATTGGTTATATTTTAGGAATTTTTTGCAATAGTTATATCTAAAAATTACATTTGCTGCACAGGCATTTAATATACTACTAGATGATTATTGATTTTTTTCAAGGTCTTTCAAAACCTTGATGTTTTTGAGAGGAACTGTCACCCTCAGCATCTCTTTCCCTAGACTGAGAATATATGATTTTATCATGTGCAATGGGCTTAAGCATCAAGCGAACCCTTTAGACCGATCACATATTCTCAAGATTCTTTGAGGTTAATTAAAAATGGACACTGTAACATTATGCAAAGACATCTAAGCTTCCTCTCCTGGAATGGAGAAATAACATCGAATTTTCCCAGCTTTATCAAGTGCTTTACAGAAATCATAAAAGGAGAACAATTGTTTCCAAAGAAAATAATCCTTTGAAACTTTTACTTCTCTAAAAATCCTTATCTTTTGCTCTTTCAGGGTATCACTTCATTTATAACATATGCACACACACACACGCACACACCCCCAGCCTGAATTAGATATTCTATTGACATGTTTTGGAAGGAAGGAAGATTAAGCTAAGTGTTTTGATATTCAAACCGACTGTTCCATGGTTTCTAATCATTGCAAACCTGATGTTTTAAATCATTAAGCCATTCCCTCTAGCTTACCATGGGAATATATTTCCATATAGTTTGCTGTGATATATTGAGAGAGATAAGAATTAGAATTCATTTGCCATTTAATTTTTCTCCCAAAGTGACTTAAAAAGGTCATCTAATGCCCACAATTCTTCTATTTCCAGAATATTTTTATTTCATCTATCAGAAACCCCTGTGTCAAGGTAATTTATTTGACTAGACTTCTAGGATTTCAGCATCATGGTTATATTTATTTGAATAAATCCAGAGTTCTATCTGATTCTAACCAGCAAATTATGGGAAAACAGAAAATGGTGATATTTAATAAATCTAATTTATCATGAAGTAAGTTCCTGCATTTTTCCTTACACTGAAGTGATGTCAAAATATCACAGGTGTCCATTTTTTTATTTTAATACTAATTTGCTCTTAAAGTATATCCCAAGCTATTGAGATCCCTAGTTATTATATTTCTCTGATCTAAAACACATTTTCTTAAATGAAGGCTTAGTTTCATTTATTGAATTTTCTGATAACATTCTATAATTTCTTCTCCTCCCTCATGTCAATTCCCAGCTGCCCAACCTCTGAGATAATGAAGCAATCAAAATTTTAAAAAAAAGTCAACAAGTCACCGTCCATGGTGGCTGCAATCACTGATGGCTGTTATATCCTTGTTTACTGATATGGCAGGAGATATTCCCTTTCTCAACTGTTAGGCCTGAGAAACCAAGGGAAAAATTAAAAAAGCAAAGACCTATAGGAAAGCTGAGGCTCAGATACTTCAGAAGGTCAATGTAGAGAAATTTCTAAAATAAGAAAAGCAGGAGTCCTGAGACAGGAACCCCATCAGACTTGAGGGTCAACTATGCTTTCTGAGCCTTAGAGAACTTGTACCTGGATGGATTCCAGAGCAAACGGTGAAAGCAACATCTTATTTCCTTCATATCTCCAGAATTTACCAAGTATCTGATACAGAACAGATTCAAGAAATATTTATTGAAAACCAGAAAAAATAACTAAATGGGTAACAAATAAAAATTAAAGCAGCAAACCATGCATAACTGAAAAGTCACTCTAAATTCTGAAACCATGTCTATCCATCTCCTTTCTTTTTATCAGAGATCTCCTGCCTCAGGTTCCAAGCAGTGGTCCAGAAACGGCTGAAGGGAGAAAACATTCCACTTCTCATGTAACCAAAGATGCTAAGCTCTTAGGATGTAAAAGTACTCCCAGACAAGTTTGGTAAATGCTGATTCTCAGGCCTAACAGTTGAGAAAGGGAATATCTCCTGCCGTTTCAGTAAACAAGGATGTAACAGCCATCAGCGATTGCAGCCACCATGGACAGTGACTTGGTGAGCCCTGAGGGAACTCAGAAAGAAGAATACCTGCCATCTAGCAGCCATCAGACCTCAGCCACTCTCCATGGTGACCCCTGAGGAAGCTCAGGATGGGAAAACAGGATACTGGCCCTAGATAGTTGAGGTACATATCAAAGGAACGATTTCAGTGAGCCCAGACTCTTCCCATACATAAAAAGTGCTAAATTTCTTAACTTGGGTTATCTGGTTTTCTTTAATTAACAGTAATCTTATGATGTCTAGACTACCTGCCCTCTGTTGTAAAATGTCTAGGTAACGTGGCTCCTCACCTCACCTCCTCAGAGCAGTTTTCTCAGGGTCACTTGACATGCTGTCTCCCAGGCTTGAAATCCTAAAAATTCCCACTGAATAAAATATAACTCTCAACTTTTAAGTTGTAACTATGTTTTAAGTCCACACATTCAAAGAATCGAATTCAGTGATTTAGGAGATAAGTCAATACTTTCTAATGGAAGATAAAATAACAGTTAACAATTTATTAAGTGCTTACTAGTACTACTCACGGAGAAGGCAATGGCAGCCCACTCCAGTGTTCTTGCCTGGAGAATCCAGGGACGGAGAAGCCTGGTAGGCTGCAGTCCATGGGGTCGCAACAGAGTCGGACACGACTGAAGCGACTTAGCAGCAGCAGCAGCAGCAGCAGCAGTACTATTCATGGAGAAAGCAATGGCAACCCACTCCAGTGTTCTTGCCTGGAGAATCCCAGGGATGGGGGAGCCTGGGTTGCACAGCGTCGGACCCGACTGCAGCGACTTAGCAGCAGCAGCAGTACTATTCACAGTGGTTTGCCCTAGCAAATAATCTGTATAAGCCACTAATGACCAATCATTTTTAAAAGCCCCTCCCCATGAGATGAGAGGTTGCTTTGACCTTGGCTCTGCTATGTACCTGCTCAGGAGAAAAGACTGAAGAGTAACGTGAGAGCATGGCCTCAGGTCTCTGGAGACATGCTGGCCTTTGTCTCCATCTCCTCTGTTTACTAAAAGAGAAAAACGAAACAAACAAAAAAGCCTAAAAACACTGCCCATTTTCCTCAAAACATAGCATAATTTTTACCATAAAAGAAAGCTTGGAGAATGAAACAATTTCATTTAACCATTCTGGGGACCAAAAATAACAGAGCTTTTCCTCCGCTCATTAAGGCAAGAATCATCATCCTTTGCAAGAATTCTCAGATGGAAAATGCTGATAGGTAATTCCATTACATCAACTCTAGTCTAAAAAGAAACAGAATCTGGATTCTCACCCTACTGTTTTAAACCAGCCAATTTATATGAGTCCCCCAGGTATGTATTACACGGATATTTCCAAGGGTAAAGAAGGCATGTGTCACCTCTCAATGTGCAGGCAACTGCACATAAAATACCTCTGTGGCTTGTTGCTGAAAAGTCACACCTCTGATCCACAGATCGGCTTAATTTACCCATTTTTCAACATGTTAATACATTTCCCTATTTTAAATTCCTGCTTAGTGGAAAGTTTCCCCCATTGAGCATCTGATTTAATTTTGTCTGCTTGGATGCCCTTTAGGTAAAGGACACCATTCAATATCAGAATTAGAAGCATTCTATTCATTTCTCCCCCTGCAGCCAGGGAAAGAGAAAGTAGAGTGCAGAGAGGCAGAGATTCAAACAACTCTAGATGCAGCAATTCTCCAGCCGCTGAGCAATGAGGTTTCATACGCTGCTGGAGGACCCATTCATCTTAATCCATCTGGAAAGAGGGCTACGCGCAGTATTTCACAATCTAAGTACTTTCTGACAAATCTATTAATTATGCACTCAAACAAATTATTTGCTGCCTGTGGAGGGTTGCTACTGGATTTTCTCCTGTGCCAGAATCCATGTTCTCTTTTCTGCTTTTAACTCATTGCTGTCATCGGCACAGTCATAGGAGTCCCCTCTTTTTAATCATCTATTATTTTACCTTTGATGTGGTCACTAGGAGAGAAGCTGAACAGGGGACCGAGGTAGCATGATACCAAATAGCTGAAAGATATTTTCTGCCCACTTCCTTACAACTTTTTGTCTTCTGTTCTCCTTTGCCAGAGTGTATGGACGATGTCTACTCTACGTGCTCAACCATCAGATGAGACCATTCGTCTAAAGCTTACTGACGTTTCCCACCCACGACTTCTTTTCCTCAGTTCTGAAGACAAGGCCTCCTCCCCAATGCATGAATAACAGCTTTCTGAAACATGCACAATGTTTAGAAGGAAAAAAAAGAAACAGAGATGCAATTTATTCTCACTAATTTGATGATTACACTCAAGTTCTAGTATATCATTTAAAAAGATCAAATTAAAAAAATAATAATTTCCTAGCCTTCGAAGTACTGTGTGCAATTACAGGAAAATATTGAAAACAATTACAAGGACATAAAAATCACCCATAATACCACCTTTTAAAAAGATGTGTGCATGCCTTTCTAGTCTTTCTATATATATTGAAGATGTATGTGATACATATGAAAAAATACATGTATATATAATTTTATATGGATTTTAACTTACACTTTCATACATATTTTCTACATTACTGAGACCTTGACATTTGTTGGGGTAATACAATTAAGAACAATATCTTCTCCTAACCCCAAAATCCTCTCCAACAAAGACAGAAGAGAAAGAAGACACTTGTATTATTGAATAACCATTTACCCAAAATGTGATCTGCATTGCAAGCAATCTGCCAAGGGATTGCAAAGACAGAAAGACATCTCACCCTTTTATACAGCCAAGCAGATACAACCCATCACACACATGTGTTCAAGATAAATAATAACTAGTCCTCAAATAAGATGACTTGACAGCACCATTTGTCACAAATTGTTCCCAACTTTACCTGGCAATTGAGGTGACCATCTGTTAGCTAATGGGCTTTACCAAAGAAAAAACAAACTTCTCCTATCTTTATGACAGGAAGCACTTTTGCAACATGCTCAAGGCACAAACATCTTATTTTTTCTTCGTATTTGTTTTTACAATATACACAAAATTTTAAAAATATTTTCATTTCCTGTCATAAAGGTAAAGAGTAATTTACCTAAGCATTCTCTACTAATTATTAACTAACCCAATTTTAAATAATTTTGCAACATACATTTTTTCATTTAAATTTTTTAAATTAATTTTTATTGGAGTATAGTTGACTTACCATGTTGTATTAATTTCTGCTGTATGGCAACATCAATCAGTTATACATATACATATATCTACTATTTCTTAGATTCTATTCCCATATAGGTTATTACAGAGTACTGAGTAGAGTTTCTTGTGCTATACAGTAGGCTTTTAATCATTATCTATCTTATATATAGTAGTGTATATATGTCAATCCCAACCTCCCCGTTTATCCCTCCTCACCCTTTTCTCCCTTGGTAAGTGTAAGTTTGTTTTCTACATTTGTGACTCTATTTTGTTTTGTAAACAGTTTCATTTGTACCATTTTTTTTTAGTTTCCACATATAAGTGATATCATATGATATTTGTCTTTCTTATGAATAAGGCTTTCAATCACTTTTATTTTCAAAGACCACATGAAATATTACAGTGTTCTCTTTGGGACAAACAGAAAAATATTAAATATCGCATTAAAATATACACATGCTTAGACACACACACACAGTTAGTGTACTTCTGATAATTTAAAATGCATACAGCAAGTATATTCAGTGACCAGCTGCATGTACTCAACAATGCACTAAGTGCTTAGAAAAGGTACTATTCAGATCCTAACCATCAAAATCCTGAGTTGAAGATGAGTTCCTTAAGAACATCCATCAACTGGCCCATTGTTCAATCTACGCAAACAAGGAGCATTTATGACCCATCTTGTGTCTCTCAGAACTGCTCCTTCTGTAAAAAGACTAAGCACCTTCCATTTTAATGGTCATTAGCTCCTCTGATAATGGGAAAAAATCATTTTTCAAATGGCAGTTGGGTGGTTTGGAAAAGTGAGTTTGCCTTCAAGAAGAAGACAGAGAAAAATATTTTACTTTTCTATTTTGGAGATGATGCTGAGTCAAAACATCTTTAACTTTTCCAAAATATTTTTTTCCTTTTGAGGTAAGTAGACTCACTGTCATTTTACACCTAAAGGAAATGAGGTGCTGGGGGAAGCGGGTCATAGAGCAAACAAATGGAAAATCCACAGTTTGAGCTGATTGCCACCAGATTTCAAAATTCCTCTTTTCTGCATTATGGTAGGATGCAGTAACCACAAGAAAGTTTCTACTCCTTGCCTTGCAAAGTATCTGTATGTCAAATTAACTGTAATTTCATAACCACTAGCAAAAAGGAAGGCACAGTGTAAAACCCAAGAACTTGCAACTGAACAAATGTATGGCAGCAGACTTTAAAAAGAATTCATGCAGAATTTTGGAATCTCAATTCAGTATACAAAGAAAGGAAATAAGAGAAAGCCTTACCGACGTGCAAAACAGCCAGCATTATTTGCCATAATTCAGTCTCAGAAAAGAAGTCCTCCAAGTCAGCATAAATTTTAATAAATTGACAATAATTTCACAAATTGCACCTCCCTAAACTCAATTTGTTTTCCAGAGTTTTGGCAATGGTCAGATGCTCTCTGTATATTAGCAAAAAAAAAAAAAAAAAGGTGAAACACTAAAATTTATAATTAACAATTAATTTCAATATAACAGCAAAAATTGGCTTTTAATTTCTTAAAGAAAAAATTTTACAGTAATATCAAATTACATAATTTATGTTGAACAGAAGTTAGTCAAAGCAGCCAGAGCTTCTTTTACCTTTCTCTGAAGAAAACCACCTTTTTTTTTTTTTTTTGGCTAATATAATGTTCTCTTTTCAGTACCTGCAGATTGTTTGTTAATCATTAATGTAACCTCTTTGCAATAGATGGGAAAATGCACCATCAATACTTACATTACTCTTTCAAAGATTATATTCAATGGTTAAAATAGTCCTCTTTGCTCACAGTATAGAATTTCCATCAAATCATGATTGAGCACAAAAATAGTTTAGTCACTGAAAGAGTATCCCCTGATTTAGCTTTCTCTAAGAGATGTAGCATGGTATCCTAACTGGTCCAGGTTTGAAACTGGACAGGTCTAGAATGTGGAGCATGGAACTAAATGCTTAACCATCTAACTTAACCATCCTCTTAACATATCCGTTTGCTCAATTTTACATATACACACACACAAAGAATGAAATAATTAAGCCATGAATGTGAGAAAATGGTAAAATGCCATTGGTTGTCATCATGTTACAGCCTCTGTCCAGCTATACTCTTATCCTCAGTTTGGCCTACCAGACTAGTTTTGAGTCTCAGAGAGGAGGCTGCTGTTGTTTAATTGCTAAGTCATATCCAATTTTTTGTGACACTATGGACTATAGCCCAGCAGGTTCCTCTGTTCATGGGATTTCCCAGGCAAGAATACTGGAGTGGGTTATCATTTCCTTCCCCAGGGGATCTTCCCAACCCAGGGACCTGCATCTCCATCATTGCCAGGCAGATTCTTTACCACTGAGCCACTGAAAGTGAACATTACTCAGTCGTGTCCGACTCTTTGCAACCTCCTAGACTGTCCATGGAATTCTCTAGGCCAGAATACTGGAGTGGGTAGCCTTTCCCTTTTCCAGGGGGTCTTCCCAACCCAGGGATCAAACCCAGGTCTCCCATATTGCAGGCGGATTCTTTACCAGCTGAGCCACAAGGGAAGCCCAAGAAGACTGGAGTAGGTAGCCGATCCCTTCTCCAGGGGATCTTCCTGACCCAGGAATCGAATCAGGGTCTCGCATATTGAAGGCAGATTCTTTACCCACTGAGCTATCAGGGAAGCCTCAAAGAGGAGGGATAGAGTTCAAAACTGAACAGGCTGACTCAAGACAATCAGGACTGCCTTGGAGCACGAAAACCAAATAATACATGAATTCAGGATAAGGTGGGTGTTAGGCAATGGGAGGATACAGTGTGCCTGCTCACATCAGGACCAAGGAGAGCAGCAGAACTGAATTATGACGGCAACGTAGAAACACAACAGCAGCAGTGCTCACTTATTGCAACTAATGGCAGGCCCAGTGCAGATCTCTCACTGGGCCCTGATGGAGACATGATTTGGGGATTGTTCATTAGCAAATGGATTTTAGAGGTAAAATGAAATGAAGATAATCATGTTAATGGAATATAATTCATACCTACATCCAGTCAGACCTTAGCCATGAAATTTATATAACATGTTGTACATATATCATCTTTAAACCAAACAGTTTCTTAAAAGACTTTTGCTGTGATGATTGCCGACAATATATTTCATGTATCTGAACACTCCCCATCGTCACCCACTATGGAAAGCAGCCCAGGTGAAGAAGAAGCTGGAAACAAGACATATCTGATCCCAAGGCATTGTTTAATGTGCCAGCTGCAGTAGACTCGTCCAAGAGAAGTTGGGAGATTAAGGATTAACTGTTAATGAAGCACTTTAAATATACCAAGACCCGTGTCAGACATTTAACGATACCACCTAACTCTTACATCAGCTAGAAGAAGGATTAATGATCACTCTGCCATAGACAAATTCAGAGGAAGCAGAATTCAGTTCATACACTTGTCCTACAATTAGCCTTAGAAAACCCTCTGTGACATCATCCACAGGAGGCCATGTTTTGTCTCTTTTCTTTATGGAAGTTGTCAGAACAATACCCTAAGTCTAACCATAACCCTATCTTCCCATGTCTCTCTTCCAGTCTAACTACAAGAGATGCATGCAGATAACCTTTACGCAAATAGCCTACCTGCTGGCACAACACACCACTAAGAAACTGAGGAGCCAGTGGGACTCCATGACTCAGGGAGCTCAAACCCGGTGCTCCGTGACAATCTAGAGCAATGGGACGGGTGGGAGGTGGAAGGGAGGTCCAAGACAGGGAGGACATCCGTACTGTAGGAGGAAATGGCAACCCATTCCAGTGTGTTCCTGCCTGGAGAATTCCATGGGCAGAGGAGCCTGGCAGGCTACAGTCCGTGGGGGGTCGCACAGAGTGGGACACGACTGAAGCAACTTAGTCCATAGGACACATGGTGGATTCACGTTGACATATGGCAGAAACCGACACAATATTGTAAAGCAATAATTCCCAATTAAAAAATATTAATTGAATAAAAATTAAAAAAAAAAAAGAAACTGATGGTCCTGATATTCTGAAAATTTCAACAATTGGAAGAGTTTGTTGCAAACAAAAGAAACCGACCCAGGCTAACTTGAGCACAAAAGGTATTCTCGGCATACATGTTAGCTTACATAATCAAAAGGAACCAGAAGAGCCAGGACTGAAGCATAGAGAGCAACCAGGTTAACTCTGGGGAGCAGAAGCAAACGGGCCATGTCCTCAGGGCTCCGCTATCAGGACAAATGAGCCGCAGGCTGTTTGCATCATGAGATATCTCCACTCAAGATTCAGGTCGAGGGAGAGAGGGAGGCCGTGCGCCCACCTGGGTGATGGGCTGAGGCCGGCAGGAGAGAGGAAGGCTCAAAAACTGAATCCATGCAAGCCTTCGCATGCCAGGGGAGGAGACGTCCCCACCGGAGAGTCAAAGTGCTGGGCTGGCGAAATAACGGATCCCCACTATGGTAACGAGAAGCCTCCCAGGCCCTCACAAACGCCTTCCCTTGTCACATGACAGAGCGCTTTCTGCTTACTCACACATTCCTCACAGGGCCCTCTGACGCGCAGGCTGAGCCACGGAGGACTCCGTCTCCCTCACTATCACCACGCACCAGAACCCCTTCCAGCTTTGATTCATTACACACATCACTTCTATCTTAGCCACCAGAACATGATCTATATGGTAATTTATTTCACTGCTTTGTACTGGCTGCCGCCCCCTCACGTCCTATATCATTTAGGCTGAGTTCTGCATAGGCAGCAGTGAACATTCAGACCCAGCCCTGGTGGAGAAAAAAGAACTCTCCCAGCCCTCCTCACAGAGGGCATCAGCCCAGCCACAGTAGACAGGACAGATTAGCCTCAAGCCCTCTGCCAACATCCGTGTTTTGGAGAATGCTGAGTTCTACAAATCAGAGATGGAGAAAATGAGCAGACAAATGGGTGTAACTGAATCGAACAGCCACAAGCATTGCTCTGAAAGCACACAAAAGCCCTTCTACAGAGATACTGGGTTCTTGAAATTAAGCACTGTAGAGTGTCCAGAGAGAAGTCTAGAAATTTCCTGAACCAGGAGGCAGGATTTGTGATTCTGAAATAGAGATACTGCGTTTGAATTATCCACTTCATTAAGATACCCAAAGAGGTTTTCAATTTACCATTATGACATTCAAAAATAAAAACATGGGCAAAGGCTACCCTTAGAGATAAACAAAAGTCTGTGCAGGGACGAAGAGATGAAGCGATGGCTTTGCCAGCAAAAGGAATGAAGCAAAGAATCTGCTGTTACCTGGTGGCCTCCAGAGCTGCATGTTTAACAGGCTCTTTATTTCTGTAAATCTGTCTTCAGAATAATTTGTGGGACAGGCATGCCTCCTTTTACTGTATTTACTAGGTAAAGCAACTTGGTAGGAAAACCTGGACAGCTACAGGGTCAGGGAGAGAGCAACTTACAGACCTCAGAATCTTCCTCCCTCGTTTCCCAGCTAAGTGGTCCCCTCACTGCAGGGGAACCCAAGTTCTAGAAGTGGCCAGGAGACAGGCGTGGAGAAGTTGAGTATCTCTGTTCATGAGGTCAGAGAGTCATGACAGTTTTTGTGCTAATTTTTTCTTATAGTTAATTTTTGTTTCCAAGGAAAGAGCAAAGAAGGGTTGCAAGAAGGGAGGGGATATATAAGAGGATTATTAAACAGGAATTTTTAAGAAAGATTAACATTCGACATTAAGTTTGTCTGTGAACTAAGGCTCTTCATCTGCTCATACTTGAAAGAGATCTCCTTCACATAAAGAAGGTCCTATATGAGCAGAATCAAGTGTGTGTGGGTGTGCATTTTCACACACACAGGAGTGGGAGGTAGACTGCCATAGTCCAGATGTGTTCTAGGTGCTTGAGCCATCCTCACCAGGAACTAAGTTGCAGATTGGCCATAGTTAGCTTTTTTGTTCCATATGCCAGAGTGTTTATTACTATTATTTTAGAACAACATATAAATGACCACCAGTTGTAAGTGCTAAGATGTTTTTAATGTTCTCATTTCCCTAAGTGAATTTTCAACTTACAAATGGATATCAGCTCCTGCTACTTAGCATAAAACTACTTAGCATAAAAGATCCTTCTTTTGGGCTTCCAGGCTCAGACGGTAAAGCGTCTGCTCGCAATGCAGGAGACCTGGGTTCGATCCCTGGGTTGGGAAGATCCCCTGGAGAAGGAAATGGCAACCCACTCCAGTACTCTTGCCTAGAAAATTCCATGGATGGAGGAGCCTGGTGGGCTACAGTCCATGGGGTCACAAAGAGTCGGACACGACTGAGTGACTTCACTTTCACCTTCTATTAACAAATAGCCTATCCGATCTTGTGTCTCCTCATTTCTAGTACTGTGACTTAGCCAGGCTGATGCACATTCGATGTTCCACGTATGTTTAAGACTTTCCAGAAGCTATGCCTTTGTTTATAACATTCCACACATTGGGAAAAGCCTCCTCAATTCCAATTCTTGATCTTCATTGTCATAGTTCATGATTCACAAATTACCTTTGCCCTGAGCCTAAGCCCACACTGACCTTTTAAGCTCTCACCACAATAATTTTCCTGTCCATAGGTTGCCTTTAGATGCCCTATAGCTATCCATACATTTATTGTTTTTATGTTCACAGTTTATGAGCATTTCAAAGGCAGCAACCAATCTGTCCACACCTTTGCAACCCTAAAGCCATGAACTATGGGGGGGAGGGTACTGCAGTACATACTCAGAAAGTTTTGTTGAATAATTAAGTAGACCTCTTTGAATGGCAACAGACTGTACTCAAAGCACAAGAGAGGGAGGAAAGGGAATGGAGGTAATAAAAAAAATGTAAAAACCGTGGCCCCACTCCCCAAGGGACTTACCTCTACCTCTGGAGAGGCTAAAACCCACATAAAAAATCACAAGAGTACACATCTGACACATAAATTCACATTTTTACCTCGGGGAAATATAACCTACCCTGTGTAGTCCTCTGACCCAGTGTATACAGGTGTCTCTGTGGCTACAGGGGAATCGTGAAGATCCGGGAACTGATGAAATCAACAGACCCAGGGAAGTGCCCCCAGCAGGTTTTACTGGGGGGATTCAGGATCTCATGGTTTTAGGAGAAGCCCCTATCCTGGACAGGGCAGAAGACAACTGAGGGGGGCAACCAGAGGTGTGATGTTACTGGCTATCACCCAGGAGTTTGGTCAATCCAACTCAAAGAGATTCCTTTTTAAACATTTTATTTTTCCAGGTATATTGAAGTATAAACAGTATGCCAAAAATACACATAATTAATGTACATAATTTGGACACATGTATACACTCACCTTACCATCACCACTATCAAGGTAATAGATGTATCACCTCCAAAAGTTTTCCTGTGTACCTCTGTCAGTTTTTATTTTCTTTGTGTGTGTGTGTGTGTGTGTGTGTGTGTGTGTGTGTGTGTGTAGAGCAATTAGCAATTAGTGTGTATAGAGAGCAATTTGCTAGCAGAGAGCAAATCTCATGCTAAGTGCGCAACATCTTATGTTAACTATAGGAACTATGATGTACAGCACATATCTGGAACTTATTATGTATAAATATAACTTTATCCCTAAGAAGACTCATTTTCAGAGAAGCAGCTGTCACACTGATGTGAACTGCCCTCTAGAGGCAGGAGGAGAGTAATGCTGGTCAGCCCATCTGCGCAGGAATGTTGCTAGAAAGCCAGTGACACTTTCCTCTGGATACCTTCATAGGCTTGAAAATACAGAAAGTGGGTGGAGGCTCACTCTGCTTTATTTTTCTAATTCCCTTAGAAAGTGCCCAGGCGTGCTTCATTTTCCATCAGCACACTTATCACCACCTGGCATAATATCCATTTATTTGCTTATTTGTTATCTTATTTCTCCCGTTAGAATACGAGAAAACCTATTTAGCCTGTTTTGTTTTGCAGCTTCTAGAATGGAGCTGGTCTCTTGGCAAGTGATCATGAATAATTGTTGAATAAATGTATTATTTATAGATAACTAAATTAAATAATTTACTAATTGTTCAAGATGCATTTCAATCCCTTTACATTTCACTTTGCAGAATATGGTGCCTATTAAATGGATAAAGCCTGAACTTCATCTGATACTCAAAGGAAAAAAATCATAGTTCCTTATCAAAATGGTTTAAATGACTAAATAATATAGCATAGTGTCTGCAACTGAAAAGTAGTTTAGTAAATTTTGTTTATCAACTACCAGAAATAGTTGAATTCTCTCCCATCACACATGCACACATACATACTTTAATGGTAAAATATCTCCCTATTTATCTTCAATGATGGACAAATACCTTATCTTAGGCACATTTGTCTTTAAAGTATAGAAACATAATTCTTAATAATTACTCAAAGCATGCTTAATAAATTAATGAATCTTGCAATAGACATTCTCTAACAGGACCAATGATACCTTGTGTAGTTAATCCAATGCCTAAATCCTGAAAGGTGCTAATATGAATTGCAAATATGCTAAATTTATTAATATCATAAATAAGCAGTCTTAAAATTAAACCCCTGCTATTATCAATAATACTTCTGTTGTGTTAGAAATAAGATCATGAATACCTTTCTGCTTTCAGTTTTTATCTTGCTCTTATTCAGAACAGTTATGAATAATAAATTACACCTATCTCTGTTAAGAAAGACTTCAGAAAGCCCTAAGTTTTGCCTGTTTTACTTCAGAAACTTGTTGCTGACTCATGTGTCTCATCTTCTCATTCTTTCCCTACCTTAAAGCTGATTTGAATTCGTCTGACAACTGGCCTTCTTGTCCTTTCTATCTTCTTATTTTGTGGATCACTGGCCAGAAAACAGTGGCTCTCAATAAAACACACGTGAGACACTATAGACAGTTTTGAATGCAATTAGAGGGAGCAACGTTTTCTTGTTTTGTTTTGTTTTTAATCTGTATTTTAACACTATTTTCCATCATGCAGGTGTGACCCTTATACTTGAATGGAGTGCTAAACATCTAATAGCCAGAGTTAGAACATGATTCTGTGAAGAGTAACTAAACCAGATTTTGCTCCACCTCTACAACACTGGTCACACTACCCATGTTGTTTGTGGTCTTTTACAGCCTTACCCAAGGCTCATCTGACAATACTTCACTTCTGTTTCCAACTAACCAACAACTCAGAATTTTTTTTAACATCATGTCTTCCGGTCTTCTCAGGCTTCCTACGTCTGCATCCCTCCCCAGAGCACTCATTTCTGCTTTCACAGCCTCTTCAAACTCTCAAGTCATAGGAAAGGGCACAGGGAGGACCAAAGCCTGACAGGACACAAGACTCGGCTGGTCTCAAACTCAGGACGTTCTCTACCCATTTCCAATTTGTCAAAGCATGACTCAGGTGAAATGGCTCCTTTTCAGCTTCCTGAGCCAAACATACTAACACCTCCTTCAGTATTCCTCCACCACTCTGTTAGCACTGACATGATCCCATTCAGCAAATATTTAGAAAGGAAATTTTGAATGTCATCAGATTTAAATAGCGACATGTGGCCAGTGATTACTGTAGAGTGCAGCTACATTGCATAGTGTAGATGTAGAATGACACCCCTGTTTCCAGCACCGCCTGAGAAACTTTATTTTTCCAGTGACTTCAATACCTTCTCTCCTATCTCAGTTTGTTCAAGAATAGTTTTGTTTTCGTATTCTTTTTCTCCCGTAGAGATGCTATTTTCTTGAGAGGCTACTTTCTCAAATGCTTTTTCTATTTTTTAATTGTTTTCATCCTTTTCATATTAGAGATTTCCTTCTAACCTGATCTTTGGCTCCCCGCCCCCCAACATAAAAGTGTGAAATTTAACATCCGAATAGAAGTACGTGCTTATGGATAGAGCTTGTGGATGGTGGTCTTTTTTGCACATGGAAGTGACCAATAATGTTGACTTGTTTATTTTTAAAGTTAGCGAATCCCCCATGTCAACTCATTCAGGTTGTTAGACGCAACAGAAAACTTCTGTGCATACCCAGCTCTAGGTGTCCAAAAAGCTGACAGAGGACAACAGTAGAACAAAGGTCTCAACCTTCAGCATATACTTTAGTACTAATGTGGCCTGTCTTCAATAGGGAAGACGGTTCTTGCATTTACAGTACATAGATCCTCTGGTATTACTCGCCAGAGAATGAAACCCCTATGTGTTCTATCTAGAGGCAGAAAGAACATTGCCTGTCTGCAGGATGGGATGGAGAAACTTTTGGTGTTATAAATGCTTCGTAAGCAAACTTTCAGCCATTTCATAAGATTTAAGCATCATCTGAGCCCTTCAAAGTGAAAGTGAAGTCGCTCAGAAATAAAAAAAAAGTCGCTCTTTGCGACCCCATGGACTGTAGCCTATCAGGATCCTCCGTCCATGGGATTTTCCAGGCAAGAGTGCTGGAGTGGATTGCCATTTCCTTCTCCAGGGGATCTTCCCAACCCAGGAATCGAACCCATGTCTCCCGCATTCCGGGCAGATGCTTTACCATCTGAGCCACCAACGAAGTCCTTCAAAGGTCGCCACAAATAAACTGGGTGGTTTCTTAGACCTCCCTGCTGTCCATGTATTAGTCTGCTTTCTAGAGACTTCTTGATTAATCACTATTCTGAAGAATCTGCCTGCCAATGCAGGGAACATGGGTTCAATCCCTGGTCCAGAAAGGTTTCACATGCCATGGAGCGACTAAGCCCATGGGCCACATCTACTAAAGCCTGCACACCCTAGAGCCCATGCTGTGCAACAAGAGCCACCCAAATGAAAAGCCTGAGCACCACATCTAGAGAATGGCCCCCATTTGCTGCAACTAGAGAAAGCCCTCACGCAGCAACAAAGACCTAGCACAGCCAAAAATAAATCAAATTAAATTACTACTCATCCTCTCCTGTTCTGACCACCTTTCTGATAAGGTTGAGCTGAGGTAACTATGTGTTCAGTCTATTATTTTTAACCAGAATACGTCAATATATCTTTCTATTTAAATGTGAGGGGTTTTTGTAGACAAAGAACACTGCCTGCCATTTCAGTAAACAACAAATGTTGCTCACCATCAAGCCATCAGCCTCAGCAGACCACAAGGACACTGCACCCTGATGGGATGGAGAAAAACAGGATACCAGCCCTAGATACCTGAGATCCACAAAGGATTTATCTTAATGAGTTCAGATTTTTGGGTCTTATACATAGAAGGCAATGGCAACCCACTCCAGTGTTCTTGCCTGGAGAATCCCAGGGACAGAGGAGCCTGTTGGGCTGCCATCTATGGGGTTGCACAGAGTTGGACACGACTGAAGCAACTTAGCAGCAGCAGCAGCAGCAGCATACATAAAAAAGCACTAAAGTCATTTACTTGAGATGCCTGGTTTTTGTGATTAGTAGTTATATTTTGATGTTCCCTTATGTGGGTTTTTTTCCCTCAGGAAAAATTCCTATATACCTGGTTCCTCTCTTACCTCTTTGGAACAGCATCTCAGAGAGAGAGGTTGTCTCCCAGGCTATAGCTCTAAGTGCATTCCCCAGATAAAAATAAAAAACAACTCTTAGGTGGTGTATTTTTTTTTCTAGTCAGCAGTGAGATGGAGGGATCTTATCCATCCTTTTGTTTCTAGTGCACAGTGCATCAAACAGGACAAGCGCTCTACAACAGTCACTAAAAGAACAGATAAATACAAGAACATATAGATCAATGGAAGAAGGATGGATGGATGGGTAGATGGATGGACACAAGAGAGAGCAACTTCTTCTTGGCTCAAAGAGACTGTGTCAACTATCACCTATGGGAAAAAAAAGAGCTCTCTTTTGACATAGACTGCCTTTGGAGTTGTCTTTCTACCCTGTAAAGAGGTATACCTGCTTTCTAGATCATCAAATGTTTCTCTGGCTTGAATCACAGTGCACTGATATTGACTAGGCTATGCGTGAGATCATTCACCCCTTTTCTATGTTTTATCTTCCCATCAGCAGCCAGTTACATCCCCCAGGCATCTTGTTATGAATAGCATAACAGAAAGTAAAGCTCATTGCTCCTTCTCCTGGAAACTTATGAAGCAACATTGCTACAGTAAGAGACAGTGCCTTGCAATGCAGATTTCATGGATTTTCCATGAAGCATTGTAAGGTGACAGTACGCTTTTCAGTGATTTTTGCTCTGCAGAAGAGTCTTGATTGCATCTAGCATACAATACCATAGCAGTGAAATTCATGAATATTTTACTCATACAGGGAAAAGGAGCCTGCCTAAATAGCTTTTATTTTGTAAGGTTTCAGATTTAGGTGTTTTCTTTCTTTTTTTTTTTCCCTCCCCTCCCAGATTCTTTCTTTTCCCTTAAACCCTACATTAAACAGCTGCTTTGAAAGTTTCTCTTTCCCTTTAAGTGTTTTCACATTTCCAGGCGGTGCTCCTATGATCTAATAAAATTAAGCTATCAGGGGGAAATCATCGCATCAGGGCTGGGGAAGCATTGTAAAGCACCAGACATCTCGCTAGAAGAGCATCTCTCGGGAGTTTGCTCCGGGAAAGAAGCAGTGGGTGGAATTGCTGAGCTCCTTGGTCTGTTAAGCTGATGCCTGCCTTCCCACACTTGTCTTCTTTACATAAGCATTTTCCTTTTAAGGCAGCCCACGGCAGCTCTGGGAGAGAAGCCGTCAGGCACAACGGTCAGATCTAAATATTCCAGGGAGGAGATAAAAATAAAGTGTTGTACCTGAGTGAATGACCTTCTAACATTTCCAATCTTGAGCTGCTCGATGAAAGTGCTTTCACTTCCCACCTCACTCACCATCCCCACTTTCTGATGTCCTTGTAAATTTTAACTTCCAGGGGACAGCATATGCTTCTGATTGTTAATAGCTACAGCAAAAAGACTGGGGCTTTTTTTTTTTTTGACATGCAGCATTTCATCCAAACTAAAAATGGGCAGCAAGTCAATCCTCAAGTACAACTCACTGGAAATTTATGCCCCCAATGACTACTCATCTAGACAAGCGTATTTTCTTCTACGTAAATCCCTTTTACTTTTGCGACTTGGCTGACTATTGTTCCTTAATGAAGACACAGTGTAGACAAAAACTGACTTCTATAGACAACTGATGCTCCTACTTTAGTGGAATTACTTGGAAGGCTTTATTTAAAATACAGATCTGTAGGCCCTATTCCATATTCCCCAAATCAGAATGTTGGTGGTATTTCAAAAAATTCATGAAATCTAATCTCTAGAATACAATGGGGCTTGAACAAGAAATATAAAATATTTTGGTTTGCTGATTTTAAACATCACAGACTAGCAAAGTTAGACAAATCTAAGCTTGGATAAAGTCTTCCCCACATCCTCTGTACCCTGTCTTTTCTCCTTTCTACCTACTGTTTCTTTTGTCCCTTCTACTTATTCGAGGTCTACATTTAATTTTTGCTTGAAAATGTTTTTCATCTGGGATCCTTCATATGCAGCACAGTATCAAGAATGAAGCAGGCAGTTCACCAGGCTTAACTAGTATTTGAAGATTAAGAGGCCAGAGGAGTGGCGCTGTGAAAGGGGACTATTACAAGTTCTCATTACTCTGCGGAGAACTCTAGGAAGAAGTCTTGTATTTACATGATATTTCAACCACATTTTTGTGTCCCCAGAAGAATGATTTATTTCTATGACTCCATGGGGCAGATTTTCTTATTTAAGTGGGTTCCTCTGTAGATTAACTTGAGTGAGTCACCTTTGACAGATTTTTGGGTTCTATGTTCTCTGGCTGTCTCTGGTCACTTGTGGAGTCCACTCTTCCAACAGCCTCAGAATAACAGAATGAACATTTCAAACAGCTGTCATGAGGAGAATCAACATGACCGAATATACAAAGAGCTATGATTCTTGGCAGGTATTTATAACAGAAAGCACTTCCTTATTCTGAAATAACTGAGGTAATCCCCTTCCTTTCCCCTTTTCTCTCTTTCCTCCACCTCTTACTTTTCTCTCTTACACAAATGCTTTGGCGGTAACAAGGTACAAAAATAGAGATCCAGAGTTGTCATTTTTGTGTCAAATGGCTAGAAAAATGGTACCTGCCTCGGAGCATTTCATTAGGAAATAAACAGGATAACATTTGAAAGTACACAGTGTTACCAAGTCCAAGCTCGCTCTACTCAATGCAAGCAAGGTAAGTCAGTGAATCTGAGACAAGGTGTTAGGGTCAGAAAGGGACTTTATTCAGGAGCCGGCTGACCAAGAACATGGCAGGCTAGTGACTCAAAATAACCATCTTGTGGGTGCCTGGTTGCCAAGTTCTTTTCTAGATCAGAGATGGAGGGGGGGAGGTAAGGAAACAAAAGGAAAAAGACTATTCAATCCTTGCAAATATCCCCGAGAATGGCAAGCTTCAGTCAGGGGAATGTGTTAGTTTTAGTTCCTTACAGTCAGTCCGTCACAGCTGGGGCTCAGGTTATCTCCCCTGAGGCAGGCCATTGTGTATGCTTATAATAACAAAAGCAGCAAAATAAGGGTTAAAGTCACATAACCAGATCCAGTATAAATTCAAAATTGACCCTTTCCAGTTACAACAGCATAGATCTAAAATGCAGGAGAGCTTAGAAGATAGTCACTGTACTAACCGTGCACCTAGAGCATATAAAATGAGTTTGCAAGTGTTTCCAATAAAAGCTTCTACAAGTTTAGGCTAAGTCACTTCAGTCGTGTCCGACTCTGTGCGACCCCATAGACGGCAGCCCACCAGGCTCCCCCGTCCCTGGGATTCACCAGGCAAGAACACTGGAGTGGGTTGCCATTTCTTTCTCCAGGTCAATTTCTAGGAGTCCCAATTTCAAATGGAAATTGCTGAGAGACAATGCCAGGACCACGCCAGAATTAAATAAATACCTTCTAAAGCCCACTACAAAAATGTTAGATGAGCATTCCATTCAAAAGACATCAAGAGTTAAGCAATACAACAAATGAAGAGGATACATCTCATTGACCACTGAGAAACTACAGAGTCAATAACCCTGAACACATTTAAGCCCCCGAATACCTAACTACGTCTATGATTAAAAAAAAAAAAAAGTTGATAATCATGTATGTTTAATGCTTCTCATCAAGCCAAATGCACCTGTATTTCTCTCATTCTTCAGAAATGCCAGCTGTTAGTTATCCACAATAAATGGGATTTCACATTTTGTGACAAGCCTATTAAGGGGAAAGTACAAATGCTAGACTGAAATAGAGAATAATAAGTTATCAAGACGTTTTTCTCTCAAATATACATCATTATGTTTGTTATACTCATTCTCTTCTTGAGAATTTTGTGTTCTAAGGAGGATAGTGGCATTAACAAGAGGCTATATCAGAAAGCATTCTTTAGAAGAAATTTCAGCTGCAGAGCACCACACTCTGTAATGTATTTATTGGAATATCCATTTCCCACTATGATCAACCTTTCAATCTGGTGCCTTTCCAGAACTGTCATACAGTTGCATGAGAGAGAAATGTAGGAGTTATTCTGCTTCAACAACTATATTCAAGTCCTGTCAGCTTCATTTCCCATATATTTGTCAATCAAGTCAATCCACCTCACTCTATCTATATGACACACCTATCTGAACGTATGTCATCTTTTTTCTTACCTGGTTTATAGCAATACCATCATAACTAGTTCATCTGACCCTCTCTAGAGACTCTGAAACCAGACCTGGGTTCAATCCCTGGGTTGGGAAGATCTTCAGGAGAAGGGAAAGTCTACCCACTCCAGTATTCTGGCCTGAAGAATTCCATGGACACAGTCCATGGGGTTGCAAAGAGTCAGACACGACCGACCGACTTTCACTTAAACTCACCATTATTCTTCAGTTCAGTTCAATTGCTCAATTGTGTCCGACTCTTTGTGACCCCATGGACTGCGGCACGCCAGGCTTCCCTGTCCATCACCAACTCTCCAAGCCTACTCAAACTCATGTCCATTGAGTCGGTGATGCCATCCAACCATCTCATCCTCTGTCACCCGCTTCTCCTCCCGCCTTCAATCTTTCCCAGCATCAGGGTCTTTTCCAATAAGTCACTTCTTCGCATCAGGTGGTCAAAGTATTGGAGTTTCAGCTTCAACATCAGTCCTTCTAATGAATATTCAGAACTGATTTCCTTTAGGATGCACAGGTTGTATCTCCTTGCAGTCCAAAGGACTCTCAAGAGTATTCTCCAACACCATTATTCTTAGTGCAGCTCGAATTATCTTTTTGGATTTCAATCTGGATCACGCAATCCTTAAAAAATGTCTTATTTTCCTTAAGGAAAAAATAAAAATCCACAGGTTGGCCAATAAGCCCTGTGAGGCCTGCCCCAGCCTCTCTCCCTACCTCTCCAATCTCCACTGGGCTTTATTTTCCTCCTACTTTTCCGTACTGATCTCAACAAGAACAGATGCTTAAAACTGTATTGTACAATAGTTGCTCTCCTCCATATTACTTTGCAAAGAGCTAATTAAGGTACATATTTTAAAGAAACATTCAAAGTAATAAACTTGGTTCACCACATTAAGAACTAAGATCTGGGCATTCATAAACATTTGGAAACACGCAGGATCAAATTTTCTTTCCTTCACTGCGTAAACATGCTCTCAGTTCAGTTCAGTCGTTCAGTCGTGTCCGACTCTTTGCAACCCCATGAACCGCAGCACGCCAGGCCTCCCTGTCCATCACCAACTCCCGGAGTTCACTCAGACTCATGTCCATTGAGTCAGTGATGCCATCCAGCCATCTCATCCTCTGTTGTCCCCTTCTCCTCCTGCCCCCAATCCCTCCCAGCATCAGAGTCTTTTCCAATGAGTCAACTCTTCACATGAGGTGGGCAAAGTACTGGAGTTTCAGCTTTAGCATCATTCCTTCCAAAGAAATCCCAGGGCTGATCTCCTTCAGAATGGACTGGTTGGATCTCCTTGCAATCCAAGGGACTCTCAAGAGTCTTCTCCAATCATTATCTACTCCCATGGAAACTATACAATAAAGAGGTGCCTTGAGTATTAGAACCCATATTTACCTAACTTTATATGATCACATGAGTCTACTCCAAGTAAATAAGATTTTCAAAGCACTTTGTTTCACAGAATGGTAACAGGGCTTTTTTCCCCCCTCCAGCTAAACTTTTCAAACACTCCAGTATTGTATCTTGCTAGTGAACTTGGGTAAACTGCTTTACTTCTGAGTCTTTTTCCTTCAGTGAAACTGGATACCCAGGTTGGTTATAGGAATTTAAAGAGATTATGCAATGGCATAGAAGTGTGGCAAGTGGTTTTGTTCCCCTGCCCACTTTTTTCTCCCCTTAGTTGCTTTACTAATATGATTCTGAGACAAGGAAAATGCATTGCAACTAATTCCCACTCAGAAACACAGAATATTTTTATGCTAGCAATGATATAAAGATCATTGAGTTCAATATCCTCATTTTACAGATGAGAAATCTAAGGTCCCAAGTGATGCCCCAGGTCACAAAGCTAGTTAGCATGACAGTTGAGACCAAAAAGAATGTCTCCTGAATCCCATGTTAATCCATTTGGTATTAAATCACACTAATTTGGGTAGATTTCTATTCTTTTTCTGTTTGCATATTTCATTTTAAAATTAATGACTGCAAATGTGTATCTAAAATTGGGCTATATTCACTTCATAATTTTCAGAAAGTAATCCTAACTATAAATAGATTATGCCAGAGTTCAGGCTTTGAAAGAAAAAGATCTGAGCTTCATTCTTGAATCTGCTATTTATTAGCTGAATAACCTTGGGCAAGTCATTCAATTTCTCAGAGCCTCTGTAACCTCATTTGTTAAATGGGAAATGTTAACACCTATCTCAAATAATTACCGTGATGATTATATATGAGATAAACTCTGAATGCAAAGAGCCAAATTAGAACAGAGTTCAGAACCTACTAAGTCCATAAAAAAGTTAACTTCCTTTCTCTCACTCAGAGTCTGCAGACTCCAATCCCCCAAAAATATAACATCATACTTTGGAGGGTTTCATGTTACAACACCTAAGTCAAGATGTAAGGAATGATAATAGGGTCTTGGGCAGTCATGATTGCTAATAGAATTCAGAATATCAGTTTTAAGTTTGTTTTCAAAGTTAAATAGAAATGCAGGCAGCTTTAAAGTGTCTTTGAAACAAGCTGGCTTTCTTCTCCTCCTATTTCCATTAAAAAATCACATATAAATTCCTCTTTTCTGATAACGAGAGAAAAAGAGAACTATCAGCAGGAAATTTTTACCTATGATTGATGCTTCCAGTCAGCTTAAAACAGCAAGTATCTCAGATGTAAAAATTCTGACACATCACTTTCTGACAAAACTACATTAAACAGCCACAAGTTCAATCCATTAAGTCAACTCTGTAAAATGACAAAATTAAGTCTTTGATATTAATAATCTTCAAATAGTTCTCTTCCTCCCCCAGTTCTCTAAACTGAATCTTTTTTTTTTTTTTTGGTCTCGTTTCCAGGGTGGGATTGCATTTTACCCTGCTTTTGATTGGCAGGATGAATAGACAGTGCACAAGTTTACTTCCTGGGCATCAGATTGTGATGTTAAATTGCGCAGTCACAGGGAAGCAGAGCTGGGGGAAAAGAGGTGAGAAATGGAATTGCTTTCCTCCAAGATCCCCAGTGGGTATATAATATTTTAAACTGTATCTTGATTTTCTTCTTTCAGATTATCAAAATATTTTCCTCTTGTTATTCCAAGGAGCCACATTTTTTTTAAAGGTTAATGATGAATATATTTCAGGGCCTATTTTATGGCCGAGAAAACTGAAGCAAAGTGGTAAAGCAAATATATCTGTATCACACAACTTGTTAATAGCATTGCTACAAATCATTATTCTGATTCCCAGCCCAGAAATATTCTGGTTTTGACTTAATAGCAAAATGGGTAAGCCCAAAGGGGAAAAAATAACTAGTCCTCAAGTATGAATTATAGGCACTCTACAATTGTTGATTTATACCAATATGGACTCTAACTAGCCCCAATAAATTAAATATTTTCTTAAACTCAGCTGTACATCTTGAAGCCATTGAAAGTGTGTGTTTGTGTGTAAATTCAAGTTGTGTAGATGAATGGAGAGATAGATATATAATACATGTGTCTGAATATTTGTGTTTAGTGGGTATTTGACTTAGAAAAGGGTAATAGTAACAATGATTATTCAAGAAGCCAAGTTTCAGAATTATTTCAAATCTAGAGCCAATAAGATTTGCTGTACTTGGTGAAGATTCAGATGTAAGGCATGAGAGAGGAGGTGACTAATTTTTCTGTCCTAAGAAACTAAGAGATGTGAGTTTCTACTTGCAGAGATAAATTGATTATAGAAGGAAGAAGTATATCAGGAGATGGATGTGAATCCAGGGTCCACCTCCAGACATTTTAAGTTTGTTCATTAGACATCCAGGTGGGGATATAAATAGACAATGATACATATGAGTCTAGAATTCAGAGGAAAGGTTGAGTTAGAATGCACAAAGTACTTAAATTATTTATCACCATGATATTGGATGTGATCAACCATGCAGTGAGTGAAAATAGAGAGGAAGAAAGTTGGAGCTTGTAATATTCCCTTGCTCAGAAGTCCCAAAGTTAAAGATATCAGTAAGAGACTTTAAAGATGAGTAAACTGAGAGGATCACTATTAGCAGTATTAAGAGATCAAGTAAAGAAGTATTTCAAGAAAAAATGTCATCAGCTGTGCTCATTGCTGCTCACAGGAAAAGTAAGATGAGGACTGAGATTTGATCAAATTTGGCAAAGGTAATGCCATCGATGCCTTATTAAGACCATGTGGCAGAGAGCTGTCAAAGTAAATTTCTTTTTTTAACTTTACAATATTGTATTGGTTTTGCCATATATCGAAATGAATCCACCACAGGTATACATGTGTTCCCCATCCTGAACCCTTCTCTCTCCTCCCTCCCCATACCATCCCTCTGGGTCATCCCATTGCACCAGCCCCAAGCATCCAGTATCGTGCATCGAACATGGACTGGCGACTCGTGGAAATGGCAACCCACTCCAGTGTTCTTGCCTGGAGAATCCCAGGGATGGGGAGCCTGGTGGGCTGCCATCTATGGGGTCGCACAGAGTCAGACACGATTGAGGTGACTTAGCAGCAGCAGCAGCAATGCCATTCTCCCAAATCATCCCACTCTCTCCCTCTCCCACAGAGTCCAAAAGACTGTTCTATACATCAGTGTGTCTTTTGCTGTCTCATATACAGGGTTATTGTTACCATCTTTCTAAATTCCATATATATGTGTTAGTATACTGTATTGGTGTTTTTCTTTCTGGCTTACTTCACTCTGTATAATAGGCTCCAGTTTCATCCACCTCATTAGAACTGATTCAAATGTATTCTTTTTAATGGCTGAGTAATACTCCATTGTGTATATGTACCACAGCTTTCTTATCCATTCATCTGCTGATGGACATCTAGGTTGTTTCCATGTCCTGGCTATTGTAAACAGTGCTGTGATGAACATTGGGGTACACGTGTCTCTTTCAATTCTGGTTTCCTCAGTGTGTATGCCCAGCAGTGGGATTGCTGGATCATAAGGCAGTTCTATTTCCAGTTTTTTTTGAGTGAAGAAAGGATGTTCTGCTAAGCAAGAGATCTGAGAAATGGGGGTGGGGGGCAACATGCAGATATAAGACCAAGAGAATTACTTTAATGAGATATTAGCACATATGTGTATTAGATGAAATGATCCAGGAAAAAGAAAACTTGATAATATGGGGAAGAAGGAAAAAGCAGATGTCATAACCATAGAAGAGAGGATGGATTTCAGTGTAAACAGAAGAATCAGCCATAAAAAAAAAAATATTAACACAATATTATAAAGAAGAAAGACAAAACACAGGTTCAAATTCAGATAAACTGGCATACTTGTTGTAGAAATATATAAAAGTTCTCTTGCATTTGTCTCTATTTTCTTAGTCAAACATTAAACAAAATCAAGGAAAAATAATGAGGAGGAAGGAGTTATTGGTGACTTGAAGGCATAGGAGACGTTTTAAAATATTTGCCTAAGACAGGATGAAACAAGGGGAATATAATTGGATAACAGGACAACACATATCTGCCATGAATTTAAAGTGAGACCAGACAGTGTGGTTGCGTGATTTTTTTTTTACTTATATTATCTGTCAGTACAGCTGAGAGAAGACTGGTATTTAAATGTAGCCAGGTGATGATGACAGAGGGAGAGAATTGAGAATTGAGGAATTGAGAGTGTATGCAAGAAAAAGAGCATAATGATGGGCCTTATGATGCCATCCAGCTAAGAGGGAAGAGAGGCTAAGTTGTGGTCAGAGAGAGTGAAAGATGAAAATAGTCCAGTGGGTTGGAAACAGTAGAGGGATTGAAGAACTGTTGGCTATGAGGACATTAGAGGAAGTAAGATGGCAAGTTGGGGGTTGCAGTTTGAAACTGTGTGTCTGAAATAGGGGTTTGGAAAAAATGGAGTTAGACAGCTAGGGTGGAGTGCAGGAGAACATCACTGGAGATGAGGTGCTTCAAAAACTCAGAGGACAACTTACTGGGAGCATCTCTTCTGTGAAAATTGAAACGTTCAAGATTTATGACAGAAGAAATGTTTGCAAGAGACAGTGAGCCAGTTGTCTGGAATTCTCAGCAATGAGTGGCAACAGTTAGAAGGTCTACAGATCTATGGATGATGTGAATGGTCAAATGGTGTATTCCTCAAAGACATAGGAAAAAATTAATGAATATTTATTCTGATGGGCATCAAATATTTAAAAATTAACCCACTGTGTTTTTTTTTCCCCCAATAATGTTCAAACTACAGTTTGAACGTTGACTTCTGCAGCTAAGACACAGAAAAAGCTACTTCACTGTAGGCTCCTCTCTACCAATGTGATCACACAAGAGTTCATTGCACTGTCACACAAAGTGGTTCTTTGAACCCTGGGTGCTTTTCTTTAAAGGTGGGCTTTCTTTATATGGGTGTATATATTTACCTTTAACATACACAAATTATGTATTTACACCTCCATACCCAGCTTTTACAAGTTTAAGCTGGAAGAAAAGTAATCAATATCCAAGATAAACTGAGGAGGTACGAAGCAGAAATACTAAAATGTGTGGAGATAAGCAAAGAAGTTAAACTTCCAAGAAAAATATTTCTTCAACCACAAAATGTCCTGTGCCCGGGGTGAATCCTAGGCGTGTACGTCAAGGTCTCTGGGCCTTACCCTCACCCCTGCAATTCATGGGCTAAAGTGAGAGGCACTTGGACTTCAATCTCAGTATTTGATTTGTGCCCTGGCTAACTGGAGCCCTCTCAACAGGAATTGTGACAACTCTCTTAGCCTGTCCCATTCTGGAATTCTTAGAAATTAGATCTTGATCCCAAACCCTTCATTATTAGCCAGTAAGAAGTCTTAAACGTGGTAGACCACAAAGATCCCTATCATCTTCTGGCTTCAGTTATCACCATCTGGATGAGACCTCTAAAAATGTGACTCATCCCATTGGACACTTCTAGATGACAGATCAATTTTGAGCTTATCCCTTTCTTCCCACAGTGTAGTCAGAACTGCTGACTATCCTTCCTGTGGCCAGCTCCATAATCCAATGAGTTTTCTGATCTTGGTCTTGTGCAGAGCTCACTTTGCAAATATTCTTTCTTCCCACTCCCATTGCTTAGTCCTTGCTGAGTTCCCCAATGTGCCCATAGGCAAAACTTGCCTAGGTCTTGACACAGTAGATTATTTGATACCCTATCTCCAGGTTTTTCTTGGCTCCAGGTCTTTGGTATGTCAATGATTTCAAGGGTGGTTACTTTTTTCCAACCCACAGCAAACACCCTGTCTTTCTCTGTGCGTTCTTTGTCCGACTTCACAGAAACATCACATTAGAGGAAGAAAGCAAAAACAGGAGACACAGACTGGAAACAGTAGAAATTTGAAAAGATATCAATAAGTAGAAGTTAATATATTTATTTCCTTTTCAAAGAAGGAAGTGAGTGTGTATCAATTTATACATAGGGTATGTTATCAATGTATAATAGGAAAGAAAACATGTTAAATCCTATAGACAAGCCAACAGAATATTTTTATCAGCTTATGCAGGTACGATGATGATTGATATATTATTGGTTCCACACAATTCATGCTCTGTTGCTTTTAAAAAGCTCAAAGTTTAAAAGAACTATTGAGAAAATGCCCTCCACCTAATGTTAAGTGAAAAAAAGCAGGATATTAAGTAGTGTGCAATATACTCATAATTCTGTTCCAAAATGGGTCTCTGTGCAGACAAGTCTAAGATACACAGGGGAAATAAACTGAGCCTATCACATTCAGTTTATCTTTGGGACATATCTTATCAATCAGGTAAGTCACTCCTTTTCAAAGAGACAGAATGAATAGGGGTGACACAGACACATGAGAAGGGAAAATATCTTAGACTTGAGGTAGAAGACAAGAGTTAGCAGCTCCGCTCCTCTCAGCCCTCTCCATAACCCAAGGATCAGGACTGTAGTCTACTCAAGATGTCAACTGAAAGAAAAAACTTGATTTGCATGACACAAGAACACTGATATTTTTGACTCTAGAAACAAAGGGGATGTAAAAGCCAGAAGTGACAGGCAAGCTCACCAAGATGAACAGTGGCTAAACTGATTGGGAAGGAGGACCAGTGAAATTCCATGGTGTAGGGTGATTAAGGAAAAGGCAATGGCACCCCACTCCAGTGCTCTTGCCTGGAAAATCCCATGGGTGGAGGAGCCTGGTAGGCTGCAGTCCATGGGGTTGCTGAGGGTCAGACACGACTGAGGGACTTCACTTTCACTTTTCACTTTCATGCATTGGAGAAGGCAATGGCAACCCACTCCAGTGTTCTTGCCTGGAGAATCCCAGGGACGGGGGAGCCTGGTGGGCTGCCGTCTATAGGGTCGCACAGAGTCAGACACTACTGAAGCGACTTAGCAGCAGCAGCAACAGCGTGACTGAAAGATTTTTAAGAACAGTGATGAAAATTTTTTAAGCTACTTGTATTATTGAGATATTTTTCCCTTTCCAAATTTTAAATAAGGCTATTTCACATATAAATGTATGAATTTATACTTCATGTATAAATTTTTTCTGAGTAACATTTCTAAGCCTATGTTTGTGTATAAGTCAAAGCAAATGTGAAATTTTCCATCAGGATGAATAGAATTAAGAGTAAAGTTTGCAAGGGTAGAAATGAGAGCACAGAGGCCAAAGAAGACATGAAAATGACCCCGTGAATTTGCAGAAATATTTTAAAGGGTTTTGTACCTTTACACACCATGGAATTGATGGGAGTATGTGTGTGCTTGTCGCTCAGTCATGTCCGACTCTTAGCGACCTCATAGATGGCAGCCCACCAGGCTCCCCCATCCCTGGGATTCTCCAGGCAAGAACACTGGAGTGGGTTGCCATTTCCTTCTCCAATGCATGAAAGTGAAAAGTGAAAGTGAAGTCACTTAGTCGTGTCCAACTCGTAGCGACCCCATGGACTGCAGCCTACCAGGCTCTTCCGTCCATGGGATTTTCCAGGCAAGAGTGCTGGAGTGAGGTGCCATTGCCTTCTCTGCATTGAATGTCTACAGCACGTCATTTACTATATTGGGCACTAGAAGTACAACAAGGATCCATACCCTCACGGAGAAGCATCAGAAACATTTGATACTCAGGCTCCTATATAAAGCAGGTAGTATGATGTGATGGAAAGCCAGTATAACTAAAATCAGAATTGAATGCATACCTCAACTCTTTCCCAACTAGCTATGTTAAGTGTGACTTATAAGTGTTAGGACTCAACTTTTCTATTTCAAGATGAGATGGATGAATGGATGATATCTAATATTTCCTACAATTCTAATATACCATGATGTGTAGTTTATTACTGGGGGCTTTGTAAAATGAGAAATCCATTTAAAATTCTTATTGTTTATTACAATCAGAAACCAAATGAATAAGTACCAAAATCATCATTGGTCCTATAAAAAGAATGTGACCAAAGACAATGCAACACACAATCCCAAAATAAGTTTCTAAATATGGATTTTTTTGTAAACCTCCATTGGCAGCAACAATATCTGGGCTAGACTGAGAATTTGAAAAGGAAGAGGAGGAGAAGACACTAACATAGTTTAATCACCACAATGAACCAATACGTATGATAGGTGCTTCTCACTGCAATGCAAGAGATGGGAACGATTAAACACCTCTATAAAAGGATATATGCAAAATAAGGAACGAGAAGCTATTTGTACAATCTCAAAGGGCGGGAGAAGAGGTTTGAATCCAAACTTTCTGATTTCATTCACCACGCTTCTCTCACTATATCAAATAGTTTTCTATGTATTAATAGAAAGGTCATCTTACATTTTCTTTGATCTTTCTTTTCTGCATATCTGTTTTCCTTCCATCTCCCATCTCTTCCCAAGATGAGGAAGGGACAAAATTGCCAAAGATATGCTATTTAAAGTAAGTGAATATCTATAATTGAATTTACAAGTGACATACCTATGTGTCCACAACCATATTTAGAAGTGGAACACTGCTCACCTCCTTGCCTGAAGAGCCATTATTCTAACTTCCATCGCCATGAATTGACTTGACCAGTTTTTAAAATGTATGGAGAATAAAATGTATATTGTTTTCATTTGGGCTTCTTTCATTCAAATTATGTTTATGAGATCTACCCATGGTGTTAACTGCTGTAATAAATTTTCACTGCTAACAAATTATATGATGTACTTCAATTCTACTGCTGTTAGATATTTAGGTTATTTCCAGGTTCGGGCTAAGAATATACTTTCATATATGCCTTCTACTAACATATGATTTTTTATCCGGTCTACCCAGTGGAATTGCTGGGTCATAGTTAACTGTTGTAGATTGAAATTTTAGCTGAAGCTCTTTAGCCCATTCTGTCTCCTCTGCTATGGGACTTTGTAGTTGCTTGCATTAAAGGCAGAATATAATTTCCCAGCCTTAACCTTTGGGCTTGGTATTGGAATTTGTGTTGGCCAATGAAATGCAAGCAGAAGTGGTAGTTTGCCAGTTGCATGCCCAGGCCAAGAAGCACTGCAGATTTTCTGCTATCACTATGAAATGAGCGCTCTCTGAGTAGCTAATGTCTTTTTAAACTTGGGCTCCAGAATGAAAACAGCTAGTACACATCTGATCCCAACCTACCCAAAGGGGACAAACCCAAGAGACACATTGCATAAAGCAGAGTCATGCTGAGTTCAGCTTAAATCAGCTAACCCTAAGGCAGCCTGGCAACACAGAGCAGGAAACATTTCTAATTGCGGTAAAACACAGAAACATAAATTTTATCATCTTACCCATTTTAAGTGGACAACTCAGCAGTGTTAAGCACATTTCACATGATTGTGAAATAGGCCTCCAGAAGTTTTTCATCTTACAAATCTCTAAGTCTATAATCATTAGACAACAACCCCCCTTTTCTTAAGTGAAATAATCCAGTCACTCACACACACACAAAAGCAAGAAACTTACCTCACTATGCTAATAGGAGAATACACATGTTCCATTAAGCTAGACCCTGACAAATAGTTTTTCAAAGTAGCTGGACCAATTTATAATCCCGCCAGCACTGTCTGGGAATTCTAGTGACTCCATATTTGCAACTGTGGGTGAGTCAGATACATCCTCCTTTCCTCAGTGGTTCTTCTTCCACCCTCTAGCTTCTTGCTCCTGTGCAGTTAGGAGGAGAAACCTCAACCCGAAATAACGTTCTAAATCGTTTTCACTTGAGACACTAGTGTATACACTTCAACAGCTGTACTAAACTTTTCATGATACTAATGAGGTGGAGTACCGTTTCATAAGTTAATCAATCAACTGAATTTCCTCTTTCCTGAAAGTCTTGTTCAATATTTTGCCCGCTAAGAAAGGGGGTATCGCTTTTTCTTATTGATTCACAGAAAACTTAACATTTTGAATATCAATATTGTGTTGGTTATGTGCACTTCAAACATTTTATCTGACTCTAAAAAGTAGGTTTGTACTCTATTCAAGTGTCTTTTGAGGAAGAAAAATTCTCACTTTTTCAATAAGTATAGTATAGTAATCTATTTGCAGTCATCCATCCATATCCAGGGTCTCTACATCCAGGGATTTAATCAACCTGTCATCATTTAGTATGCTTATGACTGGAGTTGGCTGAATCCAAGGATGTGGAATCCTTGGGTACAAAGGACCAACCATGGGATTTGAACATTCAAAGATTTTGGTATTGGTGGCAGATCCTGGAACCAATCCCCCCTTAGATACTGAGTGATGACTCTACTTGACTATGGGTGAGGGAAAAAGAGAGTTTAAAATTCTAAAGAAAGAATATACATTGCTTCTTTAGAAGGTCACAATGGACATAATATCTAAATTTTCAAAAAAATCTTTATAGAACTAAGTCAGTGTTTACAATCTGCCTTGTGGTGCATTTATGACACAGCTGCCTTAAGAAACTCTTTTCCTACCTGAAGTTTTCCCCACACAGAAAGTTATTTAGGTAACATTTCTTTGACACCCTCACTTCATTCTCCTAGGATAGCTTAGTGTGGGGAAGAAAAATAACAGAGTGTCTCTCTGATTTTGGATTTAAAAAAAACAAAAAGTGTCCGAATGTTTCACAGGTAAAAGAGACCCAGCTGCATCATAATTTCGTTTTTCTTCTTTGGTGAAAATATTGACTCCTCCTATTCTCATAGCACAGTTTACAGTACGAGCATACCTCTGAGATATTGCAGGTTCAATCTTGGCCCACAGCAATAAAGTAAATATCGCAATAAAGTGAATATCGCAATAAAGCAAGCCACACAATCTTTTTGGTTTTCCAAGTACATATGAGTTACATTTACACTATAGTTTATTAAGGATCCAATTTTATTATATCTAAAGAAAATGTACATATCTTAATTTATAAATACTTGACTGCTAAAAAACTGCTAATCATCATATGAGCCTTCAGCAAATCATTTTTTTTTGCAATAGTAACATCAAATTTAACTGATAATAGATCAATATGGCAAATAAAATAATCAAAGAGTTTGAAATATTGCAAGAATTACCAAAGCATGACACAGAGGCACAAAGTGAGCAAATGTTTTTGGAAAAATGGTACCAAGAGACTTGCTTGGCACAGAATTGCCATGAACCACCAAATTCTTTAAAAAAAAAAAAAGTTAGATCTGCAAAGTACAATAAAAAAGTGCAACAAAACAATATACGCCTGTATTTTGTAGTTCCACTGAATATTAGGTAAAGTCCAATATTAAACGTAGAGTCAATACAGGTTTCAGGACCTTGTAGAGTGAAGATGAGGGCAAGAACAGTGATAGAAAAGGGTAAGGCAAGAAAGGGAGCAGGGGCAGGAGGAAGAAAAATATGGAATAGAAAGAAAAACAGGCTGGAAAAAGAAAGGTGGAGAAAGGACAAGACAAAGGAAAACACCACCATATAGTAACAAAATAGACTTGGCATCTTTGAATAATACTATGAGTCTTCATTAAATGCCCATCCTTAAATGTTATTTTAAAATACAGTTGACCCTGGAACAATGGAGGAGTTAGAGGTGGCTTACACCTGTGTAGGTGACCCCTAATCCATGCACATCGGAAATTAACTTCACAGTCAGCACTCTGTGCCCAGTCTCACATGCACACATTCAACCAACCACAGATCGTTAGTACAGTTACATATTTATTAAAGGAAAATTCACATAGAAGTGAACCCACAAAGTTCAAAGCTATGTTGTTCAAGGGTCAACTGTACACCATCTATTTTGCAAACATTTCATGTTATGCCCATTTTCAGTAAATTTTAGGCTGGCTGAATGCCTAAACATGCTTTGGACCCATAGATAATAAAAAGAGGTTAACACTCTAGTTTCTTTTATGACAAATTGTTACTAAAAACCTCTTCTAATTTAAGAAAAATTTCAGATCTGCACAGTTAAAAAAAAAACACAATAAATCAATATATATCCTGTCCACTGCTTTTGAACAGTGGATAAAAATTTGGTGTCTTTTATTGAGGTATCCTTTTTGGTGCTCAGTCATGTTCAACTCTTTTGTGACTCCATGGACTGTAGCCCCCCAAGCTTCTCTGTCCATCAAACTTCTCAGGTGAGAATCCTGGAGTGGGTAACCATTTCCTTCTACAGGGCATCTTCCTGACCCAGGGATCAAACCCGTGTCTCCTGCATTGGCAGGCAGATTCTTTACCACTAGCACCACCTGGGATTACCAATAGAGCTAAAGTTCAACTCATCATCCCTTTAAACTAGACTAATTTACCAGGAGACCCTCTTTGAAGTTTGGTGTGCATCACTCTCTTGTAGTCTCAGTGCCTCTCTAGGTCTTCCTGCTTTACTACAACTTTGGTGGTGCTGGTTTAGCCACTAAGTCGTGTCTGACTCTTAAGAGACCCCATGGACTGTAGCCCGCCAGGCTTCTCTGTCCATGGGATTTCCCAGGCAATAATACCGGAGTGGGTTGCCATTTCCTTCTCCAGGGGATCTTCCCAATTCAGGAATCAAATCCAGGTCTCCTGCATTGGAGGCAGATTCTTTACCAATTGAAAGTCACTGCAAGGAAAGTCACTGCAACTTTGGACAATCCAAATCCATCTAGATAACAGAGGTGGTCTCAGTAATTTATTCATGCTGCCCTCTCCTCTTCTAATGCACTCCACCATAAGGATTTGTGTTTATAGCTTTGACCTTTAGTACAACCACCTAGTATGTCCCTGTAATTCTTCCACTATCATTAAAGTAAGGATAAATATATAAAATTTTATATTATGCCCTTTTATGATTTATATATTTCATTCTTACTATTCAGTTCAGTCGCTTATTTGTGTCCAACTCTGAGACCCCATGAATCACAGCACGCCAGGATTAGTCAGTGTATTTGGAGTCTAATTTGTCTTTACATGATAACTGTATGTATCTCTACCCTGATCCTTCATGGATTTGTAGGTCTTAAAGTGTTTACCAGGAGTAGGAAATGGAAACCCACTCCAATAACTTGCCTGGACATTCGATGGACAGAGGAGACTGGAGGGCTACAGTCCATGGGGTCACAAAGAGTCAGACATGACTGAGTGACTAAGCACAAGGTGTTACTATCACGGAACACTCTCTCCCTTTTCTTTCTAGGTTGTTTGTATACCGGCAGCACATTGCAGGCACTGTTAGATGTGTGTTGAATAAATTAATGCACAAAGCATATTGCATAAATGAATGAATGAATCAATCCATCAAAATCTATAACAAATATTCATAAAGCCAGAACCTAAATTCAAGATTTCTCAGACCAACTTCACAGTACTTTCCACTTATCCAAATTAAATATCAAAACAGACTATAGGTGTCTGAATATACTATTGTTAGGTTAGAAAGGAAAAAATGTTATACCAGATTAAGATGTCAGATTTTTTCTTAGCATGTCCTCATCCTGTATTTTATATAATTTTAGGGCACAGAAAAATGCATAGCTGAAATTCTACATCAGTTAGTATCAAATGATTCCAATATGTTTTTAAGATTTTGGTTTCAGGAGTGAAACAAATGGATCATGGAGAATGAATGCAGTAGATCATTACACAAGCGATCAGTCAGCATCTTTGCCTACGCATTAAGGTTACTGAGTGAACAGCTCAGATTTATAATAGCCGAATTTCATGCCAGCGTAAAAACCACAACCTACCCTGAGTTATCACGAGACATCAAAAAGAAAGTATGGTGATAATATATCCATCCAATTGCTACATAAACGGAAACACTGTAAGAAAGGTGGCTGAACACCTTGATAACCTAATTCATAATGTCTCTAAAAAGCCATACGATGATTTAGGGGAAATAATGAATGCCAGATAAAGATATATATAATTTAAGAAATATATGTATCATACATATTTAAGTCTTGAAACTCAAGCACTGTATTAGATTTGTCTAGAATTGTCTACTAAAAGCTAAAATGTTCTGATTTTTTCTGCTGTCAAGACATCTTTACACAGTTTTATTAAAGTTACTAAGTTTGAAAATTTATCTTCCCCAAATTTTTCTAAAGAGAATTTCAGATGCAGCGATACTACACTGGCTTTCAAGACAGACAAACCAGACTTAAAATGTTACCCTAGGTAAATTAATTTCTCTGAAGTTCAGTTTTCTCAGTACATAAAATTGGCATAATTACACTGCAGCAAAACCAGGGCAGTATGTTCACCAAAACCAGAGTCATTTTTATCTTGGGAAGACTGGCTGCCTAAATTTATCAACCTCCATTATGGTAAGTTTGGGGTATGAGACTCAACTGGTCAATGAAACACTGGGGAAAAGTAAATAAGCCATTAATAAGCCTGGTCTTATTTCCTAAAATTCATTGGAAGGACTGATGCTGAAGCTGAAACTCCGATACTTTGGCTACCTGATGCGAAAAACTGACTCATTTGGAAAGACCTTGATGCTGGAAAAGATTGAAGGCAGGAGGAGAAGGGGACAACAGAGCATGACATGGTTGGATGGCATCACCGACACAATGGACATGAGTTTGAATAAACTCCGGGAGTTGCTGATGGACAGAGAGGCCTGGCCTGCTGCAGTCCATGGGGTTGTGAAGAGTCGGACATGACTGAGCAGCTGAACTGAACTGATTTCCTAAAACGTCCTTTTTAATGTTTCATATGCAGCACTAGTGGAAAAGAACCTGCCTGCCAATGGAGGAGACAAAACAGATGAGGGTTGGATCCCTGAGTCAAGAAAATTCCCCTGGAGGAGGGCATGGCAGCCCACTCCAGTCTTCTTGCCTGGAGAATCCCATGGAGAGAGGAGCCTGGCAGGCTACAGTCTATGGGGTCGAAAAGAGTCGGGCATGACTGAAGTGACTCAGCACAGCACAGCACATACTCCTTTCACCTGCTAATCAGTCTTCTTGTATAGACCTCAAGGTCATTGAGGGTGGTAGAATCATAAGATAGAAGAAGCCTAGATTCTGAATAATTCTAATGAGTAGAACTTTCTTGTTCAGGCCTCCACATCAGGCCAACCCCCACTGACCTATACTGGACTGTGACGTAAGGATATTTTACTGAGTTGAGCCACTAATATGCTGTGAACATTTATTACGGCAGTAAGCCTACTCTAACTAATACAAAAATCTATTTTAAAGAGCAAGTGAGGGGTAAAATAAATTAATGACTGTAAGAACCTTGATGGTGGTGGTTTAGTCACTAAGTCGTGTCTGACTCTCGTGAACCCAGGACTGTACCCTGCCAGACTCCTCTGTCCATGGGATTGATTTCCCAGGCAAGAATACTGGAGTGGGTTCCTTCTCCAGGGGATATTCCCAGCCCAGGGACTGAACCCAGTCTCCTGCACTGCAGGCAGATTCTTTACCAACTGAGCTCCACCTTAAGGCAGTTTAATAGAGTATCTGGAACTTACTATGAGGTCAGTTCTCCTTCGTCTGTTTAGCAGGGTAATCCAAACATATCCAGACTCTACATTTCATTTTTTTTTTTTTTAACATTCTTTAGCCTATGGATTCTGCACTCATCTCACAAGCTAGTAAAGTAATGCTCAAAATTCTCCAAGCCAGGCTTCAGCAATACATGAACCATGAATTCCAAGATGTTCAAACTGGTTTTAGAAAAGGCAGAGGAACCAGAGATCAAATTGCCAACATCCGCTGGATCATCGAAAAAGCAAGAGGGTTCCAGAAAAACATCCATTTCTGCTTTACTGACTATGCCAAAGCCTTTGACTGTGTGCATCACAATAAACTGTGGAAAATTTTGAAAGAGATGGGCATACCAGACCACCTGACCTGCCTCTTCAGAAACTTGTATACAGGTCAGGAAGCAACAGTTAGAACTGGACATGGAACAACAGACTGGTTCCAAATAGGAAAAGGAGTACGTCAAGGCTGTATATTGTCACCCTGCTTATTTAACTTATATGCAGAGTACATCATGAGAAACGCTGGTCTGGAAGAAGCACAAGCTGAAATCAAGATTGCCAGGAGAAATATCAATAACCTCAGATATGTAGATGACACCACCCTTATGGCAGAAAGTGAAGAGAAACTCAAAAGCCTCTTGATGAAAGTGAAAGTGGAGAGTGAAAAAGTTGGCTTAAAGCTCAACATTCAGAAAACTAAGATCATGGCATCCAGTCCCATCACTCCATGGCAAATAGATGGGGAAACAGTGTCAGACTTTATTTTTAGGGGCTCCAAAATCACTGCAGATGGTGACTGCAGCCATGAAATTAAAAGGCGCTTACTCCTTGGAAGGAAAGTTATGACCAACCTAGATAGCATATTCAAAAGCAGAGACATTACTTTGCCAACAAAGGTCCATCTAGTCAAGGCTAAGGTCTTTCCAGTAGTCGTGTATGGATGTGACAGTTGGACTATAATGAAGAATTGAGGCTTTTGAACTGTGGTGTTGGAGAAGACTCTTGAGAGTCCCTTGGACTGCAAGGAGATCCAATCAGTCCATCCTAAAGGAGATCAGTCCTGGGTGTTCATTGGAGGGACTGATGCTGAAGCTGAAACTCTAATACTTTGACCACCTGATGCAAAGAGGTGACTCATTTGAAAAGACCCTGATGCTGGGAAAGATTGAGGGCAGGAGGAGAGAAGGGGATGACAGAGGATGAGATGGTTGGATGGCATCGCTGACTCAATGGACATGGGTTTGGGTGGACTCTGGGAGTTGGTGATGGACAGGGAGACCTGGAATGCTGCCGTTCATGGGGTCACAAAGAGTTGGACATGACTCAGCGACTGAACTGAACTGACCCTATGGATTCTTGACCCTTTTCCAATTATGTGTAAAAAAAAAAAAAAAATACCTTCTGCAGATAATAATTAACTTCACAGTGATAGTGTACAGTTGTTTTTTAAAGGCTATTTTCTATTATTAAAATCATCACTTCTTTTTACCTTTTCATCCAACACTTTTTTACACAGACAGATAGCTTGAAATATGGTTTGGGGAAATAATGTGATACACAATGTCATTTGAATGTATGCCATAATATTTATACCCTAACATGAAATTATTTTTGGGTGCATTAGGACAAATCTATGACTCACAGAAAGTTTGTGTAATTATAACAAAGTACGCAAGGGACAGCCAGTAGACTGCCCTCTTGCACCTACAGAAAATGAGGGGGACAGCAGAATGCCTGTTGATAACTTAATTGCTATTAAAATGTGTGAGGTGATTCCAAAATAAATCAGGATGATCTGGTCTTTTTTTTTTTTTTTTAATTCCTCTTTAGCAAAACCCATTTTAAAGTGGGGTGGGCGTAAGCAGTGGTGGAGTGAAGCCATCGATCTAGGCTAAGGGAATTTATGACCCAAAACTCCCTAAAATTTGTTTTGAATTACCCTGTGCACATTTCACACTTTGAAATGAGCGTCTGAGGAGTTTTATACATATAGATATATTTGTTGGCTTCCTGACATTAATTCAAGTCTTTTTACAGGGTTATTTGCAAAAGCTTTATGGCTGTGACCTCTGCCTTCAGAATACAAATGTTCCTGAAAATCTGGACACAACTTTGAAAACCAAGAATCAGTATCACTTTGCCACTGGCTCTCATTGTTTAAGTCTCCCTTTTACTGCACGCCTACTGTGAACCAATCTTGTGGAGAACTCTGCATGTGCTATTTTATACACTCCTCGTGACAACCCTATGAGGCTGATAGCAACATCAATCACTACACTGCACAGGAGAAAACTAGACTTAAAAGAGGTTCAATCACTGCTCTTGACCCTAAAGCCCAAGAGCTTTCTGGTCTAAGCGAGTCTTGTCAATAATGAGCACAGAGATAACAGATACGTTATGGTATGCATCCGCTGTCACTGCAAAACTGCCCTTTCCACTCTATCACTAACAGTGTGAGTGTGTTTTCCTATCTGTAGATCTCTCTTCCTGCCACTCATCTCCTCCAGGCTTGGCAGTGGATAGTAGGTCCATTTACTGTGTATATGTGGTAAGAAAACATTTTCCTTAGCTTCATGGAACATTGGTTATTAAATCAGAACCAACTCCAAAACTGCCTGCAGCCTTGGAGACTGTCCTAGCCTTTTTGCTCATTACCACTCAGCATCTTATTCTCACCAAGCCACTTCCAGCTGTCTGTTCCCGTTGAAGAGATGCTCTGATCCCCCCACATGATTCTTATTAAGTTCCTTATCTCATCCTCCAGAGGCAATGCCTGAGGCAACGCCTGAGGCAACGATGTGAACGCCACAAGTCAAAATGTATACAATTGGTTAGAAGTTAAAAAGCAGCCAACCTAGGGCTGCACACTGAATTGGTCATAATTAAAGTGAATGGTTTTAAGACCTAAAATTTCAAGTGTTGCCTTCACATCTTTGAGCCTCACAGGACCACAAGGGCCTCACCATGCATTCCCTCTACTCTCAATAGATCTATACCCTGACCCAATACCCAATGGGGAAGGCTTCTCATCTGGCAACTTAACCCACCAGCCAGATTAGCTTCACTCCACCTGGTCCTCAACCCAATAAGTTTCAATCTGCTGCCAACCCATGGAGTTGTTCCAATAATTCAATTACACACTCGTGCAGGGATCAGAGGGTACCCCACCCTCCTGTTACTACAAAGAGTGTCTCCAACAGCCCTTTCTTCTCTCTTTGTATGGCTCAGCATGGTGTGCAGTGTACTCTCCCCCCACCCACGCCATGAGAGTGCCTAATAAACTACTGTAAAGTTCACCTGTCAAATGCCAGGCGTCATATATTCAGCCATCTCAGACTATGGTGGAAAAAAGGTGAATTCATCAACAAGGTGAATAAGAGATGATCAAACCATTGGTTCCTGGTATTTACATATTTCAGAAGCACATTTGGAGGGGGAAAGGCCCACAATAACTTATTATTTATGATTAGTTCATGATTAAGTACACTTTAACTGCCAAAATGAGAAAAGACAATCTTAGAATAAAAACAGTCCTTTAAATTGAACAGTTAGGTTGAACAGTTAAATCTAGTCTCACAGAAACCCACTACACTGCCTTTATTTTTCTCTTTGTGTTACACATTGGTGAAAGGTTGAAGAGAGACGAGCATGGTCTGGAGACAGACGTGTGATCAACACTGGATCACGTGTCTAGAGTCATCCACTATGAACTGGAAATAAACTGACTCTGCTGCTACTCTTGTTTATACCTGCATAAGACATTTTCCTAACAGTTGCCAAGTTTTGGTAAAAGAAAGGATACAACGTTTGGGCTACTGTTAGCACCAAATCAAATGTTCAGTCAACCTGAGGATCTTCTCTAAGACCCGTGGCTACAACAACCAAATCATTGAGTATTTTACTTTTTATCAATACTGCCTTGAACTTGGTCCACTCTGCTTATTCCATGTGGAGACTGATGTACCTGTTTTTTTGTTTTTTTTTTTTTTTTTTGACAATCTGATTGATTTAATGCATTGATTTTTAAACATACATATTCCAACAGTTGCAAATTTTATTTTATTTTTTTTTAATTTTATTTTATTTTTAAACTTTACATAATTGTATTAGTTTTGCCAAATATCAAAATGAATCCATCACAGGTATACATGTGCTCCCCATCTTGAACCCTCCTCCCTCCTCCCTCCCCATACCATCCCTCTGGGTCGTCCCAGTGCACTAGCCCCAAGCATCCAGTATCGTGCATTGAACCTGGACTGGCATCTCGTTTCATACATGATATTTTACCTGTTTAATTCGTGTGAATAATTAAATGTGACATTTAGAACTCAGACCAGAAGTCTTTGGCACAAAATCAAACATCTCATTAGGGCCTGGGCAAGGTTACTCTAAAAGCTGCTCATGGAAACTGTCTAACGTGATAAACAATACAGGATTAGTGAAATGAGTACGTGTGCTCAGTCCCTCAGTCGTGTCCGACTCTTTGAGACCCCATGGGCTATAGCCCGCCAGACTCCTCCATCCATAGCATTTTCCAGGCATGAATACTGGAGTGGGTTTCCATTTCCTTCTACAAAGGATCGTCCCAACCCAGGGACTGAACCCCTTTCTCCTGCATCTCCTGCATTTACAGAGGGACTTTTTACCACTGAACCACCTGTGAAGCCCATTAGTTAGTTAAATACATTTTGATAAAATTATATTCTGGAAAAGTACATAATCATCAAAAAGAATAATATATATCTATGTGTGTTACTATGAAAAGATATTCTTAAAAGGTTGCAAATTTGAGGATGAGATACACAGTATGTCCAACTGTGTAAGAGAAAAAGATTATATATTAATATATGTTTATATATATGCATAAAATTTTCCAAAAAATAGAAATGGTTAAAATGTCACCTCTTTAGCAACAGACAAAAAAAGACCAATTAAGGATTTACTTACAAACATCAGCAGTGTAGCCAGTCAGAGGTTGATTAAACAATGTCCAACAGTTTAGATTTTAGATTCATAAAGTAGCAAAAGTGACATTTTCTTATGAAAATATAAAAGGCTAAACTAGAGTATTAGTCTAAGAGAGGTCCATCTAATCCCTCAAAGAGCTAGAATAATAAGGAAAGGTTAGTGTGTTACTCCAGAGAAGGCAATGGCACCCCACTCCAGTACTTTTGCCTGGAAAATCCATGGACAGAGGAGCCTGGTAGGCTGCAGTCCATGGGGTCGCTAAGAGTCAGACACAACTGAGCAACTTGACTTTCACTTTTCACTTTCAGGCATTGGAGAAGGAAATGGCAACCCACTCCAGTATTCTTGCCTGGAGAATCCCAGTGATGGCGGAGCCTGGTGGGCTGCCGTCTATGGGGTCGCACAGAGTCAGACACGACTGAAGTGACGTAGCATAGCATAGCATAGTGTGTTATTCGGAGAAGGCGATGGCACCCCACTCCAGTACTCTTCCTGGAAAATCCCATGGACGGAGGAGCCTGGTGGGCTGCAGTCCATGGGGTCGCTGACAGTCGGACACAACTGAGCGACTTCACTTTCACTTTTCACTTTCTTTCATTGGAGGAGGAAACGGCAACCCACTCCAGTGTTCTTGCCTGGAGAATCCCAGGGACGGGGGAGCCTGGTGGGCTGCCGTCTATGAGGTTACACAGAGTCGGACACAACTGAAGCAACTTAGCAGCAGCAGCAGCAGTGTGTTACTAGCCTAAATGCAGTTACCAGAGAAGACAATGGCACCCCACTCCAGTACTCTTGCCTGGAAAATCCCAGGGACAGAGGAGCCTGGTGGGCTGCAGTCTGTGGGGTTGCTAAGAGTCGGGCACGACTGAGCGAATTCACTTTCACTTTTCAGTGTGTTACTAAAAAGGACTTTTTAATCTATGGTAATGCTTTAACTGCTACTACCTGGAAAGCTCATATATTGGAAGTTCAATATTGGACATGAAGACACTGCAGAGAAGAACGGCTGCATGGCACATGCACACCATCTGAATTTGTATAGCTTTAGAACAATATGGCCAACAAGACAGATTTTGCTGCATCGTGTAACTCTCAATTATTGTAATTAAGGACCCTGTTAGGAGAGCATCTTCATTATTGTCCATTTAAACATTTAAGACAATATAGAACAAAAAATTTACTTTTAACTAAGAAGCTAATGTGGGCAAATATTCTAAAAATACAAACTCAGCTAAGAGCAATCCAGATTCATGATAGCAAGATCATATCAACCAAGTAACTTGGGCATCATCTGTCATGGACAATTTGTTATTATAGTCATCTCTAGGTTTCCACCGGCTTCCCTGGTGGCTCAGACGGTAAAGACTCAGCCTGCAGCATAAGGGATCCCTGGGTAGGGAAGATACCCTGGAGAAGGAACTGGCAACCCACTCCAGTATTCTTGTCTGGAGAATCCCACAGACAGAGGAGCCTGGTGGGCTACAGTCCATGAAATCCCAAAGAGTCGGACATGACTGAGCAGCTAACACTTGGTCACTAGGTATCCACTGCATGGAGGCCATGCTTGTAGCTCTTCAATTTTTAGTAATAAGTACCTAATTCTTCTTTGGGTTACCAACTAATGTGTAACAAATCACTCAAAATTTCCTGCAGTAGAACACTACCAGTTTATCATTCTCAGAGAGTCTATGATTCAGGCATGTGCACAACCCACAGGCGAGATGACTTGATCCTGCTCCATGGCATTTAGGACTAGAATCTTCTGGAACAAAAGTCAGTAAACTTCTCTCTTTAAAATGCCAGAGGATAAATATTTACAGCCTTGTGGTTCACAAACAATGCCTGCTGCATTTTGTGTTTTTCTACTTATAATTTATTTTAAAATAAATTTTAGCTCACAGGTGTCACAAGAGCAGCCTGCAGGCTAGATTTGGTTCACACACTATAAGTCAGCCAAGCCCTAACCTGGAAATGTTTACATCATCATATTTAGCACCTAGACTGGGACAACCGAAAGGCTAGATTCAGTTGAGACTGAACCAGAGCATCTACACAGAATCTCTCTAGGTGGCTTGGGTTTTTCACAGCCCCGTAGCTGAGTTGAGATGGAGTGTCCTGACAGCAAGCGTTCCAAAAGTATGAGGAGAAACCTGTATGTTTCCTCTTCAACAAACTCCAAAGTTCACCCAGTATTACTTCACTGTATTTCAATCATAACAAGTGAGTCACAGAAATCAACCTTGTAAATTCAAAGGCAAGATAATCAGACTCCACGTCTTGTTGCTCACATTACACTGGACCATGTGAGATGGGAGATACTGTGGTGGCCACCTTTGCAAACTCAGTCTGCCAGAACCCTTCTACGATTCACAAACTATATATGCATATAGATATACACAGGTCAGTATTTGCACACAAGACTATGGTAACATTGTACAGTCAGGTTTCTTATGTATTTCTGACTGCCTGAATCCTCCCTTATGAATTCTGTTGCACACAGAACAAAATCATTGTATGGTCGTAATATCCCCTTTTCGGTAATGGAAACTACAACCTATACTTTAGAAGTGAACATACAGCGTTACCATCTAAAACCTTCTAGACTCCCAGAAGTATTTGCTACATATTCCCACTTTGAAGATCCAAATTACAACCAGCACGTAGACTAAGGGAAAATGCAAATAAACAGGTAACTGAGAATACAAGAAGAAATTTTAAAATGCAAGCAAGCTTATTGCTTGGAAAAGGCTTCCCTAGTGACTCAGTGGTAAAGAATCCATTTGCCAGTGTAGGAGCCCTGGGTTCAATCTCTGGGTCAGAAAGAGCCCCCTGGTGAAAAAAATGGCAACCCACTCCAGTATTCTTGCCTGAGAAATCTCATGGACAGAGGAGTCTGTTGGGCTAGCGTCCACTGGGTCACAAAGAGTCAGACACAAAGTAGCAACTAAACAACAACAATAATCATTACCATCCTCCCGCATATAAATTTTCTACTTAATTATTTTCAGGAGAGTATCTGTGTTAAGTAGGAATCAGAAGTACATGACAAGAGGTAGAATTTTAAAGCAAGGTTTGTCTGGGGAAATCGCTTTCCAGCTCTTCTTTTCCACAGACACTAGAAATAGGGAATATCCTCAAGTCAAATAAAGCCTTCTTTCACGTAGATGTACTTTACATCATGTGCAGCAATATGTAAGCCTCATTTTTTTTTTTATAGTGAACAGTTACCGCACGGCCACTCAGTTTTTATGAGACATTTTTTTAATTTGGAACATAAATTAAATATTTATGCCAGAGTGGCCAAAATGAAGACAGATAGCTCTAGCAAACAATTCTCTTAATAAAATTCAATCACTGTGATGCAAACTGCTGTCAAAAGGGTAAATGCAAGTTAACTTTTTAAAAAGTTTTGCTTCATGACCCATGGAATTAATAACTCATGTCATGAACACTGAAAATGGAATGCATCTTTACATTTTTGTACTCCTTTGTGTTCCTGCAAGTGTTTTTTAATTTATTTAATGTCCATCTTTCTTGCAAGGGGTCCTTTCAAAGTTAAAAATATAATTATATTTTCCCAGCTAATTAAAATGTCAATCATTTATTTTGGCATATTAAGTATAATGGCTGTTACCCAAGTTTTCTTTTCATTTAGATTCTGATTATTTTGTCATGTCACTCAAAAATCTATGCTTTGCAACTTGTCCAAGATTTTTTCCCCTCATTAGCATAAAACATCTTAGAGTCCTGCTGGTAGTGCTTTATCTAGTGCATGAAATGATTGGGATAATAAACAGCTGGAAACCAAAATGTTATACACTGGCAGGGAAATAAATGAATATAAACTTTCTTCTCTACCACCCCTTGTAATTTTGTATATTGAGTTTCAGAATTAAAAAGTTCCAGAAATGCATACTGGAAGATTGTCTATTAGACTCTTTTCTTCTTCCTCTATTCTCAATTATTATTATCATTTTTACCAGTTCTGATTTTCTACTTCTTTTCTCTATCCTCATTGTCTACTTTCTCCCTAAGATGAGGTGCTCTTTTTAAATTTATTTAATGTCCATGTTTCTTACAAGGGCTCCTTTCAAAGTTAAAAATATAATTATATTTTTTTCATCTAATTAAAATGTCAATCATTTATTTTGGCATATTATGATGAATATAATCTCTCTAAATGTATAACTCCTAAATGATATCTAAAATCGTGGCCAGCTTTAGTATTCCTGACTTTAAAAAACTTCTCAATATAATCCAGAGGTTCTAGGATAGCAAATATGTTAGAGGAACAGGTGTAAAGGGCATATTTTTGTTCTCTTTCTCTTTACTCATGACAGTATTTTATCATTTTCTTATTTCTGCATCCTTTCTTTTGTCTTCTCCATTTCCTACCAAGCTACAAACACAGTTCTCCTTTTACATAGCTCATTTTTATTTTAAAGCAACTAAAATGTTATGAAGTCACATACAGATATGTGTGTGTGTATAATTATTTCATCTTTTCTTAGTTTTTGTGTTTTTTTTTCTGAATCATCTGTCTCACCATTTCTCTTCAGGTTATTTTCCATTCAGGGAAAGAGAGTAAAAGAGCACATGAAGAAAATATTTGTATATTTAAGGTCTTGTTTGAAGCTCCTGTGTTTAGCTCTTCTGAAAATGACACCTTTGCTTTGGAGGAGACTACTATCTGGAAGAAAAATACCAACCTACCTGCTGTGTAATTGCTGAGCTATTACAGGGATTGAAAATGAGCAGGAATGTTGACAAGTCTTCAACTGCTAGCCACGGCTAGAATTTTGACATTGAGATGAAAAAGCATAAAACCATTACTGATCTGCGAAGAAATAAGGCGATTTCTGACACATGAGATGCTCCTAACTGCTCGTGGACAACTTAACCTCAAGCGTTATCACTCCTCAAGAACGGATACATGTATATGTATGGCCGAGTCCCTTCTCTGCTTGCCTGAAACTATCACAACCATGTGAATCAGCGATACCCCCATATGAAATAAAAGTTTAACAGAAGTTTAAAAAAAGCTTAAATTTTTTTCAAAAAAGTTATCATCCCTAATTTCTATAAAATATGACTGAATATGGTTTAGGCAAAAAATAAAGCACTAAGACCATGAATAATATATTAATATTGGAGAGGTACTCTTTACATGATCAATATAAAACTGCTAATTTACTCACTTATGTTACTTATGTACAATACCAATAATGTGGTCTAGAAAATAAGATACAACTATATGTCAGGAAACATATAACTGGTTCTCCTCAAAAGTCTGTGATTTGGAACAGTGTCTGTTTTGGAGAACAGCTGTAACCTGAGATGAATGCCAATGTACCAGTACTTTTTTCCTCAAAATATCTCAGGAGTGGCTGCTCCCCTTTTTAATTCAACTCTACCCTGGCATACACATGCTTAGAGGTGAAACTGAGCAGATGTCTTGGCAAGCTGTACTCTGGTTTATGGACATCTTGTATAAGCCAACTGACCTCAAGAATGGTCTCCTTGCATCCCTACAGAAATATTCAAGAATTAGGGCATTCAGAGTTTAGACTGATTTGGCCAGGAGGTTTGGTCACACTCAGTCACAATTTCCAAACTAGAAACCATTCAGTATTAAAGAAGGCAGATACACTTTGTTTAGAATAGCCTCGGGACTCAGGTCAATTCTGAGAGAATCTAACAGGAACTCTTTTGTCTGAACAGTTTCCAAATCAAATTCAACAGCTATAGTGTGCATGCTACAAATGTCTGTCTCTCTTAAATAGGAAATCAGTTCCATCCCATGATATGGATTCAGTAACTGACAGGTATGAAATTAATTATTCTATTATATTGTCTTCTATGAAGAAAATTGGATATTTCTTGGTTGCCCACCTTTAAAGCCTTTATTTATACAATCACCTCCTGAGAATATTCAATAAATCTCATTGGCTGTATCTTCTTATTCAAAAAGTAAGCTAACTGAGCAAAATATTTATTACAATACTTTTCAAAGACAAAGGGAGCAGTAAATATAAATATGGCTGAAGATTCAAACTAAAAAGTATTTTAGGTTATTTATGTTATTGATTACTTGAATTTCATGTAGACCTTTAAGGTCTTCACAGTTTTGCTGGGTACATAAATGGATCAATATAAGACTATCACATAGCAGGTACTCAGACAGTATGCACTGAATTTTTTAGTTCAAGAATTACAGAGGAGGAAATCAAGACGTTAGAATAATGGGATGCAGAGCTCACATCCCCTCCCGCCATGAACACAGCAAAAATATATCCAAGTGTGGAGTATTTTCACTGAAAACAAAATGAAGACTGGCAGAAAAATTGTTTTTTTTTTCTTTGCCAAAAAATCAGAAAGTTTATTTTTTTTTAATTTTAATTTTTTAATTTTATAATATTGTATTGGTTTTGCCATATATCAAAATGAATCTGCCACAGGTATACAGGTGTTCCCCATCCTGAACCCTCCTCCCTCCCCGTACCATCCATCTGGGTCATCCCAGTGCACCAGCCCCAAGCATCCAGTATCGTGCATTGAACCTGGACTGGCGACTCATTTCATATATGATATTATACATGTTTCAATGCCATTCTCCCAAATGATCCCACCCTCTCCCTAGAAAGATGGTAACAATAACCCTGTATATGAGACAGCAAAAGAGACACTGATGTATAGAACAGAAAAATTCTTATACAACCAAATCTATAAGAAATATCCACACAGAACCCAGTAGGAATGGAAGTGAAGTAATCAGGTCGGAACCTGCACAGTTAGAAGGGGACACACAAGAGGTGATTACACATGCTCAGAGATCCTCCCTGGGGAGTGAGCAGTTTGAAACACATACTGGGATCCCAAACTGTGAAGTCCCGCACAGAAGGCTGAGTGCTCTTACCTGGTTTGAAAACCAATGGGTATGACATCAAGGATATAAGAAACTTAGACTCCACCCATGACAAACAGGTACTTGCTTGCTTACTCCTGAAACAATGCCAAGGAAGCAGACCGAGACTGCTGGGAACTCTGAACCAGTGAGTATCCCAGCCCAAGCCACATTTCTGCTCTGGCTCCTCTTGCCCCATAGTACAGATCCAAAGAAGGGCAAAGGCTGTCCCAGCCAAGAAGAATGTGTAACTACAGGGCCTGGAGACAGCTTAGACACAGCATAGCATCCAAACAGGGCAAAGGCAGCCATCATTGACACTCATAAAGGCCAACATAAAGGTCAAAGACTAGTCTGGTGCTCTGACTGGTGCTGGGAATAGCTCAGCAGTTGCCCCAGCCGACACCAAGCATCTCTTCAGGCCCTTCTTGATGCACAGTGCAGCTGAGAAGAGTACACATTCCTAGGATTTGAGCCTGATCAGACCCAACACTCAGGGCTTCTGCTCCAGCAGTGCGGAACCTGAGCCTACCTCAGGTAGGGTGGGGGTTTAACCCCTGAGAAAGGCAGAAGTGTTGGCTCACACCTGACTCTAGTTATAGCCCTTCCATCTCCAGCCCCACCAGTTACCAAGACAATAGCTGCAGGACACTGTGGGGGAGACAAGATCCATGCTTACTTCAAGTCCAGCTCTCCCACCCAAGCCACTGTAAACGTGCAGACTTTACAGGAATGCTCTCACATAAAAACACCCCTTCCAGATCAAGGTAGGTAAGTGTTTCCCCTAAATTTCACAGAGAAAGTGAAAGTTAAGCAAAATGAGAAGACACATGATTTTGTTTCTAATGGAGTAACAAGGAAAGAAAACTGAAAAAATAGCTAATTTAACAGAGATAATTTACCAGATAAATTATTCAAAGGATTAGTAATAAGAACACTAAATTATGGGTAATAATAGATGAAGAATGAGGAAATATAAAATATGAAAAAGAACCAGTCTAAACTGAGGAATACAATAACTGAAATGAAAAAAAAAAAAAAAAACAGAAGGAATTAACAACAGAGTTAGGTAATACAGAAAAATATGTAAGTGATGTAGAAGACGGAAAAATGGAAACTGCCCAAACAGAACTCAGTAAAAAAATTCTGAAAAATGAGAACAGTTTAAAGGGAGTTCTATGAAAATAACAAGCATACCAACATTCTCATTAGCGAGGTCCCAGAATGAGGAGAGAGTAAAGGGTTGAAAATATATTTGATGAAATTATGGCTGAAAACTTCAAATCTGATGAAGGAAAGAGATATTCAAGTACAGAAAGCACAAAGAGTCCCAGACAAGATGAACTTAAAGAGACTCACGTGAAGAAATACCATAATTAAAATAGCAACAATAAAAACTCCCAGCAAAGTAATGTTGAGGAGCACACAGTTTCATAGAAAAGTTTAACCAAACATATAAAAAAGAGCTAGTACCTATCCTCTGAAACTATGCCAAAATATTGAAGAGGAAGGAATACTCCTTAATTCATTCTATGAGGCCAGCATTATTCTGATACCAATACCACACAAAGATACCACAAAAAAAAAAAAAAAAAAAAGAAAGAAAGAAAATTGCAGGCCAATATCACTGATAAACACAGATGCAATTATCCTCAAGAAGATATTAACAAACTGAATCCAACAATATTTAAGTGGGATTATACACCATGATCAAGTGGGATTTACTTCAGGGATGCAAAGATGGTCGAGTATCTACAAATCAATGTGATAAATGACATAAACACTTGATCTGAGGCAAAAGGCCAAGAAGCAATATACCATATTAACAAAAGAATAAAAATCACATGATCATCTCAATAGATAATGTATTTCACAAAAATACATCTAACATGATAAATCTCCCAAAGCTGGGAGAAAATGAACATATGTCAACATAACAAAGTTCATTTATAATGAATCTATAGCTAACATCCTACTCAAAGGTTAAAAGCTGAAAGCTTTTCCTCTAAAAACAGGACAAGACAACAAGGCCCACCTTTTCCATGTTTATTCAACATAGTGTTAGATGTCCTAGCCACAGGAATCAGACAAGAAAATTAAAAGGAATTGAAATGGGAAAGAGAGAAGTAAAACTATAAGTGTTTGCAGAAGACATCATAACTATGCATAGAAAATCCTAATGTATCCACCAAAAATTATTATAACTAATACATGAATTCAGCAAAGTGGCAGAATACAAAACATACCAAAATTTGTTTTTCTATACAGTAATAACTAACAGAAAGAGAAAGCAAAAAAGTGATTCCATTTAAAATTAAATCACCAAGTATACTTAAGAATAAACGTCACTAAGGAGGTAAAAGATCTATACCCTGCAAAGCATAAAACATTGATCAAAGAAGTGAAAGACGATTGGATTCAAGGACTCGAGGAATTAATCTTGTTAAAATGTCCATACTACCCAAAGCAATCTACAGATTGAATGCAGTCCCTATCAAAATACCCATGACATTTTTCACAGAACTAGAAAGCATAACCCTAAAATTTATATAGAACCAAGAGAGACACAATAGCCAAAGCAATCTTGAGAAAAAAAGAACAAAGGTGGAGATATTATGCTTCCTGACTTTATACTACAAAACAACAGCAATCAAGCATTATGGTACTGTTCAAAGATCAAGAGAACAGAATAGAGAATCAAAAATAAACCCATGCACCCATGGTCAATTAATCTCCAACAAATGAGGCCAGAATATACAAAACAGAAAAGCCAGCCTCTTCAGTAAGTGATGCTGAGAAAACTGGGCAGTGACACGTAGGAGAATGAAATTAGAACATTTTCTTACACCATATATAAAAACAAACTGAAAGCGAATTAAAGACCTAAGTGTAAGACCTGAAACCATAAAACTCCAGGGTAGAAACATAGGCAGTACACTCTTTAACATAGTTCTTAGAGGTATCTTTTGGGATCTATCTTTTCTGGGAAGGAAAACACAAGCAAAACTAAACAAATGGGACCTAACTGAGGTTAAAAAGCTTTTGTGCCCAAAGGAAACCACTGACAAAATGAAAGGATAACCTACTGGACGGGAGAGAGTATTTGCAAATTGTATGACTGATAAGGGATTAATGGCCAAAATACGTAAACAGCTCATATAACTCAATATCAAAAAAAAAAAAAAAAAAAACTAAAACTGGGTATAAGACCTGAATAGACATTTTTTTTCCCAAAAAAGACATACAGATGGCCAATAGGCACATTAAAAAAATGTTCAACGTCACTAACTAGAAATTCAAATCAAACCACAATGAGATACCATCTCACACCTGTCAGAATGGTTGTCATCAAGATAACAACAAATAACAAATGTTGGCAAGATGCAGAGAAAAGGAAACCCTTGTACACTATTGATGGGAATGTAACTGGCACAGCTATGGAAAACACTGGAGCCACTATGGAAAACAGTATGGAGATACCTCATAAAACTGAAAACAGAACTACCACATGATCCAGCATTTCCACTCCAGGGTATATATTTGAAGTAAACACAAACACTAATTTAAAAAAAAAATCAATGTTCACAGTAGCATTACTTAAAGTAGTCAACACATGAAAGCAGCCTAAGTGTCCAACAAATGGATAAAGAAGTTGTGGCATATTTATATGCAATGGGATATGACTCATCCATAAAAATTATGAGATTTTGCAATTTTCAAAAATATAGATGGACATGGAGGGTATTATGCTTCGTGAAACAAGTCAGAGAAAGACAAACACACTATCACTTACATGTTCAGTTCAGTTCAGTTCAATACTCAGTCGTGTCCGACTCTCTGCGATCCCATGAATCGCAGCAGGCCAGGCCTCCCTGTCCATCACCAACTCCCAGAGTTCACTCAGACTGACGTCCATTGAGTCAGTGATGCCATCCAGCCATCTCATCCCCTGTCGTCCCCTTCTCCTCCTGCCCCCAGTCCCTCCCAGCATCAGAGTCTTTTCCAATGAGTCAACTCTTCCCATAAGGTGGCCAGAGTACTGGAGTTTCAGCTTTAGCATCATTCCTTCCAAAGAAATCCCAGGGCTGATCTCCTTCAGAATGGACTGGTTGGATCTCCTTGCAGTCCAAGGGACTCTCCAGAGTCTTCTCCAACACCACAGTTCAAAAGCATCAATTCTTCGGCGCTCAGCCTTCTTCACAGTCCAACTCTCACATCCATACATGACCACTGGAAAAACCATAGCCTTGACTAGACAGACCTTTGTTGGCAAAGTAATGTCTCTGCTTTTGAATATTCTATCTAGATTGGTCATAACTTTCCTTCCAAGGAGTAAGCATCTTTTAATTTCATGGCTGCAGTCACCATCTGCAGTGATTTTGGAGCCCAAAAAAATAAAGTCTGACACTGTTTCCACTGTTTCCCCATCTATTTCCCATGAAGTGATGGGACCGGATGCCCTGATCTTCGTTTTCTGAATGTTGAGCTTTAAGCCAACTTTTTCACTCTTCTCTTTCACTTTCATCAAGAGGCTTTTTGGTTCTTCTTCACTTTCTGCCATAAGGGTGGTGTCATCTGCATATCTGAGGTGATTGATATTTCTCTCGGCAATCTTGATTCCAGCTTGTGCTTCTTCCAGTCCAGTGTTTCTCATGATGTACTCTGCATATAAGTTCAATAAGCAGGGTGACAATATACAGCCTTGACGAACTCCTTTTCCTATTTGTTTTTTCCAGGATCCAGTGGATGTTGGCAATTTGATCTCTGGTTCCTCTGCCTTTTCTAAAACCAGCAAATAAATAAATTTAACAAATCAGAAACAGATTCATAGATATAGAGAACAAACTAGTTTACCACTGGGGAGAGGAAAGGGGAGAAGGGTAAGATATAGTTAGGAGATTAAGAAATACAAACTATTGAAAAAGCAAGAGAGTTCCAGAAAAACATCTATTTTTGCTTTATTGACTATGCCAAAGCCTTTGACTGTGTGGATCACAATCAACTGTGGAAAATTCTTCAAGAGATGGGAATACCAGACCACCTGATCTGCCTCTTGAGAAACCTATATGCAGGTCAGGAAGCAACAGTTAGAAGTGGACATGGAACAACAGACTGGTTCCAAATAGGAAAAGGAGTACGTCAAGGCTGTATATTGTCACCCTGCTTATTTATCTTCTATGCAGAGTACATCATGAGAAACACTGGACTGGAAGAAGCACAAGATGGAATCAAGATTGCCAGGAGAAATATCAATAACCTCAGATATGCAGATGATACCACCCTTATGGCAGAAAGCAAAGAGGAACTGAAGAGCCTCTTGATGAAATTGAGAGAGAAGAGTGAAAAAGTTGGCTTAAGACTCAACATTCAAAAAATGAAGATCATGGAATCTGGTCTCATCACTTCATGGCAAATAGATGGGGAAACAATGGAAACAGTGACAGAGTTTATTTTGGGGGGCTCCAAAGTCACTGCAGATGATAACTGCAGCCATGAAATTAAAAGATGCTTACTCCTTGGAAGAAAAGACCAACCTAGACAGCATATTGAAAAGCAGAGACCATTATTTTGCTGACAAAGGTCCATCTAGTCAAAGCTATGATTTTTCCAGTAGTCATGTATGCATTGGAGAAGGCAATGGCAACCCAGTCCAGTACTCTTGCCTTTAAAATCCCATGGACGGAGGAGCATGGTGGGCTGCAGTCCGTGGGGTTGCGAAGAGTTGGACACAACCGAAGCCACTTAGCAGCAGTAGCAGCAGCATGTATGGATGTGAAAGCTGGACTATAAAGAAAGCTGAGCACCGAAGAATTGATACTTTTGAACTGTGGTGTTGGAGAAGACTCTTGAGAGTCCCTTGGACTGCAAGGAGATTCAACCAGTCCATCCTAAAGGAAATCAGTCCTGAATATTCATTGGAAGGACTGATGCTGAAGCTGAAACTCCAATACTTTGGCCACCTGATGCAAAGAACTGCCTCATTGGAAAATACTCTGATGCTGGGAAAGACTGAAGGCAGGAGGAAAAAGGGATGAAAGAGGATAAGATGGCTGGATGGCATTACCAACTCTCTGGACGTGAGTTTGAGCAAGCTCTGAGAGTTGGTAAAGGAAGGTGAAGAGTTGGTGAAGGGAAGCCATGGGCTGGCAAAGACTCAGACACAATTGAGCAACTGAACTGAACTGAACTTAAAGACCCAAAGATCAAATAAGTTATCCTCTCAAAGTTTGAGATACTCTGTTTTACAAAGAAGTGAAGCCCGGAAATATACACTGAAGTTTATAAATTAGTATGTGAGTAACACACATTTTTCAAATAAAGTGTACAACATTCAGAGATCCAAAATATATACAAAAACAATTATTTCAAGTTTATTTGAAATGAATAATATCAGTAACACTAAAATTAAGAACGCTTTTACCTCTACAGCTTTTGCATATGACATAAACAGAAAGTAGACCCAGAAAATGACAAGCAGAGCTTTTAGTAAATAAAAATGTGTTCCAGCTGGGCTATCCTTTCCATAACATGGAAAGGAATTTCAAGATCCAGTGGCAAGTTTGCCAGTGCTCAGTGTATTTTCCTATTGGCCCCCTCCCCATCAATTAACTTTCCAAGTCATTTTAATCAAGGCCAAGCTAAAGTACCAGATAAAGAGATCAGAATACAAATTGCCCCTCTAGTTGTCCTCTTTTTATTCCTGTATCCACCTTCTCAACTTACATTGCAATATCTTTATTCACTTACTTTGATTTTTCAATACTATTTGACATAATCTTTTTCTGTCCTTTTTACCTCCTGGAATCCAGGAAATCTCCTTTGGTGTGTTGCTTTTGTTTAGATTTTATGTTTTTGTTTTATCAAAGGTCAGTTATGCCCACATTCAAAGTGCCTATCTTTTGTAGAGATTCTCTGGCCAAAACAATATAACACAATAATGTAATCACTAAAGGACAGTGTAACCCTGAGTATGTGGGATTATGACTGTTCAGCAGAAGAGCAGTGGCAAGAGTAGGAAGTCTGGAAATCTGCAGTCAGGGAATTCAAAGACTAAGGATCTGTATAGGACAGCTGACATTTCTCCAACTAAGCATCTATCACGTGCATGCTCTTTGGAACACCAGAAAGGATGGCTTTGGTGAGCCATTTCAGACTGTCTACCACTTTAAAATGCTAGCTGATTTGAAGGACTTGTGGAGTTAATACTGTGAGATTCAAAGCAGGCCTGTGAATGTGAAATGCTCTTGTCTCTTTTGACTACCACAGCCATGTTTTCTAAAGGTACTTTCCTATGGTGGCAGTGACTTTGCCCATATAAGGCATAGCGACTATCTATTCAAATCAGGCAAACTACAAATCAATCCTAATGTGGGAAGGAGGCATCAATTCAATGACTTATTGGACTGAATACTTTAGTAACAAGAGTTCTACCCACAACCCTTAGCAGACATGGAGAGTTTTTCATTTTTGCTTTGTTTTTTTCCTAGAGAACACACTCAGTTCCAAAGGAAACACAAAGCTTTTTGCACAAAAGAATATTACAAGGAGACTGCTTCCGAGAACAAATCTCAATGATGTGGTATATTTGATATATTATTGTAACTTGATGGTTTTTCAACTAGAATAGAGGAAAGAAAGATCTGTCCTAAATCTCTCTGTCTGGGAAGGCTCTCATAGGAGTCAGTCAACTCCAGGGGCATCTCCTTTACTACCAGGGGTCAATAACTAGAGCTGAAACTCAACTGTGTTGTCATATGGCTCCCTTCCAGTACCCACATGGCAGGGAAAAGTAGAGTATCATTCCAGAATTGAGTATAAAAATAAAATATTCATTTTTCTGAAGTATTTTCTTTATTAAATAATATTTCTCACCTGAGCAATAGGAATGTCCATCAGTGAATGCTGTTGACCACTTTAGAACTTAATCTCTCTTTTAATAGAATTTATATAACATTGCTCAAATTTTTACTCAGTAAGGATCTACAGATTCAAATGAATTATGCTGTACTAAATCTGGGAATTGGGTTTAGTAATGGTCAAAATTAAGATAATCTAATAAGAATATTTTTAAATAAACTGCCCCATGTAAATTAAAAGCTTACAAAGCTAAGAGGAAAAATACTAGTTAGGCTCTCTCCTCCAAAAATTAAAGTACCAGTTAAGTTGTTTCTTATAAAGATTTATTTAAAAACTTTATACAGAAATTCTTTTATAATGTCTGTGATTTCAAATTTTACTTAGGAAGTTAAAGAAACATTTCCTATTGCTTCACTTTTCTAAAGAATTTAAAGGTTTGTCACTGAGAAATATGAATATGAAAAATATCCATTTTCCTGCATTAGCATCTGATTTGATGAGCAAAGACAGAAATGAACAGGTGTAGTGGTCAGGTGACGAATTTGGAGTCCAAAGCCTAAGGATCCAGGAGTTTCCCAGGTGGTGCCATGGTGAAGAATCCACCTGCTAATTCAGGAGACAAGAGATGCGGGTGTGATTCCTGGGTCAGGAAGATCCCCTGGAGAAGGAAATGACAACCCACTCCAGTATTCTTGCCTTAAAAGTCCCATGGACAGAGGAGCCTGGCGGACTACAGCACAAGGGGTTGCAAAGAGGCAGACACAATGAGCAACTGAGAAGCCTGAGGATGCACAGATGGAGTACAACAGACTCTTTATATATTAAACTAGAAAGTAATAAGATGTCAGTGAAAGATGTGTGAAGAATCACGAGGTGCAACCTAAGAGTGGAGGGAAAATGCTGACAGACTGGAAACGGTAAGAAAAGATGGATGGGGCACCGTGACAAGATGAGCTTGCACGGTGGGCTTTTTTAGTGTACAACTTATTTTACGGCCCTGTTAGTAATACAATTGAAATGCTATGACCTGATTATATCCTTGAGTATTCAGATTACATTTATTTTATTAGGAGCAATAAACCAAGCACATTTTAAAAATCCTTTTTGCCTAATTCAATAAAGAATAGAGTTGAATGCACAGGGGGAGAAAATGAGAGCCTATCACTCCAGGGAACTCAGGGCTGCCATGAGGAGAATATCCGGAAGATTAAGTTACAGCATTGGTAATTTATGGCTTCCAGAACTTGAGAAGCCTATTTCATAGCTGCATTTCATCCTTGGGGTTGATGTGTACTTTAAAAACATATTCTGCTAATTACACTTGCTCTCTATGTAATGAAGAATCCATGCATAGAAGCCCATAATGCCTTCCTGGAAGTTACCCTTTGCAATTCATTGAGTTTATGAATAAATTTATTCCTTTTCTGTCTGGTTATGGAACCAATATCTGCCCCTCCCCCTCCTTTTTCAATACCCAACATATTAACTCCATGGTTCAAAAAGTATGAATTTAGTTTCCACTTGTAAACCAACTGCTGTATTATGCTTATAATATAGATAAATATTAAAGGTATTAAAATAGGAATAAATTAGAGCCAGAAAGTAGCTCGTTTAGCCCAGTGATATTTCCAAAGCACCAGAGTCAAGAAATGTGAGATTACAGCACTAGCATTGCAAAATATAAGCACCGCATAAACAGCAATCCATTTATAACTGTTGTTTTACTGCTGTTATTCCTGTAAGGTAAGCTACTATTAGCGTCAGCCTTTCCAGTCTTCTGAATACATAGAGGGCCAGGGAGAAAATAGCCATCTTATTAAAACATGACATCAAAATGCCTTCTTATTTCAAGTTGTAGAAATCTGAGTACACAGTAGTATTCTGGGAACATAGGAGCCATGGGATAATCTTAACTGTGTGGAACAATGTTATTCAATAGTATGTTACTTATAATTTATCTTTTATATTAAAACATACATGGCCAGATTCTAAAGAAAATGCAAAATGTATAGGAATTTTAGAGATAACACATGACTTCAAAAAATATTTAAGATAGATAACCAACAAAGACCCACTATATAGTACATGGAACTCTGCTCAATATTGTGTAATAACCTAAATGGGGAAAAGAATCTGAGAAAGAATAGATACATGCATATATAGAACTGAGTCACTTTGCTGAACACATAAAATGAGCAGAAACATTGTTAATAAACTATACTCCAACATAAAATAAAAAAAATTTTTTTAAGTGATTGGGAAGTTTCTTCTGTCAGGTCACTAAGGATGATTTATCTCCCATCCACTTTCAGAAGTGTCCCAGGGCAAAAGTTGGGGGAGCACTGGTCTAAGGGGTTCTTGAGAAATCCAACTAGACAGGAGGTGTTTATCTCAGAACTTTCTGTCATCCAGTCACACCAACAGGAAAATATCACTTATTGGAGACCTTGTACTAGTGACTGTTAGGAATTCAGGCCAAGTTTTCTCTCTGATTCTCATATTCCTCAACAGAGAAACAGGGTGACCAGGTTAGGCTTCTAAGTTACCTTTCAACACCAATCCATGATATGCATGGGCAGAGTTAGGGAATGGACAGCTACCAGAAGAGGCACCTCTTCATGCTGCTTGAGGTAGAGATGAAGACATCTGGTCTCAAGTTGGAAGTGGAAGATGAATAGAGATGAGCTATGAACAAGAGTGCATTAGGATGAAGCAGCGCCGTCTATGAGAGTGATAAAGCTGTATTACATGCTTTATCACATTTAATTTCATAACAGTCCTAACTGTAGGTAACATTGTGTCTGGTATACTGAGAAAGATACTGAGAATCAGAAGTGTAACTTACAACATCTCCTATAATGGATCCCTGGCTTGACCCTTGAGTTTCTATCTTAATCACTCCACCATACTGCATTATTAAAACTCACAAATTTGGAGAAACAGGGATTGAAGCTGCTTTGCCAATGAGGGGCTCAAGATTTTCAAGTGTATTCTACCCTCAGACAAAATAGAAATCTACTTGCTGCCATGAGTTCAGAGGTCCAACATTCTCTCTCCACTAATTCTTTCAATGAAAAATGGAGGAAGCTTAGAAGAGAGGGAAGAAAGGAGGAAGGAAACAACCCATGATTCCTAAATTTTCTCATGAAGTGCCATTTCTTTAGATTAAATTCTGAATTCCTTAACAAATTAAGATGTTTGATTAGAGGCAGACTGCGTTCTGAGATATTATCAGTCATGTTATCTTTCCTGAGAGCAAATTTTGAAAACTAGGGCACATTTTCCACAGTGTTCTGACTGTAGTGTTCAAGTCTTAACACCCATTACCACTCCTGATTGTGCCTGCAGCAGTGATAGGAAGCACAGGTTTGTGTCTCTGTGATGAGTGAGTCAAGAGTAATCTAAGAATTAGATTCTTTAGGCTGCAAGTAACAGAAATGTCCTTGAGCTGGAACTCATAATTGGGATTTAATTGTTGTAGGAATACAGAGTATCTGGGGATATCCTTAGGAAAAATGAACCAATATCTCATGAATACAGATAACCCAGCAAGTTCTCCATATGCCTCTCTGCTTTATTCATTCATTTCTACTTCATTCTTCTCCCTCAGTGAAGAGCAGATTCCGTTGTTTCCTGGTTTACATAAGGCAAACAACCACTGCCAACATTTCTCTAGCTTATGTACATCTCCTCCATACCAAGTCACTAGGATGTATTTAGACAATAGAATCTCTTAGACTCAATTCCATACCATTGGCTACTCTTGAGCCAAGATCATACTGGGAAGCCAGACTGCTATTCTTATAATCAAGTGAGTTATAGACAGGAGGAGATAGTGCTAGAGATGAGGAGAATGCTGACAGCTAGAGACACAACTCAACTGGGGTTCACACTAGGTGTGTCAATATTCTCCAGTGAAATCTGGATACTTCATGAGTCTATCTGTTTGTGTTCTTTCTCCTTCAGAAGACTCAAACAGAAAGAGTTTATTACCCAACTGGATAGGCTGAAACACAATTTCCCAAACCATCCCTCAGTTCAGTTCAGTTCAGTAGCTCAGTCGTGTCCGACTCTTTGCGACCCCATGAACCACAGCACGCCAGGCCTCCCTGTCCATCACCAACTCCTGGAGTTCACTCAGACTCACGTCCCTCGAGTCGGTGATGCCATCCAGCCATCTCATCCTCTGTCGTCCCCTTCTCCTCCTGCCCCCAATCCCTCCCAGCATCAGAGTCTTTTCCAATGAGTCAACTCTTCGCATGAGGTGGCCAAAGTGCTGGAGTTTCAGCTTTAGCATCATTCCTTCCAAAGAACACCCAGGGCTGATCTCCTTTAGAATGGACTGGTTGGATCTCCTTGCAGTCCAAGGGAGTCTCAAGAGTCTTCTCCAACACCACAGTTCAAAAGCAACAATTCTTTGGTCCTCAGCTTTCTTCACAGTCCAACTTTCACATCCATACATGACTACTGGAAAAACCATAGCCTTGTCTAGACAGACCTTTGTTGGCAAAGTAATGTCTCTGCTTTTGAATATGCTATCTAAGTTTGGTGCTTAACCTAATATTAAAACCCACATATCCTTAGATTCTAATTAGGTTAGAGACTTAGGTGTGTAACTGAGGAGAAAAGCACACAAACACAGCAATTTGGGACAGCTGATACACTGATTCATCTGTCAGATAACCTTCTATCTCTATGTAATTTGTATAAAGTCAGGAGAAATCTTTCCCCTGTTCAGTGAGAAGAAAAGCCCTTGTTCAAACTTCAGAAAAAAATTCTGTCTGCAAAAACTTTAGTGTCATGGTTCAAAGACTATGGAATTCTAAGTACACACAGTGCCAGAAAGTACTTGGTGCTGCTTATTTTCATTCATTCACTCAACAAATATTTTTTGAGCACACCTACTCAGGACCCAGCATCATGATGTAAACAATAGAATGGAAACAGCCTCTGATCTGACAGCACTCACACTTCACTAAAAACAAGACAATGTGTCCCATGCTATGATAGATGGAAGCACAGAGAACCAAGAGAGTATGAAAAACAGGCTTGGCTAGGATGACTCAAGGAAGGCCTACTGCAGAGGAGTCTCCATCGAGGTTTAAGAGAAAGAAGCAAAGATTACAAGGAAAGAGTTTTTGGCTGGAGGTATAGCAAGCTCACAGTACCAAGTGTGGTGAGATAACCAGGCAAGAACAAGGAACTATAAATAGATCAACATGGCTAGAATATATGGTTTGAGAGAAGACCATTAACAATTGTGATAAATGAGACTGTCTTGGCAATTCTTTTTCTTAAAAGAAAATTTCATCCCATTAACAAATATAAAATATCCACTACTGTTCTCTATATGTGTTTTTACTGAGAGATTCCACTGTGATTATGTTTACCAAAGACTTGCACATTCTACGTTTCCATCCTCACCCACACTTCCATAGAACTCCAAGACCTTACTTGCAGCTAACAGTCCTGGCTCCCTCTTTCCTGGACTCCATGTAAGTGCTTTGTTACTAGTGCCAATAGTGTTCTTATGGACTTGGTCACAGAAACTGATTTCTTTTAACAGCAACTCTCCTTGGAGTTAATCCTCCCTAGGCTCCCACAGCACCTAATGGTTTTGTCTTTAGGATACAACATGATGAATGGTGAGCAATGTGATGATGTAGGAGGACCTTCCAGAATTTCCCCACAGTATCATATCATCCTGTTAATTCCTCCAGGGTGTGTCTTAATAGTCCTCACAGCCCACCACTACACTTTCCTCATCAAATGCTTCATCATCCTATAGTTCCTTACAGATTCCATCCCTTCTTAAAATTCTTCCTCAGTTTGAGTTTTGAATCAATACATCACTGGGGGTTTCACTTTAATGAAGTTGAAGACTCTTTAACTCATAAAACACTTCAGTTCATCCAAAAAATTCCATGACTCCAGAACATTCTATATGTCAGTAGCCCAGATTATTCCTACAAAAGTTGTTTATACCTACCCTCCTCAGGCCCCAGGTACATGTCCATCCTTCATGCATTATGCTCAGTAACTGTAGGTATTAAATATATTCACTTCCACATTTTATTTGTTAAAGATAATTCAGCTCTCTCTTTAAAAAATAGCATTCTGTCAATTGGGCCCTCTAATCATACATCACAGCAGGATCCTCTATGACCCACCTCCAAGAATATTGGAAATAAAAGCAAAAATAAACAAATGGGACCTAATTAACCTTAAAAGCTTCTGCACATCAAAGGAAACTATTAGCAAGGTGAAAAGACAGCCTTCAGAATGGGAGAAAATAATAGCAAATGAAGCAACCGACAAACAACTAATCTCAAAAATATACAAGCAACTCGTACAGTTCAACTCCAGAAAAATAAACGACCCAATCAAAAAATGGGCCAAAGAACTAAATAGACATTTCTCCAAAGAAGACATACAGATGGCTAAGAAACACATGAAAAGATGCTCAACATCACTCATTATCAGAGAAATGCAAATCAAAACCACTATGAGGTACCATTTCACACCAGTCAGAATGGCTGCGATCCAAAAGTCTACAAATAATAAATGCTGGAGAGGGTGTGGAGAAAAGGGAACCCTCTTACACTGCTGGTGGGAATGCAAACTAGTACAGCCACTATGGAGAACAGTGTGGAGATTCCTTAAAAAACTAGAAATAGAACTGCCTTATAATCCAGCAACCCCACTGCTGGGCATACACACTGAGGAAACCAGAAGGGAAAGAGACACGTGTACCCCAATGTTCATCGCAGCACTGTTTATAATAGCCAAGACATGGAAGCAACCTAGATGTCCATCAGCAGATGAATGGATAAGAAAGCTGTGGTACATATACACAATGGAGTATTACTCAGCCATTAAAAAGAATACATTTGAATCAGTTCTAATGAGGTGGATGAAACTGGAGCCTATTATACAGAGTGAAGTAAGCCAGAAGGAAAAACATAAATACAGTATACTAACGCATATATATGGAATTTAGAAAGATGGTAACAATAACCCGGTGTACGAGACAGCAAAAGAGACACTGATGTATAGAACAGTCTTATGGACTCTGTGGGAGAGGGAGAGGGTGGGAAGATTTGGGAGAATGGCAATGAAACATGTAAAATATCATGTAGGAAACGAGTTGCCAGTCCAGGTTCGATGCACGATGCTGGATGCTTGGGGCTGGTGCACTGGGACGGCCCAGAGGGATGGTATGGGGAGGGAGGAGGGAGGAGGGTTCAGGATGGGGAACACATGTATACCTGTGGCGGATTCAGTTTGATATTTGGCAAAACTAATACAATTATGTAAAGTTTAAAAATAAAATAAAATTAGAAAAAAAAAAGATTAATGTTAAGTACCATTTCAACACTGAATTCATATACTTCTAGCTAAAAGGAATGTAACTTGACATTTTCTTTACCCAGGATAACACATCACAAAGAACAGTAAAATTTCTATTCGAACTTTTTAAATGCAGAATATGACGCAAGCTTCCCTCTCTTTGCTAATATGGAGACTTCAGCTAAAGTAAAAGAATCCCTTGGAGAGCTCTCATATGGACAATCAGGAATTCCATGGGCCTCATAATTGAGGCATATGAATTTTACAAAGAGAGCTAAGCCATCTCTTTCCCATTTCTGGAGGGAACATATAGAATGATATTAAATCCAGAGAGATTGAGGATAAACCACCTGTATAGTAAATGCTGTTAAGTCCTCGTGTTTATGTACCTGAGTAAAAGACATAAAATCTCTATCTCAGGAGTTCTTTCAAGCCAAAAATACTGGCACCATCTATTCAGATTACAATCTACATTCACCTTGGAGACACATTGTTCAGTTAAATTATAGTAGAACTGCATCTCTGTCTTTCCTTTGTTGGGCTTTGGGGTATTGACTAGACCTGGCGGGCATCATACTTCCACTTCGCTCTTTCACTTTCAGCTTCTTCATAATCTACCTACTAAGAAACCCCCCAAGTATAATAGATAGTTTTAGATGTGTCTTGTTCCTAATATATAAAATACCACCGTCATCAAAAACATATTTATCTGCTGTCCATATGCCTTGACGATAACGTCAGAGCTCTCCCCAACTTGATGACTGAAGCAGACTGTCTCAGAGATAGTCAAGCTCTTATTATGTCAGGAAAAAAATACCTGTGGTGAAAAAAATCCTTAAAATATATAATATTTTGAGCTTAAATTGATTCCTCTTTTAATTTTTTTTTAATTCTAGTTAATTACTGAGGGAAATGCTGTATTTTGAACTCTCAAAGTTCAAAACTACCACCTTATCTTATCTTTTTCATCAGGAGTCAACTCATTTTAGCATAATCTGCAAACATGTTGCTCATTTTTCTTTTCAAGGCAAAACTTTCAAACATATACTTAAGGACCATTGATAAGTGTAAAAAATTATCTGATTCAGATATAATGAGCTAACAATATCTTCACTTAGTTAAATAAATATTTACCAAAAAAGAAAATGTAAACTAGACTTATGCCAGACAAAAGTTAAATCATAAGGATAGGAAATAAAAAATAGAAATGAAATACCTATGAGATATACCTGAGGGGGAAAAATGTTGAAGTTTTGAAAGTGACAAAGAACACTTTCCTGGAACATATTTATGAACAAGTTGTAGCCCTTTAGTATTTTCCAAAAGGACAATGAATAAGACTTATCTGACAGAAATTTGGGAGATGGCAAATATCTAGTGCTTATCCTATGCTCTAGAAAGCCCATTGTAAGAAAAGGCATTTTGCTGTTACAAATATCAAGATTCTTCAAATAATTTCTTAGAGTAAAATCTGTAAAATGCTTCCATTCAAAATATCCAAATATTAAAATGCATATGGCTTGCTGTTTTCTTAGTTCTACAAGAAAATGTTCATTATATGCTAATACCAGAAATTGTCTACACTAATTGCAATAACTTCATAGGATTAAGGGAAAGCAAGGAAGACAAATAACATATTTTGCCAAGTGTTTGGTGCTTCACCTACAACATTTCATTAGATCCAACAACAAGATAGAATTTATCATTTTCATTTCACAACTGGAAGTATGATAATCAGAGAAGTTAAGTAAGTAGCCAAAAACCCCTTAGCTACTCTAGTAGAGTCTGAAGTTAAGCTCTACAGTTAAATCCATGTAACATTAAAGCTAATTTCACTGTAAAATACTGACTTTAAGTTTCTTGGGATTTTGCTAAGAGTAATTACAGAAATGTGCAAAGAAAAAGTAACAATAACCACAGTCTAAAAATGTGAACAAAAAATCCTGATGTTTGAGTTACACTTTGTATACTTGCTTCACATATGTCATTCTATATCTAAAACAATAAAGAAACCTTGACTTTCTATTACTAATTTTTAATGTTTTTTCCCTTGGTTTTCTGGATTCTTGCCATCTAGTTTAAGGTAGATATATGTATTTATATGGTGTGTGTGTGTGTGTGTATATATCTTTTGTAGTATAAAATATGTATATTAAGTACATACAAATTGTACTTCAATACAGAAAACTTCTAGGGAATATCTAAGTATTTTTGTGCTACTTTTTTGTTTCATATTATTTTAGAAAGTCATCAAAAGTTAGAAAGTAAACTTTCTGCGTGTTACAGAGATGTCTTTGTATTAAATAATCATTGGGAGCATGTGTGCCTAGTGAGAGATCCCTTGCATGTAGTTCTACTGCATTGAACAGGACTACTTTTATCAGAAATAATTCCTAGGACTTCTGTACCATTTTTGCTCAGATTTTTGATCATCAGGTTAAAAACTGAAAGATCATTTTGGTCCCAAGTTTCTCTTGGCTAATCATATTGTCTTGTACTTCATTACTGAAATACATTCGTTACACTAAGGAATTGTAAGAAGTCCTAAATCAAAAGAAATCATCTCAAAAATGCTATATATTTTTTTCCTCTATAGAGACTATACCAGTGACATCTAAATGGCCCCCAAAGCACAAAAGATGCATAAGTAATTTTCTCAGAGTTCAGTTAATCAATTTCTGACCATGGGCACTCACTACAAAAAAGCATTTATTCAGACTAAGTTGAATTAAAAACGTAGATTATCCTAAGCTAACAATTATGAGTCATCTATTAGCTAGAGAGTTCCAAACTGATTAAAAAAAAAAAAACTTTCAATGAAAAGCCATGCTTGAAGGGGTAAAAACACACCTTCTACTTAATGTTATCTAGAAAAGAAAGTCAAATTTACTTCAGTAATAACTGGGCGTGGCAGTCATATGCTCTGGTGAAAAACAGTAATCTCTAAGTTCTTTGTCCACCTTCTGCAGAATAAATTACAAAACCACCAATGGCACTGATCCTTAAATACTATGCTTGTTATTTTGTTCACAATATATGACATATATATACACATATATATTTAAAGCCGTCATTTGTGAAAAACCTTCAAGAGATCCTTCATCTCTATGAGCTGTAACTAGGTTGTGAAATGATGCATCATCAAAGCCATCCTACATTTGACTGCAAAGAACTCACCATGGGGCCAGGCCTTAAGCACAGATTCTGCTGTGTGCAGAGTGGACCTCAGCAAAACCAATATTGCCACACACAGGCCTAGGAGTCGAGTGGCTACACGGCACCCACAGGCTACGCAAGCGGCACTTGGGGACTTCATGTGGGTGGTGCAGGAGACCAGGCCCAGTGCCCCAGCATCGAAGCCTAGGGAGCTAGTCCAGGACCACATGATTAAGTGCAGGAGGTAACACCCAAGGCCACCTCTGGGAGTGCTATTCCTGCCGCCACACAGCATCCCCTGGCATTGAGTGAGTGCAAGGGCGGCAGGGCCTGGCTGCTGCCAGCTGTCTCCATTTCCCAGGTGGTCCACGGCTTCCTTGTGGAGGGCGCAGAGGACAATAAGGAGTCTGCTCCCCACTTGGCCCTCTTGACAAGGGGTCTGGTGGGACTCTACCAGGGCCACGTCCCATGGAGTCACCCCTGCAGAATCCCAGGGGACCCTGAATCAGGGACCACCAGGCTCTCTGCTCTCTCCTCACCCTCTGTGCGGGAGCTGTCTAGAATAAGCCCATCTGTGCGGGAGCTGTTGCCCTGAGGGTGAAACAAGTGTGAAGAATGAGTGGAGAAAAGACAGCAGCTAGGCAGATGGCTCCAGTACCCTACTCCCAGCCTCCAGGCCATCTGGGACATCTGTGCCGCCCTCAAGGGACCCTGGACATTGAGGAGCTCCATCAAGTGCTGACGTCTGCAGAGGAAATGGGGGACAGCTCTGAGCAGGACCTTGTCCCAGCTCTGCTGCAGCTTGGACACTGAGCTGAGCTGTGCCCCGAGAAGGACCCCCGCCCCATCCTCAGCCCACCTAGGCTGGCCAGCCTTTAAAGCAGGATCTCTGGGGCTATAATAAATATCTAAGTGTTTGTGAAAAGGAAATTTTAAAAAGAGGAAGAAGAGACAAAAAATAAAAGAAAGGCGGGTAGGGAAGAGTAGAAAAAAGGTACCTAAATTCCAACTCAGTGTCAAAGTCAAGAACCAAACAATTGTTTCTCCTCCTTTGCAGCCAACTATCCAGGTTCAGAGGCATTTCTAATACATGACTTCACTGCATTGGTTAAGAAAATGATCTGATATATAGGAATGAGAGGAAGCAGACTTATCTTTTTTATTTTCTAGCTGCTTTGGTGCTTAAAACCCACACTTAGTGGGTCTGCCAGACACAGATAACCACCTATCTAACATGTCTTCTTTTGTAGTCTTTGAACTTTAGGAACAAGTTCAATGATTTTCTAGAAATGTTCAAAAGCCTTAACAATTTTACAACTTTTTAAAAAACATAAGTCAATCTGAAAAGGCTACAAACTATACAATGTCACCAAAATGACATTCTGAAAAAGGCTAAACTAAGAGGACAACAAAAAGGTCAGTGGTTGCCAGAGGTTAATGGTGGAGGGAAGCATGGATAGGTGGAACACAGGATTTGCAGCAAAAATACCCTGTATGAGACCACAATGATGGATACATCTCCATTATACATTTGTTCTAACCAACAGAATATACAACTGCAAAAGTGAATCAATAATATAATCTATGGACTTTGGGTAATTATAATGAGTCAATGTAGGTTCATCAGTTGTAGCAGATGTTCTGTTCTGGTAGGGAATGTTCATAATAGGGGAAGCTATGCATAGGTGAGGCCAAGAGGTATAAAAGAAATCTCTGTACCTTGCCTTCAATTTTTCTGTAAACCTAAAACTGCTCTTACAAAATACAGTCAATTTAAAAAAATTAAAATAGTAAAACACAATGGATATAGGGTTACACCTCAGATCCAACAATTATCAGCTTTTAATCTTACACCAATTTACTACCCTCTCTAAACACGAGTTTGCTATTTAGAAAGTGGTGTCAAAAGAGTATGTGTTTCAATGATACATTCTTATATAGAAGTAATACTATTAGGCATGAAAAAAGGCTGAGCACAGATAATTGATGCTTTCAAACTGTGGTACTGGAGAAGACTCTTGAGAGTCTCTTGGACAGCAAGGAGATCAAACCAGTCAAACCTAAAAAGCAACTGTGAATATTCATTGGAAGGGCTGATGCTGAAGCGCCAATACTTTGGCTACCTGATGTGAAGAGCCAACTGTTTGGAAAAGACTCTGATGCTGGGAAAGATTGAAGGCAGGAGGAGAGGGGACAACAGAGGATGGGATGGTTAGAGAGTGTCACTGACTCAATGGACACGAACTTGAGCAAACTCTGGGAAATAGTAGAGGACAGAGAGGTCTGGCGTGCTGCGGTCAATGGGGTTGCAAAGAGTAGGACACCACTGAGTGACATAAAAACAGCTATCAGGCATATATAACGTGAGTCCAGGGTCTAGCAGACAGCAGGTGCCCAATAAGTAACGACTGCTCAATTTAAATTTAGTTCTTTCTTAACAATACAATTTATGTGTAAGGGGGGGAGGGGCATAAAAGACAAATCCCAAATATGTATGTTCAGAAACTAAGTCAAGCTGTTTTTTACTTTTTTTTTTCTAATTTTATTTTATTTTTAAACTTTACATATTTGTATTAGTTTTGCCAAATATCAAAATGAATCCGCCACAGGTATACATGTGTTCCCCATCCCGAACCCTCCTCCCTCCTCCCTCCCCATACCATCCCTCTGGGCCGTCCCAATGCACCAGCCCCAAGCATCCAGCATCGTGCATCGAACCTGGACTGGCAACTCGTTTCCTACATGATATTTTACATGTTTCATTGCCATTCTCCCAAATCTTCCCACCCTCTCCCTCGCCCACAGAGTCCATAAGACTGTTCTATACATCAGTGTCTCTTTTGCTGTCTCGTACACCGGGTTATTGTGTGTGTGTTTGAATATTGATTCTTCCCCTCTAAGTAGATTATTTCCAATCATATGTAGAGCTATATTTTCAAGTATTTTGTACTTGCCCTTTAAGAAAATATTTTAGATGTTTCAATAAATTTTTAATTTTCGAAATTCTTTTCAATTTTCCTCCTCCTCTATTGTTGAGAACAGAGTTTAATCTTTTCATATATTCCACTTAACTATATTGCATGGAGGGGAGAAGATTAATTCACTTTTTTTGTACTCATGACCTTTAACACTGATCACATTATTGTCTACACAGATCAAAGGTGAAGTGGGTAAAAGACGAGTTTACACAGAATATTTACCTAAGAACATTTATAAAGATTATTTTATGTTTACATAATTCAGTAATGTTATCTACAAATTTATGTTACCCTTATGGATTCATTGACAAGAAAAATTTAAATAAAAGCACTTATAGTAAGTCAGAAATCTTGAAATCTATGTTTGTTGGTGGAAGATATCCAGGATTTAGGGTATTTAGCTACATAAAACTAACTATCAATAGGTATAATCAAAATATACATACACACACATAAATATACAAATCTATCTACATATAAATCATAGTTTATATTCTTGGTATGACGTACAATTATCAAATGTCTTTAAAACCATATTAGGGGACTTCCCTGATGGTCCAATGGTTAAGAATCCACCTGCCAATGAAGGGGATGTGGGTTCAATCCCTTGTTTGGGAAGATCCAAATGCCACAGAGCAGCTAGGCTGGTGCACAACAATATTGAGCCCACACACCTAGAACCCATGCTGAGCAATGAGGAGTCACCACAATGAGCAGCTGCTGCGTTAAAATGAAAGGTAGCCGCCCTCCCCACACCGCGCCCCACCACTACCCACCCCCTGCAACTAGAGAAAGCCCATGTGAGCAATGGAGACCCAGTGCAGCCAAATATAAATTTAAACTATATATATATATATATATATATATACACACACGGACTTTGTTCAGGCAGAACTTTAGACACTCTAGTATTATAAGGGAAATGTAGCAAAAATAGTAGTATATTACTTCCTTAGTAACATAAACAGCATTTTGTTAGACTTAAAATCTGAACATAAGGAGTAGTCCACATTAGGAACAAATCAGTCATTCATGTACAAAATTCATACTCCAAGTCCTCTTCTCAAAATCATATGGATTTGGTTAAATAATAACCAAAGTGGATTCATCAAGATATTAACTTATTTATCCTATAGCATTATTCATTCTGAGCAGCACAGAATTCTACATCTAACACTATTAAGTATGATAGATTATGCACTCTTTATTAGAAAGTAAAAATCATTTAATATTTCAACTATGAGATGATGTGGTACAGTCATTTAAATTTTTTCCCATAATGCCAAACTGCTTGCTTCCATTATTGAATCTAAAGGAGCCAATGGAAAAAAAATAAAAATATAATACCCTCAAGTCATGAGAAATCATGGGAAAAGTTACTTTGAAAAAGAAAAAAATAAGCATTTCTTGACACACAGCAAAAAGTTTTCCTCAACAAATAATTAAAAACTGAAACCATGAGAAGTGCTTACACTTATTTTTCTTTACTAACAACTAGATATAATGTTTGTATAGTTAGAGGGGGTAGAGCAGTAAGTATTAGAGGGGGTTCTAGATCCTTATCAAAATGAGTAAAGTTGGGACTTCCCTTTCCATCTGAAGTGGGACAAACCGCTTCTAGTGGTTAAGAATCTACCTTGCAATGTGGGTGACATGGGTTCAATCCCTGTTTGGGGAACTGGGATCCCATGTGTGGTGGGGCAACTGGGCCCTCCTGCCACAACTAGAGCACCCTGTGCTGCAACTAAGATCCGACAGGAGTCAAATTAAAAAAAAAATGAGTAAAGTATGGTCAATGCAGATACTGAGATTTATTTGAAGGTTAATATTTAACTGTCACAGAAATATTGGTAATAAGCCTGATATTCTATAGCCAAATTTATCTGAGGCCAGTTTGCCTTTTAGGCTCAGATTCTGACAGTACATCAAGTGAATGTAAAATCCTGTAGACTTGTCTTAACTAGTTTAGTTCATAAACCTAACATGTAAAGCAGAATTCTAATTTGCTAAGGCATGATGAAAAATATGAAGGTAATACAGACTAGTAAATTCTTAATCTCCATTCTCTGAGCCAAAGAGTCATTTGGTAGGTGCTTGGCCTCAGAACAGGATTTATATTAATTGAATTTTATTGGCCTCAAGCTATTCCCTCATAGAAGCTTCTCCCACTGGAATGTTAAAAATCTTTTGGATAAGGCTTTCTATATCCACCTCCCCAGTAGGGATGGTCTTTTTAATTTGGCCTTGATAATAGGTTAATCGCCACTGCCTATGTCTCTTAATTTTTGTTTATGCCTGCCCTTAGAAAACTTAAAAAGAAAATGTGAAATATACTATTTCTTTTAGTTATTCAGTCTATTCTTACCAGCCCAAAATCTGATCTTTTTATGGCATGAGACAGATTTTTTATTTTTTTGCCCAACTAATATCCATTCAGTTCTTTCCCCCCAGCAGAGCAGCCATGCTGTTTGGGTAGGAATATGGAAGGGGCAGGCAGAGATTACTCCACCTGAGTTCAGGGTCAACCCTAGAGTTTCCAAAACAATCAGGATACTCCCAAAACCTCTGCCATATTGATTGGTGCAGATAACCCATCCCAAAAGCCATGATCAAAATGCCTCATTCCTATCAACCTAATTTATAAAAAAGCATGTGAACAAGCTCAAACAAATGAAAAATGAAGCATGGTGTGCTAGTAACCTTTGCGAAAGATGATGTCTTGTTCCACTCAGAAAACTACACATTCTCTTTCTGGAAAGTGTAACGTGAGATACTAAGGCTGGGGTCATTTTACTATCACATAGAGAACCAGGCTTGGATGACTTTGCTCATCCTGTAAAGGCAGAACCCAAAGGCAGGAATTGCTCTAAGGTAATATCACTGATATGCTTAATCAAATCATATTTGATTAAGACAAATATACGAAGACAAACTGTGGAAGATTTAAAATCTGTCCACTAAGTGTCAGATACATCTTCCTTTAAAATCTAAAATTAACTCCTTTCACTTTAACTGAACCTAGTAACTCACCTGTAACAATTAGTGTGGCAGAGTAACCATAACTTCCAAGACTAGGCCAGAGACGACACTGCAGCATCTTCTTGCTCTCTCTCTCATTCTTTCTCTCCCTCCTCAACTCTTCCCCTCTCTCCCATCCTCTCCCTGTTTCTTGGGGAAGACAGCTGCCATGCCAAGGGGACACCCAAAGTGGCCTATAGAATGGCCCACATGGTATGGAACTAGGACCTCCTGCTCAGAGCCAGGAAGAAGCCGATGCCTTTTCCCAACCATGACATGAGTGAGCTAATGAGGAAGGGGATTCTCCAAGCTTAGGCATGTATTGAAATAATGGAAGCCCTAGCTAACATTTTGGCTGCCATCTCATGAGAAACTGAGCTAGAATCACCCAGGAAAGTCATTCCATAATCCCTGAACCACAGAAACTATGGGGGGTGGGGAGGGAAGTTTATTGTCTTAATCTGCTAAATTTTGGCATAATTTGTTCAATATTAGAAGAATAATATGCGATCCAACCTCTGGAATGCCTAATCTACACAGCTAATAATTCCTCTTTATGTTATTACTTTGAATTCCTTTGTTATTACCTTTTTTATTATTAAATAATGAGTCCTAAATTTCTACAAGGTAATATGTATTTTTACTGTGATCTATGACATAGTAATATAATAATATTTTAGTTTAATTCTAAAAGAAAATTGTTATTTCCAAATTCTTGGGCAAAGAGAGGGTACGACTAAGTACGGCTAAGTCACTTCAGTTGTGTCCGACTCTGTGCGACCCCCTAGACGGCAGCCCACCAGGTTCCCCCATCCCTGGGATTCTCCAGGCAAGAACACTGGAGTGGGTTGCCATTTCCTTCTCCAATGCATGAGAGTGAAAAGTGAAAGTGAAGTTGCTCAGTCGTGTCCGACTCTTAGCGACCCCATGGACTGCAGCCTACCAGGCTCCTTCGCCCGTGGGATTTTCCAGGCAAGAGTACTGGAGTGGGGTGCCATTGCCTTCTCCAAAAAAGAGGGTAGAAAGGAAGAACTTTCTTGGTAGTAAACAAAGTACTGGAAGGAGTAGGAAGAAAGTATCATTTTTTATAATCAGGAATCACCAGAGGAAAGCGCTCCCAGGCAAAGTAGCTAAAGAAGTAAAGATGTCCACCATCTAAAACTGACTTTTGATCTCTCTTTACAAATCTGGTATACTGATTTCCTGCCACCTTCAGGCTATTGGTTCTAAGTCTGAGGCCTTAGGTGCCTCAGCTTCCGGTCATCATCAGATGAGTCCTGATGCTGGGAAATGTTGAGGATGGGAAGAGAAGGGGCAACAGAGGATGAGATCCTTGAATGGCATCACTGACTCAATGGACATGAATTTTAACAAACTCAGGGAGATAGAGAAGCACAGGGAAGCCTGGAGTGCTGCAGTCCATGGGGTCGCAAAGAGTCTGATGTGACTTAGTGACTGAACAACAACACATGAGGTGTTAGGTCCATGCAAACTCAAATCATGCCAAGAATGTTTGGCAAAGAGTTCAAGGTGCTATTATTCTGGCAACAAGAGAAAAGAATGCCAATCTGCAAAGAAAGAATCAAGTTAAATGAATACCAGAAAACCATGTTGGGTAAGAAAGAGAAACATGACTGAATATCTAAAAATGAGTAGAGACCAAGCAAACTGATGTTCAGTAAGACTTAAAGACTTAAAATAGGTTATGGAAAACTCAGTTATTAGGATTAATAAAAGCCAAAGTATAAGTCACTTGGAGAATAAAACAGAAAACTGCAATGTGATAAAGGAATCCAACGATTCAGACACACAGAGATAGAAGCGGCTCTAAGCTAAGCCAACAGGTATGCGCTGACTGGGTCAATCTGTCAAAATAAAACAGAGCAAAGATGGAGACAAGAAGCAGCAATTATTTTAGTGACACTTGCCGTGAAATTACACTGACATTTGCATACTTTTATTGACTCTCCTAAAATGTATGATACATGTACAAATATGTCCATAATAGAATCTCAAATGATACTGTCAACTTTCACGTTTCCGAAGGTTCCTGTTGTTCATAGAACTCACTGTTTTTCTTTCTCTGATTTAGGAAGAAAAATAGTTAACATTTACTTCAATATTATATTTCATGCTATGAACTAGGGGGAAAAAAAGCACTGTTCTGTTTAATTGACACGAAATTAATCTAGACTGAACATTACTATGGTTCCTTTTAAAGGTGGGGGGATCTGGGATCAGAATTCACGATTTTAATAATCGAATTCAAACACGTCCATGTGCCTTCCAAGATGTCATCACTTTCTCTATTTACTAACAGATAAAACTGTTTCAGAGACTAATCATAATTTTACCCAATGCCTTTTTTTAGAAAATAAAGTTCTAGCAATTATCTAGGAAGTTGAAATGAAGCATTATTACACATTATTACAGTGTTTGTCTTTATGTTTTGGGGATTTTGTTATTTTTTTTTCCCTTGGCTGTGCCGGGTCTTTCTTGAGGAGCATAGCCTTCCCTAGTTGTGGCATGTGGGCTTAGTGCTCCAGGGCACATGGGATCTTAGTTCTCCCACCAGGGACTGAAAATGCATTGGAAGGTGGATTCTTTACCACTTTACAAATCAAGAAAGGAGTACATCAAAGCTATATATTGTCACCCTAATTATTTAACTTATATGCAGAGTACATCATGAGAAAGGCTGGGCTGGATGAAGCACAAGCTGGAATCAAGACTGCTGGGAGAAATACCAATAACCTCAGACATGCAGATGACATCACCCTTATGGCAGAAAGTGAAGAGGAACTAAAAAGCCTCTTGATGAAAGTGAAAGAGGAGAGTGAAAAAGTTGGCTTAAAACTCAACGTTCAGAAAACGAAGATCATGGCATCCAGTCCCATCACTTCACGGGAAATAGATGGGGAAACAGTGGAAACGGTGTCAGACTTTATTTTTGGGGGTTCCAAAATCACTGCAGATGGTGACTGAAGCCATGAAATTAAAAGATGCTTACTCCTTGGAAGAAAAGTTATGACCAACCTAGACAGCACACTAAAAAGCAGAGACACGACTTTGCCAACAAAGGTTTGTCTCGTCAAAGCTATGGTTTTTCCAGTAGTTATGCAGGATGTGAGAGCTGGACTATAAAGAAAGCTGAAGAATTGATGCTTTTGAACTGTGGTGTTGGTGGAGACTCTTGAGAGTCCCTTGGACTGCAAGGAGATCCAACCAGTCCATCCTAAAGGAAATCAGTCCTGAATATTCACTGGAAAGACTGATGCTGAAGCTCCAATACTTTGGTCACCTGATGTGAAGAAGTGACTCATTGAAAAACACCCTGATCTGGGGAAGGATTGAAGAGGGAGGAGAATGAGATGACTGAGGATGAGATGGTTGGATGGCATCACTGACTCGATGGACATAAGTTTGAGCAAGCCCTGGGAGTTGGTGATGGACAGAGAAGCCTGGCGTACTGCAGTCCATGGGATTGCAAAGAATCGGACACGACTGAGCAACTGGACTGAACTGAACCAGGGAAGTATTTTTATAGTAATAGTGAGGCAGAATCCACAGTTTCCATACAACCTGGGTAGCTACTTTTCTTTACTTTTTTGCTTACCCATAATAGTGCTTTTACATAGAGCACCTTATCAATTCATATGCGGACTACTGCCATTCCGCTTCAGTTTTCTAATCCTTCACTTTATGCATGCATTGATTTAAGGAGTAATTACTGAGTATTTGTTATAAAAAGGTATGTTTCTGCCTCCACCTATTATAAGACATTTGATTATGTCACCTTTGTTTAAGTAGAAATATACCAAGTGCCCATACTTTAATAGTCAGGATCTATATATATGTAGCATAAATATGTGTGTATATATATGTATATAATGTCTAAAGTAGAAGAGTTCTTGCAATAAGCCTGTATTAAAATTAAGGCTTTATAAATGAGAGTTTACTTCTAGATTACAAAAATGACCTTACCTGAGATTAGGACAACAATGCAATAAAAAATTCAAGTGTTAAGTAATATCTTTTTTTCTGTAACTTCAATCAATATACTGGAATCAATTTGACTGCAATTTCTAGTAATAAATTTGTTGGAGACCTACATATGGCTGTATTAACCAAAAGCAAAATAATAAAAATATTTTCTGTTCTTTGATGCAGACACAAAATTTATCAGTGCTAAAGGACAAATATATTTGAATAAACAGATTCATTTTCAGCATCTAACAATTTTCTTTTTCCCCTACTCTGTTTGATTTTTAATTTGTAGTTTATGTCCATCATATAAAAGATGGTTTTCCTGTTGCTCTTTTTTATTAAAGGTCTGTAGTGGTGGAGCACACATTTCACATTCAGTGCAATGCATTCATAAACAGAATTTACATATTCTAAAATTAACATAAATTTTGCTGCTATTTATGCATCCTATCTGGTCATACTCAAGATCAGGTAATGGGCTGTTTGTTTGTGTTGCAAATAGGAATAACTCAAGTTATTCATACATCTCAACTGCAAATCTATCACTTTGATATTTTTACACTTTTTATGTATTTTGTGTCTTAGCAATATATATCAACTAGGCACATTGAGACAGAAGGTTAAATGTTTGGCTTAATGACTTAAAACTCCAGGGAAAGGGTTTTCAATAATTTTTGTTGAGGGATGCAGTATTTACTGCTACATCCTGTAGGAGCCTAACTCTTATTTCCTACAGAGTAGAACTAACCATCTCCATTTCTGCAGCAATTTTTAACAAGCCTTCAAGCTGCTGCTGCCGCTAAATCACTTCAGTCGTGTCCGACTCTGTGCGACCCCATAGACGGCAGCCCAACAAGCTCCACCATCCCTGGGATTCTCCAGGCAAGAATACTGGAGTGGGTTGCCATTTCCTTCTCCAACGCATGAAAGTGGGCTACCCCACAATTTCTCTGGTTTCCTGCTCCCTCCTCTCCCATTAAATACTGATAAAATCCTATTTGGATCTCTTGGCTAAACAATCCCAAAGGTCAGGAGAAGCCTGGCCCATTTCCACTTTTGGAGGCCCGATTTATATTAAAGAAAAAAAAAAAGAAATAATAAAACAGAGTTATAAAAATGGTGGTATACCTAAAATGTTTATATTTTAGAAATTATGATTTGTCTTGGGCATATACACAGATTCAGTAAAATTTAATTAGGCTATCCAAGATATTTGCAGGATTTATAAAAATTAATTAATTAAAATATTTAAGACAGTGGGTTCAGCAAAAGGACACAGAACTAAACTTCCATTATGGAGATGTTGGCCTCAGAGTATTTCTGGGTCTTCAGATATACATGAATTAGTACATAATGCTACTATTCTAAATTCAAGGCCTTTCATGTTTATGAGGCCTGAATGAAATGACCCTTTTGTCCTAGCTGCATCAAGTTTTAAACCAATCTGATGTTCAACAGAGGAACAATGAAGGATCCTGTGCTGGGTATACTATTCTTTTCTATTTCTTAGTTCTGACTTCCTACCATATACAAAACATCTTGTTTTTATTACAATCCTCCTTAAATTCTTTGGTCAAGAGAGCATGATTTTATAAGTTTAAAACAGCATATAAAATTATAAAGAATAAAATATCTTAGCAGTTATTAAAAATACTCTCTACAAATTGAATTTTACTTCCTAGTCACACACAGATTCACTTAGTGACAATTAAACTTAATTACCTCAATCCTCTTCTAACTGCAAAAGACATTACTATTATCATTACTACTATTAATATTATTATAGCCAAATTCACTGAATGCCTCACTATGTGCCAGGCACTGTAATAAGGCTTTGATTTGCAGCATCTTACTTGATTTGTGTAAATATTATTTACCTCATTTTTATAGACATAATATCAGTTATATACTTAGCGACTCTGAAACCTAAAACAGGTTAATAATTTTAACCACAGCCTCATGGAAAATAAGAGTTGCATACCCTGGAATGAATCATTCCTGTTACCTAATGTAGACTTGGCCTCCTCAATCTCAGTTGAAATGTAAACAATAAATTATTTGATTATTAAAAATATAAATATCAAATCTAAAAATCTAGGCATAAAAATATCAAATGAAAAGAAGATTAAAATTTGGCATAAACATTAAGAACATAAGTTCTGAGTATTACAGCCCACTCATCAGCTCATCCTTTTTCAGATCTTGCCTCATCAGTACAGACATATCATCCTATGTTAGCCAGCCAGGGAACCAAAATTGTGGCCATCCATCAGACTGCTTCATTGCTTCCTGCAAAGTGTTGAGGGAGGAGATCACAGGTGGCTGAGTAGGTGGACAAAGCTTTGTTACGTCATGCAGTCTTTAAAGTATGTGATGGACCAAGTACTATGGAGGAGTAGTCGTCTTTTTTAAAAATGTTCTTTTGTGCAGACGTTCCAAAAGACATATGGGCTGGTAGGATCACAGATGGTAGGACTTATGTTACTTTTTCAAATAAGCAAGATGTCAACAAAAGAAGGAGCTTAGAGTCAGCTGGTGGACTTTAGGATTACAAAAAAAAAAAAAAAATGACCATGATATACCAATGGGAGAACTCAAGAAAAGAGAAGACTTTGACTTTTACCTGGTAGCATCAGAGCATAGTCATGCCAAGTGCCCATTAGGTAGAAGAACCTTAATAGCAGATCTAGAATGGATTCCTCAAGATCAAGCACTATCGTTGTCAAGAAGTATTATTTTGCCTAAGTATCCATTTTCAACACATAGATACTTTCAATAACTGCTCCTTTTATAAATACATGCATGTGTGCTATGTGAGCTAAGTTGCTTCAATCATGTCCAACTCTTTGTGACCCCATGGATGATAGGCCACCAGGTTCCTCTGTCCATGGGATTCTCCAGGCAAGAAAACTGGAGTGGGTGGCCACGCCCTCCTCCGGGGATCTTCTCAACCCACGGATTGAACCGACAGTGTCATGTCTCCTGCATCAGCAAGTGGGTTTTTACCACTGAGCCACCTGGTGGTCTAAATGTCCTTAATTGGAATTGTTAGTTCATTTATTCCAAGTCCTTATCCATCTCAGTATTGGGCTTCTTATCACCATTATTTACTTTAGTTCATATTACAATTATAGTAAGAATCCTTTCTTAATTTTACATCAAATGTATTAAATATTGTTTAATCTGCCGTTGTTGTTCAGTTGCTAAGTTGTATTGGACTCTTTTTCCACCCCACTGAACTGCACGCCAGGCTTCCCTATCCTTCATTAACTCCCAGAGTTTGCTCAAACTCATATCCATTGAGTCAGTAATGCCATCCAACCATCTTATCTTCTATCACCCCTTCTCCTCTTGCCCCCAAACTTTCCTAGCATCAGAGTCTTTTCCAATGCTACTAAGCCGCTTCAGTCATGTCCGACTCTGTGTGACCCCGTGGACTGTAGCCCACCAGGCTCCTCTGTCCCTGGGATTCTCCAGGCAAGAACACTGGAGTGAGTTGCTATTTTCTTCTCCAATGCATGAAAGTGAAAAGTGAAAGTGAAGTCGCTCAGTCGTGTCTGACTCTTAGCGACCTCATGGACTGTAGCCCACCAGGCTCCTCGTCCATGGGATTCTCCAGGCACGAATACTGGAGTGGGTTGCCATTTTCTTCTCCATTTTTCCAATGTGTTGGCTCTTTGAATCTACTGTGGGGCTATATTAAACCAGCTATTTCAGATTTATTGATGATATAGCCCTCAACTGGGACCAGAAAATCTGGTCCTAGCCTTGCTTTTGACACATTATGGTTAGGTGACCCTGTGTGGGTCTCTGAGCCTTGTTTATCACCTTTGTAAATGAGAGGACAGGAGTATGTGACAACTAAAGAGGAGGAAAGAAAAGATCTTTGTTTCAGCTCTAATTGTACATGATATAAGAAATTATCACTCTCTCCTAGAAAAGTATCTCCAGGAAAAGAAAAAAAAAATCCTAATGCCCATTTCATTTACATTCCTAACTAACCTATGGAAAAGCTATCTAGTGAAGTTGGGGCCACTGGGCCTATCAATTTGAGAGACAAATTGAGGATACTGTGAAAAAGATGCCACCTGCAACAGCCCAGTGTTAATGTGAAAGTTTAGTGTTTAAAAAAACAAAACAAGCTCTCTGATTTTTATGGGTTCATAATCATCTCAATGATTTCTGAGTAAATTTTGAATTAATCACCTACAAGAGTTGAAGCACTGAACATAAAAACCTATTCAACAACGATGTGGCATGGTGTGAAACTAAAAATATGTGTTTCTCTTCTCAGTAAAGGATCCATTTTTATTTTCCATCTGCAAGAATGGAATACAGCAGCCATCTCAAACTGATGAATTTGAAGTAAATACAGAGGCCTACTTAGCAGGCATGCAGCCACAAGATAAGGAATGAATGATTCTAGAAATATGGCATTGTTCCCATTAAAATTTGGAGGTTTGTTCATTTCTATGCATGCCACAGACATTTAATGTCTTCCTTTCTCATTGAAGGGAAAACTGAATAGCATTTATTAATGAAGTGGCCGGCAGCAAACCTGAGCTTTCCAAAACACAATGTAGAAATTGCTATTTGAAAGTGAGCAATGTGAAATTCAAACTTAATCTCACAGCTAGACATCATTTGGCTTATTACATGTAAGAACTTTTATAAACATGCCAGTCTTCCACTAAGTTTTTAATTGACAGATTTACTTTCTGCACCTTCAGAAAGAGCCTGCTCTTTCTCTCTCACCCAGGTTCCATTAAATATTACTTGGAATATTATTCTCAAAGTTGAAAATATTTGCTGAAACAAAGGATAATTTATTCTGGAATAATTTATTTAGGGAAAAATGTTGTCTGCAAGGAAAATCACCATAAAAGACTAGGATGTAGAAGACCAAGACTGATGAGGGAATTAAATCCACAAAAAAAGAGAAGAGGTGATCTGAGTGGTAGCACTGCTCTCCACCTGGTCTCTGGTCTGAATTTTTCTGATGGAAACTTTTGTCAAAAGCCAGGCAAAGAAAACAGGAAAAAATACAGAACTGAACCTAAAGATATTAAAAGTCCAAGAAAGCATAGCTTTGTTGTCTCTAGAGCAGAAAAGGCCACAATTGGGGAAAGGAGTCTCATTTAAGAGTCAACTCTCACAACACTAAAACATGGACAAAAGCATCAATCTTAGAAACCAACAGGAGAATGAGAGGATTGCCTAATGGGGAGCAATGCTAGTCTACAACCAGAAAGGAGGCTGCACGAACATCCCGGAGCATGCTGGACTCAAGAGGGTTGCTTTCCTAACCATAGGCATGGTTAGTAAGGTGGAAGGGGAAAGTATCGGTTGGCCAGAAAGGCCATTCAGTTTTCCCAAATGAACATTTTGGCCAACCCAACACATTTTTTAGTATCTACTTGAAAATCAGTTTACAGTTCCTATGATACATGACCCTAAATTCTCCAATAGTCATTTTTCTGAACATTCTTCCCATCTGGGGAGACTTTGTAATCCAACTAAATCCTTTTCTACAATATTTAAATAGCATGTTATCACCTACATGCAAGTACCTAGTTCATCCCATACTATAGACATTTCTTCCTATGTGAAAAATTTCACCATGACACCAGTTTTAGCCCAGTACCATCTCTTACTTAAAGGCCACACTAAGATCTCCTGGGATAATAGATAACTAGTGGTATGCCACTGCTTACATTTATTCTCGTACACTCCACTGTGGCTTAAAATGAGTCCCATGAACTCAGTGATCCGGAGGTTCACTCAGGTCTCAAAGTAATTACCATCCTATAATCGTAATCTACTTTCAAAGTAGATGAAAAATACGTGACAACTAAGATGGTTCATTTTATCAACTTCTAATTACCTGATATATTCACTCTTACTGGAAATGATTTTTACTCATTATTGATGAACGCACTCTCAACTTTATATACAACACAACACCACCCAAGACCTTGCTTGCTCTTATTTAATAGTTAAACCTCTCATTGTCTTCTAATCCATTCTTATCCAACCTTTGGTAAAAAGCAATAGCTTACATTTATGGAGCACCAATCATGAATCCAGATCAATTGCCAGAGCATTATTCTTCCTCACAGAAATCTAGTAAGACCTGTTTATATGTTTCTGTAAGTTTAGGTATGAGGCAACTGCTTTACAGAGGTTCAAATAACCTATCCAAGTTCATATAGCTATTAAGTCAGGGAATCTGTATTCAGAGTGATGTTTGGCTTAAAAACTTGTCTTTTCCTTGTATTATCACACTGCTTCTTAGTTTAATTTGTCCTTCCACAAAGAGAAATTGTAATGTAAACCACTAAAAAGAGATTTAGTCTTGGCCTGGGTGGGCTACTAGCTCTTCTTGCTTTCTGAAAACATTTGTTCATATCTTATTGCCTCTACATCCTGGTTCTTTTCCTCCATGTCTTGTGTACAGCTTCCTAATTCTATGTCCTTCCTCATATGTCCTTCCTGCATGAAACATTATCACAGGCACGCAAGTACTTGCTGCCCAAACTATGCAAGTCAGTTACATCAACTTGTTTTCTCCTTGCATCGCTACTTAAAATTGAGAACTTCAGTTAGCAGGATCCAGGGACAAGTAGATGCCAGAGAATCCCACTTTCTTTTTCTTTTTAACTTGTGTAGCCAAGGACAGATATGATTCTTTCAGGCTTAAAGCAAAGAAAGCCTCTGGTACACCTTTCACAATTTATAGGAAACCTAATTAAGCAGGAAATGATTGTGGTGCCTCATGTGTACATAATGTATCATTTTGAGAATTCCTTCAGACAATCATTTCATGTGACCATAACAATGATTATAGGAGGTAGACAAAAACAGGGTTCAACTGAGGTTGGAAGATTTTCTCAAGGTCACACAGCAAAATTAATTAATATTAAAATACTTTTATCCCATCCCAGTTGAGTAATTATTTAACTGGAAATATTTAGCTATCTCCACTGAAAATAATTTTTAAAAATACTTATATACTGAGAATTTAAAATGTTTAATGTTAAATATTAAAAGGATAGAAAGCAGTATACATTATGAACTTTTTCATAACAGTAGGTTTTCTTAAACCCTGGGTGGCGGGAGGGAGTCACTGATGGACTTTTAGAACTTCATGAAGTTCAGGAAATTATATACAAAATTTTGCAAATTCTACATTTTGTTAAGGAAAAGTTTGACAGTTCTTATCAATTTTCAAAGCTGTCTATGACCAAGAAACTTTAAGAACCACAGATTTAGAGCTAAAAATGTAGTTAAAACAGAATAATTAAACCTCTAAGATGAGTTGATTGTCATATAACTTCAATTATTCAAAAAATAATGGCAAAATTAATTTTTTTCTAAAGATCTCATATGTTTTCAAAATCACATAATCTCAAAACAGTATTTTTTTGGAGTAAATGCTCCTCAGACTGTTTCAAGCCTTTCATTAATTTTCAGAATTCTGAAACAGTTGACTTTGACACTTTCTAGTGCTCTTGTTGCTTTTATGAAGATTTTTTTTTTTTTTCCAGAAATCTTTACTTCACTATTCCAGAGGTGCACCCCCAGCTGTGTATTGGTATGATCTGACCTGGAACACTGTGTAAAAGCCTAAGTGCTTTTTTGAAAATGAAAGGATCTCAATCTCAGTGGCAAACAATCAAGGAAGGTGAAGATTACCACTGCCTGAGACTTCAATACTGGTTGGGGAAAGTAAGTAACCAGCAAAAAAATTAATTCTAGGGGAATGAGATAGTTGTAGTGGGCTTTGATAAGCTCCCAAATAAACTCTGATAAACTTCCCAGGGGCAGAGGTTGGAAAAGTTACATGGAAGTTTAAAAGGGACTGGAAAAGTTCCCACTTATATATCTATTGCTAGTTAAATCTGAGACTCGCACAAGCAAGAAGTGAAAGCTGGGGAAGACTTGTAAACTGAACTTTGAACGTATGCCCCACCCCACACATAGAACCCCTCAGCAACAACTGGAAAGCCATTGCCTCAAAATGTCTATGTATAACCTCTAACCAATCACTGGCTGACCTTTAAACTATGCTAGTATAAAGAATCCACCTGCAAGATGGGAGACCCAGGTTCAATCCCTGGGTCAGGAAGATCCCCTGGAGAAGGAACTGGCAACCCGCTTCAGTATTCTTGCCTGGAGAATCCCATGGACAGAGAAGCCTGGTGGACCATGCGGTCCCAAAGAGTCAGATATGACTGAGCAACTGCATGATGTGATATGACGGGAAAGATTGAGGACAGGAGGGAAAGGATGCAACAGAAGATGGACGGTATCATCAACTCAATGGACGTGAGTTTGAGCAAACCCCAGAAAATAGCGAAGGACAGGGAAGCCTAGCTTGCTTTCGTCACTGGGGTCACAGAGTCGGACACAACTTAGCCACTGAACAACAACAAAGCTATCCTAGGAAGGAAGCAATAGCTAAGAAACCAGTCAAGAATAAAAAGGATGAGCTATCAGTGGCCATAGAATCCATGAAAGACATCTACAAAATTTTGTCCAATCAAGTCATTAAATAATTGAACAAAAAGCACCAGCAGCAACTACCAACCCTGAGTAAGAGATCAGAATCCATCGGTGCTACAATATATCATTCAAAATATCCACATTTCAAACAAAACTTACAACAAGCAAGCAAGGAAGTGCCGTCTACACACAGGGACTTCTCTGGTGGTCCAGTGGCTAAGATTCTGCAGCTTAAATGCACGAGGCGTGGGTTTGATCCCTGGTCAGGGAACTAGATCCCATATGCACAACCAAACATCCCACACACCACAAGGAAGATGGAAGATCCCGTGTGCTGCAACTAAGACCCAGCGCAGCCAAATAAGCCTTTTTTTAATGCTTAAAAAAAAAAAAAAAAGAGTCTATAGAGACTGACTCATTGCAAAGGAATAGAACTTCTACAAAAGCATTTCTGTGAGTTATCCAGGACTGAAGATGCTGCAACAGTCTTAGTTGTTCCTACAGGAAGGAAAATGTCAGCGTTTCAGAGTGACTCGGGTGCCCTATATTCTAAAGTAGTCTAACTCTTCCATTTGGGCACTGGTCCGTATACTTTAAATACCAGAAACACCCATCTTTCTGTATTTAACCCACTGGCTATCATTTCAATCACCCAGTCGCAGCAGCTGTCTGTTCCACTTGCAACTCTTGCTGTGATCATCTCCAGAGAGGATGGGCATAAAAATGGGATATGCAGGGCTGCCGTTGTAATCTGGCACTGGAGTTTTTGCCCTTCCCAATGCATCACACTGTAACTGATTAGGTGGAAAGGCACCAAAGAGCATTTGGGCAGGAAGAGAAATGCCTTGTTATCTCGAGGAGTCCATACTTCAGTGGGTCTGGTAGATTTCCTCGGGTCCTAGAGCCCGCATTTCCCTCTATAGCTGGCAACAGAAAAAGTTACTGCTCCACATGGTGTTTTTTTAAAATAAAGTCAAGTAAGCAAGAAAATAGCTTCTGAAGAAAATGGTAGTAAGGGAAGAGGCATAAAACTTCCGCAATTTTAGTATGTTCCCATTGCTGCTGCTATAAATTGCAGCACTGAGACGGTGTGGTTTGAAAGAGACCCCGCCAGCAGTTTATCATTTTGCTTTTGCACTTCCACCTAATAAAGTCAAATTGAGCATCCTGAGATTTAAATTCTATATGATTGTGACTGTTTTAAGCAACTTGACTGTGAAGGCAAAACACAGCAGCAGCATGGCTATATCCACCTACATATACGCTTAGCGTGAACACGTTTTCCTCTAGGTTTCTATGCAATGTGGAAGCACGCTCCTTCCATAAGAGCATCTGAGGCTGTTAAAACCCACAGGAGAACTACTCTCTGGAGATACAAGACCCATGAAAACCAAGGGAGTGAAGACAGGAAAAGATGACTGTAGAGTAGCAGGACCAGAAAAGAGGTGAGGAAGGAATTTCTATGTCTTGGGAGGAGCCACACTGCAAAGACTTCAATATAGAAAAGCTTCAATAAAGAGATCACTGGGAAATGTAAGCTGAATCTGATCATGTGGGAAATCAGTTAGGGGCAAGCTTCTCTCACTGCTGTTTAGGAAGCAGAACTGTGTCTTATTGTCAATCTTTTAGACAATCTAGTAAACACAGTTTTTCTGCTCTGTATCATAAAGAAGCCAGAAATCCAGCTTAGTCTGAAGCCTACCTGGTCCCCAGGCAGGCTTTTGACTTGTACTGAAACTCTAATCTTTCATTCACAGTTCTAATACTGGAAAGCAACCGAGCACTGCATGTTCTTAAAGAACATTTTCCAGTAAAACATAGTGGATTTAGTGCTGCATTTGAAATTTAAACGTATCAGAAGTTGCAAATCAAATAAGGAAGAAGAAAACAAAATATCAATAAGCTTTTATTTTCTATTAACTGTAAAATTCAACTAATTAAAATAACATACACCCAGCCTGGAATGCTCTTCCTTTAGCTTTTCCCATGATTAACTCCTCATCATCCTTTAGGACTCAAATATTAAGGCCACCAACTTCCAGCATCTGGCTTGGGCTATATCCTCTAAAACCTCTTTGTTTTCTTTTCACATATAATCATTTGTTAGTTGTTTATCTGCTCCATTTAAATGGAACCTCAATGAGAACAAGGATTGTGTTTATCACAGACCCTAATAACTAGACAATGCATCATAAATATTTGAAAGAATATTTTTGGATCAGAAAATGGATTATGCAGCTCTTCTACATGGGTCATATTTCTGGTATAGTAACTCTGAGCTTCAACAAACAATATCAGATAAATTTGCATTTTTATTATCTTTTAATATATAAAACACATTTATTCCTTCTTTTGTAAATTGACCTGATTTTTTAAGCACTTACAATTTAACCGTTGTTTTAAGATTTTAGAGCACCAAAGATAAATGTCACAGACACTGTCTGGAAGGATCCACAATAATGAACATTCTAGTAGTTATACAGAATTGCATGCAACATCACTGGCCCTTTTACTACTCTGTGCCATTGTATGTGTGCATGTCTGCTAAGTCACTACAGTCATGTCCGACTCTTTGCAATCCTATGGACTGTAAGCCCACCAGGCTCCTCTGTTCTTGGGATTCTCCAGGCAAGAATACTGGAGTGGGCTGCCATGCCCTCCTCCAAGGGATCTTCCAGACCCAGGGATTGAACCCGGGTCTCTTATGTCTCCTGCCTCGGCAGGCAGGTTCTTTACCACTGGCTCCACTTGTGCATGCTGATCCCATTTTCTGGAAAGCCATGGTAGCTTTAGTATTAATACCTTGAAATACCTTCTTCATTTTCTGCAACACACTGAATAGTGATGATACACGCTACATTTCAAATACATACACAGGGGAAACAGCAGAGGTTTTCACAACTATCATCTAGAACCACGGTGTGTCACAGTAAAGGAGACACAGAACAAAAATACTGACAAGTTTGCTGAAGCCGTAAGTCTTTGAATTGTTGATGCAACCGCAAACACGGGATGTCTTGAAGGTATTAGGCAAACCGATGTTTAGATGACTAGGCTCAGAAATTAGAAGACAGTTGGAAGTGGAAGGTCAGAAATGGTTAGAAACTTCTCTTACCCGGTGAGCTTAACTGAAAGCAATTTATCACTCCAGAAGCACAGAATATCAGACAAGAGTTTCTGTATTAAAAAGTAAATAAAGGTTTAAATCCTAAATGGTTTATATTTTCTTAGTGAGAATAGAGTTGAGGCTAATGCTACCCCATGCTTTAACACTTCAACCATCTTGTGTAAGTACCCTCCAAAGGGCTTAATTTAATCCTGCTTTTTATAAAAAGAGCTAAGAAAATAATAACAACTGATTTCAGTTACAGAATAAAGGTAGAAGTCATTGACAGAAGCAAACATTTATGGATTATAGTTTAGTAGAAAATAGCAAGGATGAAAATATCATTTTTTAATCAAACATCCTTAAAAGATTTGTATATTACCAAAATGGCATAAAATAGTGAAGATCATAAATGTAATCTGCCCCATGTGATATACTGTCTACAGGTTAATCACATTTATAAGCACCTGTAATGTATTTTGGAAATAGAGTAGGAGTCCAAACTCTATTCTTCTGTCAACCACTAGCTTGTTGGCAAAGAAACTTTCTACAGCTTATTTCTCAGCTCTAGAATGGGGACGATTTTCTACCTTCCTCATGGGCTGTTTTAAGGATTACAACTACCTCTGAGTGTTTTGAAAATGTATAAAAGGATTATGCATGAATTTCTATGCCACCTTAAACAGCCACCTTCAAATACCTGAGAATTATTATTGTTTCTAATAATAAATCATCCATGTTGTTCATGTACTAACCTATCAGGTCAGATCCCAGTCTCCAGGTCACAATCCGTCATCAGGAAGTCAGGACTCCCGCCTCCCTCCCTTATGTCCTTCAGCCACTAGATGTGGAGTGATCAGTTCAGTTCAGTTTAGTTGCTCAGTCCTGTCCAACTCTTTGCGACTCCATGAATCACAGCACTCCAGGCTTCCCTGTCCATCACAAACTCCCGGATTTCACTCAGACTCATGTCCATCGAGTAGGTGATGCCATCCAGCCATCTCATCCTCTGTCGTCCCCTTCTCCTCCTGCCCTCAATCCTTCCCAGCATCAGAGTCTTTTCCAAGGAGTCAACTCTTCGCATGAAGTGACCAAAGTACTGGAGTTTCAGCTTTAGCATCATTCGCTTCAAAGAAATCCCAGGGCTGATCTCCTTCAGAATGGACTGGTTGGATCTCCTTGCAGTCCAAGGGACTCTCAAGAGTCTTCTCCAACACCACAGTTCAAAAGCATCAATTCTTCAGCGCTCAGCCTTCTTCACAGTCCAACTCTCACATCCATACATGACCACTGGAAAAACCATAGCCTTGACTAGACAGACCTTTGTTGGCAAAGTAATGTCTCTGCTTTTGAATATGCTATCTAGGTTGGTCATAACTTTCCTTCCAAGGAGTAAGTGTCTTTTAATTTCATGGCTGCAATCACTATGTGCAGTGATTTTGGAGTGATCAAAACCCTCTAAAAATCTAAGTTCCACTCTGACAGCAGACACTGCCTCATTCCTGTCTCTCCTACATCCCCTTTCTTCCATCATTTAAGTAGCAGCAAAGCCATTCCCTTGGTTGCCCATCTTAGGGGAAATTCTCTCGTACTTCCTATTTCTCTATCTGTAATAGAAAAACTTGTTCAAATGATATTTGTCTCTTGCTGTCCTGTCAATTCCTTGAGGGCAAATGAAGGTCACTTTTTCTTTTTTGTGTTTATATTTTCATTCAAATCCCAAAGAAAAGCAATGCCAAAGAATGCTCAAACTACCTCACAACTGCACTCATCTCACACGCTAGTAAAGTAATGTGCAAAATTCTCCAAGCCAGGCTTCAGCAATATGTGAACTGTGAACTTCCAGATATTCAAGCTGGTTTTAGAAAAGGCAGAGGAAACAGAGATCAGATTACCAACATCCACCGGATCATCGAAAAAGCAAGAGAGTTCCAGAAAAACATCTATTTCTGCTTTATACTATGCCAAAGCCTTTGACTGTGTGGATCACAATAAACTGCGGAAGATTCTGAAAGAGCTGGGAATACCAGACCACCTGACCTGCCTCTTGAGAAACCTGTATGCTGGTCAGGAAGCAACAGTTGGAACTGGACATGGAACAACAGACTGGTTCCAAATAGGAAAAGGAGTACGTCAAGGCTGTATATTGTCACCCTGCTTTTTTAACTTATGTGCAGAGTACATCATGAGAAACACTGGGCTGGAAGAAGCACAAGCTGGAATCAAGATTGCCAGGAGAAATATCAAGAACCTCAGATATGCAGATGACACCACCCTTATGGCAGAAAGTGAAGAGGAACTCAAAAGCCTCTTGATGAAAGTGAAAGTGGAGAGTGAAAAAGTTGGTTTAAAGCTCAACATTCAGAAAACGAAGATCATGGCATCTGGTCCCATCACTTCATGGGAAATAGATGGGGAAACAGTGTCAGACTTTATTATTTCGGGCTCCAAAATCACTGCAGATGGTGACTGCAGCCATGAAATTAAAAGACGTTTACTCCTTGGAAGGAAAGTTATGACCAACCTAGATAGCATATTCAAAAGCAGAGACATTACTTTGCCAACAAAGGTCCATCTAGTCAAGGCTATGGTTTTTCCAGTGGTCATGTATGGATGTGAGAGTTGGACTGTGAAGAAAGCTGAGTGCCAAAGAATTGATGCTTTTGAACTGTGGTGTTGGAGAAGACTCTTGAGAGTCCCCTGGACTGCAAGGAGGTTCAACCAGTCCATTCTTTATGAGATCAGCCCTGGGTGTTCATTGGAAGGACTGATGCTAAAGCTGAAACTCCAGTACTTTGGCCACCTCACGCGAAGAGTTGACTCGTTGGAAAAGACCCTGATGCTGGGAGGGATTGGGGGCAGGAGGAGAAGGGGACAACAGAGGATGAGATGGCTGGATGGCATCACCGACTCAAGGGACATGAGTTTGAGTGAACTCTGGGAGTTGGTGATGGACAGGGAGGCCTGGCGTGCTGGGATTCATGGGGTTGCAAAGAGTCAGACACGACTGAGCAACTGAGCTGAACTAAATGTGTTGACCAGTATATTGTCAACATAGCAGCAGTACATAAAAGTTTATTAAGAAATAAACATTTGGATTTCTCTCTTCTGCAGAGCCCTCCACTACTTAGAATTAAGACAGTGAAGCCTGAGTCTATCCTGCTTAGAAATGGTGTTTTCATTGCTCCCTTACTTAATGCCCATAATAACTGCTTCCATTCTGCACCAACAAACCCCTCAAGTCCATTCTCCATACAGCAGCCAGACTGATCATCTTAGAGCATAAATTAGAATGTGGCCTTTCCCAGATTCAATTACTCCAATGGTTTTGCACCAGCACTTAGAATTAAATTCAAACTCCCTTTCCCAGCCTTGGTGATATGATTTCTATTAAGAAGAATGTTCCTGCACATGTCCCCAATCTCACCTGCTCCCTGTTCCCTTTTACTCACTGTACCTCAACCACAGTGATCCCAGAGCACACAGCTAATTTTCAGGTTAGGACATTCAGCCAACCATCCTTTCAGCATGAAACGCTCTGCTTCTCAATCTTTATTCGGCTCACTTAGCTCCACAGACACTGCCTCTAAAAGCCTATTAGCATGAGATCCAGAGGAGCCGCCCAAGATACTCTCTATCACCTCTATTTTGTTCTTAACAGTTCTTAAGATTATATGGTACATTCTGAATTATGTGTTTATCCTCTCTCTTTTCTCACACTATGTAAATCCCAGGAGGTAAGAAACCTTGCCTATTTCACTTCCCACAATATCCCTAGTGTCTAATACAGTACCTGGCATATAGTAGGTATTCAACGGATGATTTTTGGAGAAGTAATTGAATAAATATGGGTTTTACCTCCACATTCCCAGATACTCTTTTAAAATATGCTTTAGAGTTTTATTCTGAAATATCTCTCTTTTATATTCTAAAGACAATCCCAAAGCAGCATCTACAGAAATCACAGTTTAATCATTTTAAAATCTATTCAGTCTAGCATGTGTCAGACATGCGGGTCATGCTCCGTATTTATGGAATTCTACATAAATGAAATACACATAATCATTTATTTTTATATGGCTCAAAGTTATACATTTACACTTATTCAAATGCAAACTCCAGCTTAAGAGTTTATTTTGCTACTAGAGTTCATTTTTCAATGTGTTCTTTTTGGTTAAAAAGATGAATCCTCAGATTAATTTCATAAAGGGAAAGTTGGATTCCTAGGTTAACTGTTAAGAATCTGTTCAGTTTATCAGCTTCTGAACCATGAAAAGAACCTTTTAACATTCGGATCAACTGTGACCTCAGCAATGATTTATAAAGAAACTATAGGATGCTGTTTGATTTGCATGACCCAGTCTTCCCTTCTTCTTTGGGCTTAATTTTTGAGTATGATCAAGAAAATGTTTAATAGTTACCTATCCTTTTTTTAAATTATTTTTTATTGAAGGCTAATTGCTTTACAGAATTTTGCTGTCTTCTGTCAAATCTCAACATGAATCAGCCACAGGTATACATATGTCCCCTCCCTTTTGAACCTGCCTCCCCTCTCTCTCTTCATCCCACCCCTCTAGATTGATACAGAGTCCCTGTTTGAGTTTCCTGAGCCATACAGCAAATTCCCGTTGCCTATCTATTTTACATATGGTAATGTAAGTTTCCTTGTTACTCTTTCCATACATCTCACCCTCTCCTGCCCTCTCCCCATGTCCATAAGTCTGTTCTCTATGTCTGTTTCTCCATTGTTGCCCTGTAAATAATTTCTTCAGTATGCTCATGGGTGTATATGTATATGTGTCTATTCAGTCACATTTTCTATTGTTGTTATAAACCCCTGCCTCTACATTGAGCTTTTGCAATTCTGAGGAGTTTCCTTTTTTTTCCCTTTTTTCTTTCTCCTTCCCCCCTTTTTTCCTCTCTTTTATAATTTTAATTTTTAACTTTTTTAAACCTATTATATTTTTTCTACATTTCTTTCTTTGCTTGCCTTTCCTACTGTTCTTTTCCCCTTGCAGTTAATCTTTAATGTATATAAATCTTCATCTACCTCTATTTAACTTTGCATACCTATCCTTTATTGAATGAAATCAAATATTGGAATTACTGCATAGGCACATACATACTTTTTCGCCATTGTTCTTGCTTTGTGATTTTGCAGTCTTATTTACTTTCCATACAAGTAAGTCTTGTAACTTATCTTCTCCAGGGGAGCTTCCCAACCCAGGAATCGAACCCATGTCTCTTGCATCTCCTGCACTGGCAGGCAGGCTCTTCACCACTAATGCCACCTGGGAAGCCCAATAAAAAAGCTATTTTCTCTTAATGAAAATTCATCTTTTGTCCAGTCTGCTTGAGGCTCTATCAAGCCTAGATACATGTCTGTTAAAAAGCTCCGCTGAATCTTTAGAATTCACATTCTATTTTTCTAGAGTTCACATTCAACATAAATGTCAAAAAAGCACACCTATGGCTAACACCCTCTGCCTAATACTTTTTAGACCTGATCACTTCATGCTAAGCCTCACTATACAAATGGGAAGGATCTTGTTAAAGCTGCAAAAGAACATAAACAGATGTCCCCAAAGGATAGGAAATTTTAAGACTATGAATTATGAAGAAGATTAGACTTAATTCAACATTTCTAACTTAGAAATGATAAGATTAATAAGCAAGATCACATTGACTCAATGATAGGCATTTTCAAAACTTTTTAAGCAGAAAACTGAGTCCAATGAGTTTGTTGAGCTAAGAGAAAATAATTCAAAAGTCATTAACTAATATTGACAAGGGACCAGACCCTGGGCAATCAAAACTATTTTCTCTATAGGAAAGATTGCTAGATTCTGATACCAAAGGAACAAAAAGATTTTCTTGAAATAGTTTAGGGGTAAAAGATATGTAAAGATTTCAGAACTTTAGAGCACAAATATGAAGTGGGCTGATATGAAACTAATAATTAACCTGTGTAGATCCAAGCATCAAGTACATCTGTATTCATTATCGCTTCATGAACATTGAAATCTGTTCCCAGCCTCTGAGGGCTGAGGTAGTGAACAAGAGGCATTCTCACAAAATGACCAGGAAGCAGGAATTATGAGTTCAATGTGATAAGCAATGACATTGAATTTCAGAGATTAAAAAATGTCCACAATTGGCAACCTGTGCAGGAAGAAAGTCCAAAAGGGAGGGGTTATATGTATATGTGTGGCTGATTCATGTTTCTGTACAGTAGAAACAATCTACATTATAAAGCAGATCAGATCAGATCAGATCAGTTGCTCAGTCGTGTCTGACTCTGCAACCCCATGAATCGCAGCACGCCAGGCCTCCCTGTCCATCACCAACTCCCGGAGTTAACTCAGACCCACGTCCATTGAGTCAGTGACGCCATCCAGCCATCTCATCCTCTGTTGTCCCCTTCTCCTCCTGCCCCCAATCCCTCCCAGCATCAGGGTCTTTTCCAACGAGTCAACTCTTCGCGTGAGGTGGCCAAAGTACTGGAGTTTCAGCTTTAGCATCAGTCCTTCCAATGAACACCCAGGGCTGATCTCATAAAGAATGGACTGGTTGAACCTCCTTGCAGTCCAAGGGACTCTCAAGAGTCTTCTCCAACACCACAGTTCAAAAGCATCAATTCTTTGGCACTCAGCTTTCTTCACAGTCCAACTCTCACATCCATACATGACCACTGGAAAAACCATAGCCTTGACTAGATGGACCTTTGTTGGCAAAGTAATGTCTCTGCTTTTGAATATGCTATCTAGGTTGGTCATAACTTTCCTTCCAAGGAGTAAGCGATTTTTAATTTCATGGCTGCAATCACCATCTGCAGTGATTTTGGAGCCCAAAAAATAAAGTCTGACCCTGTTTCCACTGTTTCCCCATCTATTTCCCATGAAGTGATGTGACCGGATGCCATGATCTTCGTTTTCTGAATGTTGAGCTTTAAGCCAACTTTTTCTCTCTCCACTTTCACTTTCATCAAGAGGATTTTTAGTTCCTCTTCACTTTCTGCCATAAGGGTGGTGTCAT